>NC_058089.1:13439483-13788713 GCF_014858855.1 Bufo gargarizans | reverse complement strand
GCCGCAGCGGAAGAGTGGAGGCACTAGGACCGCTCTCCCACCTGACACATAGAATGGGGCCCACCCAGGATCCCAACTGGAAACACTGTATCATCTTCTACTGACATTCTGCTGAGTGGGGGTGGTGCAATCACTTCTATCAGCCCACCCCCGAGTATGACTAACATTAACATACGCCAGATAAAAGTGATGGCACCGCCCCCGATTATGACTCACACTAACATGGGGCTGATAGAAGTGATGGCTCCACCCCCGATTATGACTTACACTAACATGGGGCTGAAAGAAGTGATGGCACCTCCCCCGATTATGACTCACAATAACATGGGGCTAATAGAAATAATGGCTCCACCCCCGATTATGAATCACAGTAACACAGGGCTGATAGAAGTGATTGCCCCGCCCCCGATTATGACTCACACTAACACGGGGCTGATAGAAGTGATGGCACCGCCCCCGATTATGGCTTACATTAACATGGGGCTGATAGAAGTGATGGCACCGCCCCCGATTATGACTCACACTAACATGGGGCTGATAGAAGTGATGGCACCGCCCCGATTATGACTCACAGTAACACAGGGCTGATAGAAGTGATTGCCCCGCCCCCGATTATGACTCACACTAACACGGGGCTGATAGAAGTGATGGCACCGCCCCCGATTATAAATCACAATAACATGGGGCTAATAGAAATGATGGCTCCACCCCCGATTATGACTCACACTAACATGGGGCTGATAGAAGTGATTGCACCGCCCCCGATTATGCCTCACACTAACATGGGGAGGATAGAAGTGATTGCCCCGCCCCCGATTATGACTCACACTAACACGGGGCTGATAGAAGTGATGGCACCGCCCCCAATTATGGCTTACACTAACATGGGGCTGATAGAAGTGATGGCACAGCCCCCGATTATGACTCACACTAATATGAGGCTGATAGAAGTGATGGCTCCACCCCCGATTATGACTCACGCTAACATGGGGGTGATAGAAGAGATGGCACCGCCCCCGATTATAACTCACACTAAGATGGGGCTGATAGAAGTGATGGCCCCGCCCCCGATTATGACTCACACTAACATGGGGCTGATAGAAGTGATGGCTCCACCCCCGATTATGACTCACACTAACATGGGGCTGATAGAAGTGATGGCTCCACCCTCGATTATGACTCACACTAACATGGGGCTGATAGAAGTGATGGCACCGCCCCCGATTAAAAATCACACTAACATGGGGAGGATAGAAGGGATTGCACCGCCCCCGATTATGCCTCACACTAACATGGGGCTGATAGAAGTGATGGCTCCAACCCCGATTATGCCTCACACTAACATGGGGCTGATAGAAGTGATGGCACCGCCCCCGATTATGGCTCACACTAACATGGGGCTGATAGAAGTGATGGCACCGCCCCCGATTATGACTCACACTAACATGGGGCTGATAGAAGTGATGGCACCCCCCCCGATTATGGCTCACACTAACATGGAGCTGATAGAAGTGATGGCACCGCCCCCGATTATGACTCACACTAACATTGGGCTGATAGAAGTGATGGCACCGCCCCCGATTATGCCTCACACTAACATGGGGCTGATAGAAGTGATGGCTCCACCCTCGATTATGACTCACACTAACATGGGGCTGATAGAAGTGATGGCACCGCCCCCGATTAAAAATCACACTAACATGGGGAGGATAGAAGGGATTGCACCGCCCCCGATTATGCCTCACACTAACATGGGGCTGATAGAAGTGATGGCTCCAACCCCGATTATGCCTCACACTAACATGGGGCTGATAGAAGTGATGGCACCGCCCCCGATTATGGCTCACACTAACATGGGGCTGATAGAAGTGATGGCACCGCCCCCGATTATGACTCACACTAACATGGGGCTGATAGAAGTGATGGCACCGCCCCCGATTAAAAATCACACTAACATGGGGAGGATAGAAGGGATTGCACCGCCCCCGATTATGCCTCACACTAACATGGGGCTGATAGAAGTGATGGCTCCAACCCCGATTATGCCTCACACTAACATGGGGCTGATAGAAGTGATGGCACCGCCCCCGATTATGGCTCACACTAACATGGGGCTGATAGAAGTGATGGCACCGCCCCCGATTATGACTCACACTAACATGGGGCTGATAGAAGTGATGGCACCGCCCCCGATTATGGCTCACACTAACATGGAGCTGATAGAAGTGATGGCACCGCCCCCGATTATGACTCACACTAACATTGGGCAGATAGAAGTGATGGCACCGCCCCCGATTATGCCTCACACTAACATGGGGCTGATAGAAGTGATGGCACCGCCCCCGATTATGGCTCACACTAACATGGGGCTGATAGAAGTGATGGCTCCAACCCCGATTATGCCTCACACTAACATGGGGCTGATAGAAGTGATGGCTCCACCCCCGATTATGACTCACACTAACATGGGGCTGATAGAAGTGATGGCACCACCCCCGATTATGACTCACTCTAACATAGGGCTGATAGAAGTGATGGCTCCACCCCCGATTATGGCTCACACTAACATGGGGAGGATAGAAGTGATTACACCGCCCCCGATTATGCCTCACACTAACATGGGGCTGATAGAAGTGATGGCTCCAACCCCGATTATGCCTCACACTAACATGGGGCTGATAGAAGTGATGGCTCCAACCCCGATTATGCCTCACACTAACATGGGGCTGATAGAAGTGATGGCTCCACCCCCGATTATGACTCACACTAACATGGGGCTGATAGAAGTGATGGCACCACCCCCGATTATGACTCACTCTAACATAGGGCTGATAGAAGTGATGGCTCCACCCCCGATTATGGCTCACACTAACATGGGGAGGATAGAAGTGATTGCACCGCCCCCGATTATGCCTCACACTAACATGGGGCTGATAGAAGTGATGGCTCCACCCCCGATTATGACTTACACTAACATGGGGCTGATAGAAGTGATGGCTCCAACCCCGATTATGCCTCACACTAACATGGGGCTGATAGAAGTAATGGCTCCACCCCCGATTATGACTCACACTAACATGGGGCTGATAGAAGTGATGGCACCGCCCCCGATTAAAAATCACACTAACATGGGGCTGATAGAAGTGATGGCACCGCCCCCGATTATGGCTCACGCCGGCATCATAGTATGTCGGATATCTGTATGTATCTTTGTATCTATAGGTCTTTATGCGTCTACGTATATATAATGCCCAGTGGTCATTGAATTGTGTTTTGACAGTCGGACAAGGTGCCCCAGCGGTCTCGTCATGCTCAATGCCGTCACCTTCATATCTATATCCACATGAAGGAAGCCCATACATACAAAGCTCCTCTTGTACACAGCACCCCAATATCATGATCACCCCCCCTTCTCTATAAGCGGGTGCTCACCTTCTTACAGGGCGCTCCGCCTGCCGCTCGCTCTATCACTTCCTGAACAATTAGTCCTGTTTTCCCTTCTCATTGGGGACTCCCAAATGTTGTCTGTGTATGGAGAGGGAAGGAAAATAGGTCTCAGCGCCCGTCCCATGGTGCTTTTCAGCTTGAACTTGCATCTGTTCCTTCTTTTCATGTCTCCTCTGTAGTAAAGAGCTGTCACATTAGGCGGTGGGTGGGGGGCTTCTTACCTCACCTTTTGTTTGTAAATTCTTGGCTAATTGGTCGGCTACAGGGGGCTACACGGCCATGCCAAGAGGGGGCTACACGGCCATGCCAAGAGGGGGCTACATGGCCATGCCAAGAGGGGGCTACACGGCCATGCGGAGAGGGGGCTACACGGCCATGCGGAGAGGGGGCTACACGGCCATGCGGAGAGGGGGCTACACGGCCATGCAGGGGAGGGGGCTACACGGCCATGCCGAGAGGGGGCTACACGGCCATGCCGAGAGGGAGCTACACGGCCATACGGAGAGGGGGCTACATAGCCATGCCAAGAGGGGGCTACACGGCCATGCGGAGAGGGGGCTACACGGCCATGCCAAGAGGGGGCTACACGGCCATGCCAAGAGGGGGCTACACGGCCATGCCGAGAGGGGGCTACACGGCCATACGGAGAGGGGGCTACATAGCCATGCGGAGAGGGGCTACACAGCCATGCCGAGAGGGGGCTACACAGCCATGCTGAGAGGGGGCTACACGGCCATGCGGAGAGGGGGCTACATAGCCATGCGGAGAGGGGCTACACAGCCATGCTGAGAGGGGGCTACACGTTCATGTGGAGAGGGGGCTACACAGATATGTGGAGAGGGGGGCTACATGACCACGCGGAGGGATGGCTACACAGACACATGGAAGGGGGGCTACACAGCCATGCGAAGAGAGGGCTACATGACCACATGCACAGGGGGCTACATGACCACATGCAGAGGTGGGCGCTCAGCCACGCGGGGAGAAGGGGTGGTTCAGCTGCAAGAGGAGTAAGGAGGCCTCAGCCGCACATTTGGGGGGGGGGGGGGGGGGGCTCCCGCAAAGCAAAAACTGTTGGAGAATTAAGGTCATTAATTTCCCACTTTCAAGGCGCTGCCACCCAGCCGCAGATAAAGTCAGCCCAATATTCTGCTCCTCAAGTTTCTCCTGATTTTTTTTTCCTGCCGGCCCATTTATCTCCATGCTGTCAATTAGAGGGAAAAGCAAAGAAGTAATTAGGAACTGTGCAATTTTAATTAGCTGTTTTGATAATTAAACTAATTGGTTCCCTTGTGTTTCCGCAATGTGCGCAGAGCACTTTTTTGATATCTGGGCTGACGATTTCCCATCCGTTGGTTAATTAGTCACTTTTGCATTAAAAAGGAGCCTTTCTTAATAGCCTTAATTTGCAGTTGAAAAGAGGATCTACCGTCAATAATTTGTGTAATTGGTAACTGTTTGATTGTAATTTAGAAGCACGGCCGGGCAGCGCTGCATGCCTAATTCCTAATGACTAGGATTAAAGTAGGATTAAATGTTCGCTAGGAAGGATTTTTTCCTCCTATGTAATTGTTGAACACTGCCTCTATTTATGGTAACGAGTATTAATTGCCTGTGTTTTTGGTGGACGTGGCAGAAAGGCATATAATGAGCTATTGATGTATCGCGTCACGAGGACAGCAACGTGAAACGCGCTAGAGGTGACTTTTCTGGGGGGCAGAAACTTAATAGGAAGGACGAGGAGCAGGAGTTGGGAGGGATGAAGGTCATCTGGATGAACTGGAAGTCCTTCTCCATGGAAGTATGATCGCCTAAAAATGGTTGTTTTCCTTTTCTTATCAGAACTTGACCTCAGCAGCAACCTCCTACAAGCTCATGAATAGAATGCCAGAAACAGAGTGAAGACTGACACTGGGACGTGAAGGCCCCATTAACATTGATCAAATGTCTATTTGGGAAGTATCCCCTCCATGTCACTAGGAGATGGAGATGTCTGTAGTGATGGCTTAACGTCTGCTTTGCTTCTCAATACAACTCTACAGTATGTGAGGTACTGGAACCATGAACACTGGAAACCCCCTTTAAGAAAGGGTAAACGGGGATGATGACTATCCTTCCCTGTGTGTGACTGTAGCCTGGTCATGTTTCTAGGCTGTAGGATGAAACCTACAGGAGAACTTGGAAACTTGTAGATTTTGCTCCCGGCTGGACTTGAACTCAGCAATGAAAGGAGAACTGTGACTAGAGATGAGCGAACCCGTGGAAGTTTGGATTCGGGACCCGAACTTGACCCCGAACCCGGACCTTATTGAAGTCAACCGGGACCCGAAGCTCACTTTATAATTTTCCGATATAACATGGTTATAGCGGAAAATAATAGCATTGTTAAGACAGAATGCGAAAGAATATGTCAATTTAAGGGTTAAAAAACACAACTCACCTCAGGCACATGATCGCGCTGCCGCAGTGTTTTCTATCTTCTTTCAGCAGGACCTGCAAAAGGACCTGTGATGACATCACCACGACCAAGTCACATCACGTAAGCGCGGTGACGTCATCGCAGGTCCTTCTATCTTCATTCAGCAGGACCTGTCAAAGAGCCTGCGATGACGTCACCGCGCTCAGTGACATCATAGCAGGTCCTTTGGCAGGTCCTTCAGAAGGAAGATAGAAGACATTGCGCAGCGCAATCATTTTCTACTGGAAAATAATAAAATGACCTGAACCCAGACTTTAGTGAAAAAGTCCCGGTTCAGGTCCAGGTTCCCGAACTCGCAAAGTTTGGTACGAACCTGAACTTTGCAGTTTGGGTTCCCTCATCCCTAATCAGTCCACCCGTCTCCTGGTGGCCGCTGTGAAGACTTCATGCTCAGCTTCTTCCTGTTCTATGAACTTTGTGCTACATTGTATCTTTCCATCATTGACCTGGCAACATTGTTATTAGTGAGATACAAAGATCACACGGAGCAGATGCGGCCAATAAATGAAGAGGATGAAACCTCATCACAGGAAGGTCAGAGGAAGTGTCAGACCTGGTGAAGGATGAGGAACACCGGCTGTACATCAAGTTCCTAAAGTCCAGAACCGTGCTCAGTCCCTCATCCTTGCACCCAAAGTCCAGAGTGTTCTGATTTTAATCAAAAATCCAAAGTTCAGAATTGGTGGGACTGAGCATTGGTCCTCAGTAGGGCCCTGACAACAACCATCGTCCTCCTCTCCTAGACTGCACAGTATTGTCCTTTTTATAGCTGAAGTTTGTGCTTCACAGCTGCTTTTTTTGTACTGTCAAAGGACACAAGACATTACAGCCACTGCCCATGGGTCACCTACCTGCATTTAGATATGTGACTGTAGAGCACTGAAGAGGACCACGAAGACACCATGGTGATGTGACTGGCACTGGGGGCACCAGGTGATTCTTGGAACCCCGAGGTAGTCTCTAAGGGCCACATGTCTGGCATGGGGTAGACTGTAACTAACACTAGCAGCAAATGTGACTATATCAGTGAAGATCTTTCTTGCTGGCTTTGGAGCAATTAATGGGCACAATTGTGGGGGCACCAAGTGACCACGCACAGGTCCCTCTGTAGCTCTGCCTGGCACATGTCCCACTGGGATTGTTGTATGATGCGAAGCAGAAACCAGCATTTAGGCGAAGTGATTTGTGTTTTGGGTCTAAAAATACATTGCAGGAGATTTGTCATCCGGAGGTTTGCGCATCCATCATCCTGTACACAACAATCCCCAGAACTTTGCGCCTCGCCTCCTACGTGACTCTCAGCGACACCTCGCTATATAATAATGAACTACTTTAAATACATTTTTAATTTGAGAACTATTTTGACAAGTGTCATCCGCCGATTTTTCTTGGCAGGAAAGAGGGGAAAATGTCACAACCGAATCTCGTAAAATTATAATGAAAAAATAAACCCAAACGTCACCATGGCAAGAAACAACGTGTCCCATAATATAGTGAGGTGTAAGAGGAGGCGCTAAAATACAGACACTTCGAAGTCTGGGACGTCGGCCATAAATTAATAAAGTGTTATATTATTACCGGAATCATAAAGTCATATTACATCCGTGATTCACCCAAGAGCAGCAGACAGATATTAAAACCCTCATCATGTACTTACCCACACGGAGCAGTATTATAGTGGTTATATTCTTGTACATAGGAGGCAGTATTATAGTAGTTATATTCTTGTACATAGGAGGCAGTATTATAGTAGTTATATTCTTGTACATAGGAGCGGTATTATAGTAGTTATATTCTTGTACATAGGAGCAGTATTATAGTGGTTATATTCTTGTACATAGGAGCGGTATTATAGTGGTTATATTCTTGTACATAGGAGCAGTATTATAGTGGTTATATTCTTGTACATAGGAGCAGTATTATAGCAGTTATATTCTTGTACATAGGAGCAGTATTATAGTAGTTATATTCTTGTACATAGGAGCAGTATTATAGTAGTTATATCCTTGTACATAGGAGGCAGTATTATAGTAGTTATATTCCTGCACATAGGAGCAGTATTATAGTAGTTATATTCTTGTACATAGGAGCAGTATTATAGTAGTTATATTCTTGTACATAGGAGCAGTATTATAGTAGTTATATTATTGTACACAGGAGCAGTATTATAGTAGTTATATTCTTGTACATAGGAGCAGTATTATAGTAGTTATATTCTTGTACATAGGAGCAGTATTATAGTAGTTATATTCTTGACATTGGAGCAGTATTATAGTAGTTATATTCTTGTACATAGGGGCAGTATTATAGCATTTATATTCTTGTACATAGGAGGCAGTATTATAGTAGTTATATTCTTGTACATAGGAGCAGTATTATAGTAGTTATATTCTTGTACATAGGAGGCAGTATTATAGTAGTTATATTCTTGTACATAGGAGGCAGTATTATAGTAGTTATATTCCTGTACATAGGAGCAGTATTATAGTAGTTATATTCTTGTACATAGGGGCAGTATTATAGCAGTTATATTCTTGTACATAGGAGGCAGTATTATAGTAGTTATATTCTTGTACATAGGAGCAGTATTATAGTAGTTATATTCTTGTACATAGGAGGCAGTATTATAGTAGTTATATTCTTGTACATAGGAGGCAGTATTATAGTAGTTATATTCCTGTACATAGGAGCAGTATTATAGTAGTTATATTCTTGTACATAGGAGCAGTATTATAGTAGTTATATTCTTGTACATAGGAGCAGTACTATAGTAGTTATATTCCTGTACATAGGAGCAGTATTATAGTAGTTATATTCTTGTACATAGGAGCAGTATTATAGTAGTTATATTCTTGTACATAGGAGCAGTATTATAGTAGTTATATTCTTGTACATAGAGGCAGTATTATAGTAGTTATATTCTTGTACATAGGAGGCAGTATTATAGTAGTTATATTCTTGTACATAGGAGCAGTATTATAGTAGTTATATTCTTGTACATAGGAGCAGTATTATAGTAGTTATATTCTTGTACATAGGAGCAGTATTATAGTAGTTATATTCTTGTACATAAGAGCAGTATTATAGTAGTTATATTCTTGTACATAGGAGGCAGTATTATAGTAGTTATATTCTTGTACATAGGAGGCAGTATTATAGTAGTTATATTCTTGTACATAGGAGCAGTATTATAGTAGTTATATTCCTGTACATAGGAGCAGTATTATAGTAGTTATATTCTTGTACATAGGAGCAGTATTATAGTAGGTATATTCTTGTACATAGGAGCAGTATTATAGTAGTTATATTCTTGTACATAGGAGGCAGTATTATAGTAGTTATATTCTTGTACAATTGTTCGTCCTGATATAGTTAGTTGAAAATGTACCCACTGGTCTCCGCTTTCTGCTCCTTTTTCAGTCTCTTATGGTCACACTTGCTCTTCGGTTAATAAGCTTATTTATCCCTTCAGGGTTCATGAACCTCTATTGCCTTCTATGGATATAACCGCAGTGTTTATAACGTGACACCTCTTATGGTGATAATAATAATTAGTGCTGGTCACTCGTTTACAGCGACTAATTATCTCTTAGTTATTTTGTCTATATCTCTTAGCTTTGCCTATTGCATCTCCTTAAAGGGCCAGTCCAATCTTCTGCAAATAAATATTAATAATTGTATAATTAAAATTTTTGCAAATTTCTGATATCTTTTGCGTTTTAACTCCTCGACATCTTTAAGATCTCTGTATGCCGTCAGAGAAAATGCTAAAAATTCGGAGACTGAAAACCTTCAGTAGATTAAGGGTTATCCGAGTTATGGAAAAAAGAAAAACCTTATAAAACTCATCAGGACATACATATACATTAGTTAAGCTTGATTTCTTAAGAGAAAACCCCATACTTATACCTTTGCTTGGTTCTGCTATTCATGCTGCAGCAAGGCTGTGGGGGCGTGTACCAACAATGCCTGAGCCCGCCTGCATGGATATTTGTAGGTGTGAATAATCTGCCCTTCCCCGCCCCCTGCACTGCACACAAAAGCAGTCACATGATCATCTCCGAGCTCACACAGGCAGAAGATCTTCCTGTCACATTGCAGATCGATCTATAACTCTAGATATACCTCATATATATATATATATATATATATATATATATATATATATATATACACAGTACAGACCAAAAGTTTGGATACACCTTCTCATTCAAAGAGTTTTCTTTATTTTCATGACTATGACAATTGTAGATTCACACTGAAGGCATCAAAACTATGAATTATCACATGTGGAATTATATACATAACAAAAAAGTGTGAAACAACTGAAAATATGTCATATTCTAGGTTCTTCAAAGTAGCCGCCTTTTGCTTTGATTACTGCTTTGCACACTCTTGGCATTCTCTTGATGAGCTTCAAGAGGTAGTCACCTGAAATGGTCTTCCCACAGTCTTGAAGGAGTTCCCAGAGATGCTTAGCACTTGTTGGCCCTTTTGCCTTCACTCTGCGGTCCAGCTCACCCCAAACCATCTCGATTGGGTTCAGGTCCGGTGACTGTGGAGGCCAGGTCATCTGGCGCAGCACCCATCACTCTCCTCCATGGTCAAATAGCCCTTACACAGCCTGGAGGTGTGTTTGGGGTCATTGTCCTGTTGAAAAATAAATGATGGTCCAACTAAACGCAAACCGGATGGAATAGCATGCCGCTGCAAGATGCTGTGGTAGCCATGCTGGTTCAGTATGCCTTCAATTCTGAATAAATCCCCAACAGTGTCACCAGCAAAGCCCCCCCACACCATCACACCTCCTCCTCCATGCTTCACGGTGGGAACCAGGCATGTAGAGTCCATCCGTTCACCTTTTCTGCATCGCACAAAGACACGGTGGTTGGAACCAAAGATCTCAAATTTGGACCCATCAGACCAAAGCACAGATTTCCACTGGTCTAATGTCCATTCCTTGTGTTCTTTAGCCCAAACAAGTCTCTTCTGCTTGTTGCCTGTCCTTAGCAGTGGTTTCCTAGCAGATCTTCTACCATGAAGGCCTGATTCACACAGTCTCCTCTTAACAGTTGTTCTAGAGATGTGTCTGCTGCTAGAACTCTGGGTGGCATTGACCTGGTCTCTATACTGCGCTGCTGTTAACCTGCGATTTCTGAGGCTGGTGACTCGGATGAACTTATCCTCCGCAGCAGAGGTGACTCTTGGTCTTCCTTTCCTGGGGCGGTCCGCATGTGAGCCAGTTTCTTTGTAGCGCTTGATGGTTTTTGTGACTGCACTTGGGGACACTTTCAAAGTTTTCCCAATTTTTCAGACTGACTGACCTTCATTTCTTAAAGTAATGATGGCCACAACGCAACTGATGGTCCCAACCCCATTTATAAGGCAAGACATCCCACTTATTACACCTGACAGGGCACACCTGTGAAGTGAAGACCATTTCAGGTGACTACCTCTTGGAGCTCATCAAGAGAATGCCAAGAGTGTGCAAAGCAGTAATCAAAGCAAAAGGTGGCTACTGTGAAGAACCTAGAATATGACATATTTTCAGTTGTTTCACACTTTTTTGTTATGTATATAATTCCACATGTGATAATTCATAGTTTTATAGCTTATGTATATCTTAGGTATAGCTTACATATAACTTAGGTATAGCTTAGATACAGCTTAGGTACAGCTTAGGTATAGCTTAGATACAGCTTAGGTATAGCTTTGATATCGTTTAGGTATAGATTACTTATAGCTTAGATATAGCTTAATTATAGCTTAGATATAGCTTAGGTATCGCTTAAAGAGGACCTTTCACTAGTTTAAAAACTAAAAACTAACTATATCAGTGGGCAGAGCGGCGCCCAGGGGTCCCCCTGCACTTACTAGTATGTCTGGGCGCTGCTCCGTTCGCCCGGTATAGGCTCCGGTTGTCCCTTGCTGCAGCGCTGGCCAATCGTAGCGCACAGCTCATAGCCTGGGACTCCCAGGCTATGAGCTGTGCGCTACGATTGGCCAGCGCTGCAGCAAGGGACAACCCTAATACAAAAACTCCACCCAGTACAACAGAGGGAGCTGCAGACACCGGAGCCTATACCGGACGAACGGAGCGGCGCCAAGACATACTAGTAAGTGCAGGGGGACCCCTGGGCGCCGCTCTGTCCACTGATATAGTTAGGTTTTAGTTTTTAAACTAGTGAAAGGTCCTCTTTAAATATAGCTCTGTATGTAATATATAAGTATATCTAAGCTGTACTTTGCTTTGTTCCAGGGCGTGGCGTTTGGTCCTGACGGCTAGTGGAATAGGGCAATGCTAATTTGATGAGGCTGCTGGCGGCCACACAGAGCGCTGACGTTTCGTGTACAGAGCCAGGCCACTCACTAAGGCAGGGATAAGCCTGTACACGAAACGTCAGCGCAGGGAGCTTGCTGGATGACGTCGCGGATCCCGTGACCCACATCAGCACAGAAGAAACAAGACATTATATATAAAGAGAGGGATTAACAAAGGTAATAATAGTAGATTTGTTATAATGCTGATTGGCCTATATTTATATGACTCGGACAACCCTTCACTTTCTATTGCTGGGGGTTTGCTATATTTATATCAGTACTTTGATACAAAGTAATAGGAGAGATTAGTGTTGATCTCAGAGAGGATGGTTTATAGGGATTCTGTCACCAGGTTTCACCCCTGTCAGCTAAACATATGCTGATGTTCAGGGCCTCAGCAGGATTCCTAATGTGGGCTTCTAAATGTGATCCGTAGCCTTATTTTGCTAAAAAACAGGTTTTACTAACCTGTCACTCAAAGAAATAAGGTGCCCAAGGGGATGTCAAGGGATGCAAGGTGCCGGTCGCACCCGCCGCCGTTCGTGCCCAGCGCCGCCTTTCCAGACTTCTGCACCACCTCCTAATCATCTGTGCCGCCTCTCGCTCTCCTTCCCTCCCCCCTCCTCCTGCTGCTATAAGATCTCGCGCGTGAAAACTAAAACGCTAGTGTGAAAGTAGCCTTACAATCCACGCTGAACTCTTCTTGCTCTCAAAGCAGAGGGCTTGTTACAATGTAAAAGTTAGCTAAACATGACGAGGTGTCTTATTATTGGGTTGGGGGCCGAAGGGGGGCCAGTGAATAAAGCTGCTCCATTTTTCCTGTGGTGAAAGTGTCCCGTCTGCAGGGCCCCCAGATTTTGTATTGGGTGATAAGGTCACTTACACAATATAATGTAACCCCAATAATCACAGGTGTGGGGCAGTCAGGTGGGTCCATACGCCCTTACTTTCCTATAGAATTATAGTGCAGCAGCAGGACTGGGAGCCGTCACTTCCCGGCATCAGGACCAGACTGCCATCATGTAAACAGCGAGAGCGAGACTTGGACACGATCGCCTCCTCCCACTCGGCTCTGCTACATCCATGTAGCTACAAAACTAGAGATCGGAGACCAATGGAACAAAGTCTCACCTCCAGACAGACGACTATTGGGGGACAGATGTAACCCCCAGAGTGACCTTTGGGTGAGAGAGCTCTGTGCACATTCACCCCATCCATGTTGGCGGACATGTTTCATTTCTTCATTTTACAAGATCTCTTGATTGCTGTAGGTGAATAGGAACATTACTGACCCACCCTGAGCCCGTTTTGCTTACAGAGCTGAGGGTTTGTTGCTATGTATCAGTGCAAGTCAGAGCTACAGATCAGCCTGGTTTGTCCTGCTGCCGTGTATTGGATTCTCTGCGCTGATACATTGTAACTTTTTTGTTGCTGCATTGAATAAGCCACACTCCATTCACATCATGTGGAGACTGTAGAGGCGAGTGATGAGGAAGATGATGAGGGTTATAATCAGGATGAATATGGTGAAGATGCTGTTGATGATGATGCTGTTGTTAATGATGCAGATAATGGTAACAATGTGATGATTAGGCTGATGATGAGCGAATCAATTTGTAACGAATCGGGTCCATTACGAGTTTCACAAAAATGTATCCCAAAGCTTATATCGGTTCACTTTGTATGAATCCAGTAAAACAGAGCATAGCAGCATTTTCCTGCACATGTAGGTGGGCAAAACCGAAGCTGACATGACCCTGGAAGGATGGGGGGGGGGGGGGGCTTCTTGTGATTGGCTTATAATCTGACCGGGAGATGCGAGCGCAGCGTCGTTCCGTGTGGATGAAGGTGGATGTAGTGTCTGACATCTAGTCTAGTGTAACAGCGACAGTACAGGGACAGAATAGAAAGAAAGAATTGTGTCAGGGAAAGCTGTTTGAGGGAGTGAGGGGCTGGGGTACAGTGCTTAATAATACAGCTGCTGCAGAACCTCATTCTAGCAGTTCTGTGTTACAAAGCCAGCCACCTGAACATTTCTTTTTCATTTGAACAGAGAGAAAGCAGTTTTTTCCCTTGAAACCTCAGGTTTCTACACAGGCGTATTGCCAGCACCTCAATAGCATTCTGCTGCTGAGCAACTGCATTCTTTAAAAAAATAAAATAAATGTTTTATTGTAAAAGCACATTTAAAAAAAAACGCATTGCTTCACAGCAAAAGCATTTTATGGCAATAACATCATTTTTGTACCAGTGAAGTTAAACACAAATTATACCATAGACAGAAATATTAGCAGCCCTTCCTACATCGTTATATTGGTGGTGGGGGAGGGAATAATTACAATAGAGGTTTGCGACTTGTTGAACCCGACTGATTAGATACGGACGATCTATCCAGAGCATAGGTAATCACCCAAAAAACCTTTAAATTACAGAAAACACCCTTGCAATTTTTGTATAACTGTTTCATAACTTTTGTGACGTTACCAAACTTGTGACTATTCATTTAGGAAGATTGTGAGTTTTCATGGGACCTCATAATAAAGTATCTGCAGTAAGGAAGGTTTAAAAATGAAAGACCCAGGCGTTCTCATCCCAGAGGCAGAATGTGGGGAGCAGCAATAGCCGACTGGCCAGAAATAGGAGCAGCAGGAGTAATAGTAGTAGTAACAACAGCAGCTGTAGTAGTAGTAATAGTAGCAGCAGCAGTAGTAGTAGTAGCAACAGCAGCTGTAGTAGTAGTAGTAATAGTAGCAGCAGCAGTAGTAGTAGTAGCAACAGCAGCAGTAGTAATAGTAGCAGCAGTAGTAGTAGTAGCAACAGCAGCAGTAATAGTAGCAGCAGTAGTAGTAGTAGACTGCCGCTGTCTGCCTGACTACCATCATGTTTTATACTGTATGGCTGCTGCTAATCTCCTACTGCAACCACTATTAATGCTACTACTACCACTACTACTACTACACCACTACTACTACCAGCACTACTACTACAATTGCCACTTCTACCACTAATACTACTACCACCACCACTACTACCAGCACTACTACTACTGCCACTGCTACCACTACTACCACTACTACTACCACCACTACTACTACCAGCACTACTACTACTACTGCCACCACTACTACTACCACTACCAGCACTACTACTACTGCCACTGCTACCACTACCACCACCACTACTACCAGCACTACTACTACTACCACCACTACTACTACCAACACTACTGCCACTGCTACCACTACTAGCACCACCACTACCAGCACTACTGCTACAACCACCACTATTACTACCACCACTATTACTACCACTACTCTTACTACTACCACTACTACTGCCACTGCTACCATTGCTACTACTACTGCCTTGTATGTCCCATGCTGCTTCTGCTGCCACTACTATTGCGGCCAATGCCTCATATTACCCCACTCTTTCCACATCCACACTACGCTGCTGCTGCTCCCAATTAAAAGGGAGACCTTTTCCAGGCTTGCTCAGAACAAGCTGCTGTTTCTTTTGACAATTAACACTTGTGTGTATAATAACGGTCATTCTGCCCCCTTAACACATCATTTTTGGATGCTGGTGCAGAATAAGCCACTTCTGACAATTATCACTTGTGGTAGAACAGCATAAAGCAGGAGGAATGGGATAAAATCAGAGAGAATTTCAGAGAATGGGGAGGAATGAGATCTGGAGTTTGTATGTTCTCCCCGTGTTTGCGTGGGTTTCCTCAGGGTTCTCCGGTTTCCTCCCACACTCCAAAGACAGACTGATAGGGACCTTAGATTGTGAGCCCCATTGGGGACAGTTGGATGATAATGTCTGTAAAGCGCTGCGGAATTAGTAGCGCTATATAAGTGTATATAATAAATAAATAAATAAATATGATAGGAGAGGATGGGGATAGAACAAAATCTAATTGGAGGCAATGGCTGAGAACAGTAGAGGTTGGCGGCCATTAGAGAACGGTGTGTAATGGGAGATTATGACGGGGAATGGGACATAATGGGAGAGAAAGAGATGGACTGGGAGGTAAAGGGAAAGGGATATTAATGCCCATTGTGCCCCTTCATAGTAGTAATGCCCATTGTGCTCTCCTTACAGTAGTAATGCCCATTGTCCCCCCTTCACAGTAGTAATGCCCATTGTGTCCCTTCATAATAATGGCCATTGCACCCCCTTCATAGTAGTAATGCCCTCTGTACCCCCCTCATAGTAATAATGTCCATTGTGCCACCTTCATAATAGTAATGCCCATTGTGCCGCCTTCACAGTAGTAATGCCCATTTTGCCCCCTTCACAGTAGTAATGGCCATTTTGCCCCTTCATAGTAGTAATGCCCTCTGTGCCCCCTTCATAGTAGTAATTCCCTCTGTGCCCCCTTCATAGTAATAATGCCCATTGTGTCCCCATCATATTAATAATGCCCATGTGCCCCCTTCGTATTAGTAATGCCCATTGTGCCCCCTTCACAGTAGTAATGCCCATTGTGTCCCTTCATAGTAATAATGTCCATTGCACCCCCTTCATAGCGGTAATGCCCTCTGTACCCCCCTCATAGTAATAATGCCCATTGTGCCACCTTCATAGTAGAAATGTCCTCTGTGCCCCCATCATAGTAATAATGCCCATTGTGCCCCCTTCATATTAGTAATGCCTATTGCACCCTCTTCATAGTAGTAATGCCCTCAGTGACTACTGACCTTGTCCCGTTCCTGAAGATCACATCCAGCTCTCTCCTGCAGACACACATCACTCCGCATCCCTGTGTGGGAGGGGCTTAGGCAGATTCCCAGGCTGCAGGCTCCTCCCACACAGGCCAGCAACGCGATCTGTGTCTGCAGGCTGAATGGTGGAGCAGAAGGCTGGAGAAGGGAAGGAGCGCGGGCAGCAGCTCTGTATTGATGGCAGCGCTCATTGCTTCTGGGCTCTGGCACCCTCCTGACAGTGGGCACCGGGGGCAGATCACTACCCCCCTTCCCCTTAGACATATAGTAGCAGGGAGCGGGCACAGCACATCTAGTCATAACTTGACTACTACCACTTCTACTGGCAATCCTCCTCCTACTACTATGATTACTCCTACACCTAATATTACTACTACTTCTACTCTCACTACTGCTATTACTACTACTTCTACATCATTTATAACTACTCTAACTACTACTACTCCAAACACTGCTATTAATATAACTCCTAATACTACTTCTATTATAACTACTACTAGTGCATATTATTACTACTACTTCTATTACCACTCCTTCTACTCCCACCATATTTACTACTACTACACCTACTATTACTCCTCTACTACTATAACTACTACACCTACAAATGCTATTACCCCAACTACTTTAACTCTCACTACTGCTATTACTATTGTTCCTACTACTACATCAATTATATTACTACTCCCAACACTGCTACTTCTGTTCCCACTATTACTCCAACTGAATATTACTATCACTGCTATTACTAATACTACTATACTCCTCCTATGATTACTCTTTCTTCTCCTGCCTCTACTACTAATAGTAATAATTGTATGCTTTCCCTCTCAACCTTATCTTTAGGCCTCTTGCTCACGACCGTATGTATTTTGCAGTCCACAAAAAATGGAACCGCAAAAAATATGGATGACATCCGCGTGCATTCCGTATTTTGCGGAACAGCTGGCCCTCCATAGAACAGTCCTATCCTTGTCCGTAATGCAGACAAGAACAGGACAAGTTCTATCTTTTAGCGGAATGGATATACGGAAATACGGAAATGGAATGCACGCGGAGCACCTTCTCTTTTTTTTTGCGAACCCATTGAAATGAATGGTTTCGCATACGTTCCGCAAAAAAAAAATGGAACAGAAACGGAATGAAAATGGTAAACTTATTTTTCCCATCCACTGACAGCAAGCAGAGATCTTGATAATGGTTAGGAACGGATGAACAATTTTTAACAGTAGCTTGTGATTATTTACAGCGACGTCCTCAGTTGCGCTTACTGTGAATCCATACGTCCTGGCGATCGCACCGCGCCAACAAGCGGCATCCACGTCCTCCCCTCGGCTTGGCAGCCAGAGCGCCAGCTGTCCCCGTCACTTCTCTCACACAAGGTGCACTTTGAAGATAATACTCGCCATTGCCAAAAGTGCGACTTCTCTGCTGTCAGCCTCTGTGCGGTAAATCCAGGCGCCCGGATTAAGAAAAATTACTGGGGATTCGAGATTCGTAAGCACAAAACAAAAGGCAAAAATTCAATGCAGCGCAGCGATCCCCGAGCAGAGGAAGAAGAGAACAAAAGCAAAAGTGCGCGGGATGAGCAGCACAAAGCCAGCGCGGAGTCAGAGCGCCCCTCGGATTACCGGAGGAGGACGCTCAGCCCCAGGGGACGCCCCAGCTTCTCCAAGTCCTCAGTGTCACCTTAGCTTTCATTATGTCATGGACTATGGGAATTAGAGAGCAGCGCACAACCGCATCCTGAGAGACAGAGAGCGACAGAGAAATAGAGAGACAGAGAGAAATAGAGAGACAGAGAGAAATAGAGAGACAGAGAGAGATAGAGAGACAGAGAGAAATAGAGAGAGACAGAGAGAAATAGAGAGATAGAGAGACAGAGAGAAATAGAGAGAGACAGAGAGAAATAGAGAGAGACAGAGAGAAATAGAGAGACAGAGAGAAATAGAGAGAGAGACAGAGAGAAATAGAGAGAGACAGAGAGAAATAGAGAGACAGAGAGAAATAGAGAGAGACAGAGTAATAGAGAGACAGAGAGAAATAGAGAGAGACAGAGAGAAATAGAGAGAGACAGAGAGAGACAGAGAGAAATAGAGAGCGACAGAGAGAAATAGAGAGACAGAGAGAAATAGAGAGCGAGACAGAGAGAAATAGAGAGACAGAGAGAGATAGAGAGACAGAGAGAAATAGAGAGCGACAGAGAAATAGAGAGAGACAGAGAGAAATAGAGAGAGACAGAGAGAAATAGAGAGACAGAGAGAAATAGAGAGACAGAGAAATAGAGAGACAGAGAGAAATAGAGAGACAGAGAAATAGAGAGACATAGAGAGACAGAGAGAGATAGAGAGACAGAGAGAAATAGAGAGAGACAGAGAGAAATAGAGAGATAGAGAGACAGAGAGAAATAGAGAGAGACAGAGAGAAATAGAGAGACAGAGAGAAATAGAGAGAGACAGAGAGAAATAGAGAGACAGAGAGAAATAGAGAGAGACAGAGAGAAATAGAGAGACAGAGAGAAATAGAGAGAGACAGAGTAATAGAGAGACAGAGAGAAATAGAGAGAGACAGAGAGAAATAGAGAGAGACAGAGAGAAATAGAGAGCGACAGAGAGAAATAGAGAGACAGAGAGAAATAGAGAGCGAGACAGAGAGAAATAGAGAGACAGAGAGAGATAGAGAGACAGAGAGAAATAGAGAGCGACAGAGAAATAGAGAGAGACAGAGAGAAATAGAGACAGAGAGAAATAGAGAGACAGAGAGAAATAGAGAGACAGGGAGAAATAAAGAGCGGGACAGAGAGAAATAGAGAGACAGGGAGAAATAAAGAGCGGGACAGAGAGAAATAGAGAGCGACAGAGAAATAGAGAGACAGAGAAATAGAGACAGAGAGCGACAGAGAGAAATAGAGAGCGACAGAGAGAAATAGAGAGAGACAGAGAGAAATAGAGAGACAGAGAGAAATAGAGAGACAGAGAGAAATAGAGAGCGAGACAGAGAGAGATAGAGAGCGAGACAGAAAAGGAGAACTACAGAGACAGAGAAATACAGAGCGATAGAAAGGGAGTAAGAAATAGAGAGCAGCGTACAACCGCATCCTGAGAGACAGAGAGAAATAGAGAGAGACAGAGAGAAATAGAGAGCAACAGAAAGAAATAGAGAGCAGCGTACAACCGCATCCTGAGAGACAGAGAGAAATAGAGAGAGACAGAGAGAAATAGAGAGCAACAGAAAGAAATAGAGAGCAGCGTACAACCGCATCCTGAGAGATAGAGAGCGACAGAAAGAAATAGAGAGCAACAGAGAGAAAAAGAGAGAGATAGAGACAGAGAAAGTGAGAGAGCAAGAAATAGAGAGACAAATAGAGAGAATGAGAAAAAGAGAGAGCCAGAAACAGATATATATACAGTATAGAGAGAGAAATAGACAGATAAATGGAGAGACATTGAAATAGAGAGACAGAGTGGGAGATGGAGAGAGCGAAAAAGAGAAAAAGAAAAAGAGATACACAGAGAGCAAGAGACAGAGCGAGAAACAGAGAGAGAAAGCATGAAATAAAAAGAGAGTGAGAGACAGAGAGAGAACTAGAGAGCTGGAGCTCAGATTGCATCAGTCTGTGACACTGGAGATTTGCAATCACTTCCATTACTGAGGGCGGCAGAGGGGATCACCGGCCCTTGCTCAGGGGCCACGGGCCCTCCTGCCTCACAGGACGCAGTCATCCTTGACCTGTAATAACTGCAGCCTGATGTCATAACTCTGGGAGCGCCATCCTTGTGCCCATGACTGTGCCATTGTAACAGCTGATACTCTGTGATGTCATCACATGCCCCAGTGATGTCACTGCCCCAGGAGCACCTTTCCTGGGCTTAGGCTCAAGCAGCCCCTTCTGCATAAGGGGCAGTGTTATAGAGCAGCCCAGATCTCAGCTTCCTCCTCCTGTATAAGAGGAAGTGTCATAGAGGAGCCCGGATCTCAGCTTCCTCCTCCTGTGTAAGAGGAAGTATCATAGAGGAGCACAGATCTCAGCCTGTGTAAGAGGAAGTATCATAGAGGAGCACAGATCTCAGCTTTCTTCTCCTGTATAACAGGAAGAGTCATAGAGGAGCCCTGATCTCAGCTTCCTCCTCCTGTATTAGAGGAAGTGTCATAGAGGAGCCCAAATCTCAGTTTCCTCTTCCTGTATAAGGGGCAGTGTCATAGAAGAGCCCAGATCTCAGCTTCATCCTCCTGTATAAGGGGCAGTGTCATACAGGAGCCCTGATCTCAGCTTCCTCCTCCTGTATAAGAGTCAGTGTCATAGAAGAGCCCAGATCTCAGCTTCCTCCTCGTGTATAAGGGGCAGTGTAATACAGGAGACTAGATCTCAGCTTCCTCCTCCTGTAAAGGGAGCCCAGATCTCAGCTTCCTCCTCCTGTATAAGAGCCAGTGTCATAGAGGAGCCCTGATCTCAGGTTCCTCCTCCTGTATAAGGGGCAGTGTCATATAGGAACCCTGATCTCAGCTTCCTCCTCCTGTATAAGAGTCAGTGTCATAGAAGAGCCCAGATCTCAGCTTCCTCCTCCTGTAAGAGGGCAGTGTAATACAGGAGACTAGATCTCAGCTTCCTCCTCCTGTAAAGGGAGCCCAGATCTCAGCTTCCTCCTCCTGTATAAGAGCCAGTGTCATAGAGGAGCCCAGATCTCAGCTTCCTTCTGCTGTATAAAAGGCAGTGTCATACAGGAGCCCAGATCTCAGCTTCCTCCTCCTGTATAAGGGGCAGTGTCATACAGGAGCCCAGATCTCAGCTTCCTCCTCCTGTATAAGGGGCAGTGTCATACAGGAGCCCAGATCTCAGCTTCCTCCTCCTGTATAAGAGGCAGTGTCATACAGGAGCCCAGATCTCAGCTTCATATTCCTATATAATGGGCAGTGTCATCCAGGAGCCCAGATCTCAGCTTCCTCCTCCTGTATAAGAGGCAGTGTCATCCAGGAGCCTAGATCTCAGCTTCATTTTCCTGTATAAGGGGCAGTGTCATACAGGAGCCCAGATCTCAGCTTCCTCCTCCTGTATAAGAGGCAGTGTCATACAGGAGCCCAGATCTCAGCTTCTTTCTGCCCTGGGGTAATTAGTGTCCTTGCAGTTAAATAATCCTCAGACCCGGAGCTCAGCCAATTATGTTTGTGTATTGAATAATTGATTCCGAGGAGGGGGGGGGGAATAATCAGATCCCGGGATAATGAAGTGATTTAATTAACGAGGATCTGAGGGTCTCTGGGAGGAAAAGCATTTCTCCGGCAGCAGCCGAACCAGCAGCACAGATAGCAGGACAAGCAGAACCAGCAGCACAGATAGCAGAACCAGCAGCACATATAGCAGAACAAGCAGAACCAGCAGCACAGGCAGCAGAACAAGCAGAACCAGTCGAAGAACCAGCAGCACAGGCAGCAGAACCAGCAGCAAAGATAGCAGAACCAGCAGCACATATAGCAGAACAAACAGAACCAGCAGCACAGGCAGCAGAACCAGCCGAAGAACCAGCAGCACAGGCAGCAGAACCAGCAGCACAGGCAGCAGAACCAGCAGCACAGATAGCAGAACAAGCAGCACAGATAGCAGAACCAGCAGCACAGATAGCAGAACAAGCAGAAGAACAAGCAGCACAGGCAGCACAACCAGCAGCAGAACAAGCAGCATAGTTAGCAGAACCAGCAGCACAGGCAGCAGAACCAGCAGAAGAACAAGCAGCACAGATAGCAGGACAAGCAGAACCAGCAGCAGAACCAGCAGCACAGGCAGCAAAACCAGCAGAACAAGCAGCACAGATAGCTGGACAAGCAGAACCAGCAGCACAGGCAGCAGCAGCAGAACCAGCAGCAGCAGAACCAGCAGCACAGTCTCCGGGAGATCATTTACTATTATTGCTCCTCAGAATATAATTTCAGACTTCGGGGCCCCCAGCAGCGGCTCCTCACATGACAGGGGGGCCCCGGGGGCTGTAGTTTCCGCGGCGGAGGGGCGGTCTGTGGATGTGATCCGGCTCGGTCTTCTCTCCTCTCCGTGTTGGAGGCTCCCGGTGACGGCGGAGCGGCCGGGCTCCCTGCAGCCCCCGGGGGGATGGTGCTGGACAAGGAGGACGGTGAGTGCACGGACACTTCTTCCTATTACCGGTGCGGGGGCTGTGCGTATGGGGTGGCTCTGTACCCGGCTCCGTACTATCTCTGCTGACTGCTCCCCTCTGGTCCCCGCTGTCTCTGCTCACCTCTCTGTTCCCTTCTCTTTTTGCAGCCTGGCTGCTCACCTCTTCACAGCGGTCTGTACTCCAAAATGTTCCCTACTTTTTCATCACTTTGCTCTGCACCCTGCTGTGCACCCCACCCAGCTCTCTACTCTCTCTGCGCTCAATTCTTCCCCCTGCTGTGCACCCCTTTTTGTACTTCTCTGTGCACCCCTGTCTGTACTTCTCTGCGCACCCCTCTCTGCACCCTGCTGCGCACCCTGCTCTGCACCCCTTTTTGCACTTGTCTGTGCACCCCTGTCTGTACTTCTCTGAGTTGCCCTCTCTACACCCTGCTACACACCCCTCTCTGCACCCTGCTGTGCACCCCTTTTTGCACTTCTCTGTGCACCCCTGTCTGTACTTTTCTGTTGCCCTCTCTGTACCCTGCTGTGCACCACTTTTTGTACTTCTCTGTGTTCCCCTCTCTGCACCCCTCTCTGCACCCCTCTCTGCACCCTCCTGCGCACCCCTCTCAGTACACCTCTCTGCATCCTCCTGTGCACCCCTCTCCATACACCTCTCTGCACCCTCCTGTGCACCCCTCTCCACACACCTCTCTGCACCCTCCTGTGCACCCCTCTCTGCACCCTCCTGCGCACCCCTCTCCGTACACCTCTTTGCACCCTCCTGTGCACCCCTCTCCATACACCTCTCTGCACCCTCCTGTGCACCCCTCTCCATACACTTCTCTGCACCCTCCTGCGCACCCCTCTCCATACACCTCTCTGCACCCTCCTGCGCACCCCTCTCCATACACCTCTCTGCACCCTCCTGCGCACCCCTCTCCGTACACCTCTCTGCACCCTCCTGCGCACCCCTCTCCGTACACCTCTCTGCACCCTCCTGTGCACCCCTCTCCGTACACCTCTCTGCACCCTCCTGCGCACCCCTCTCCGTACACCTCTCTGCACCCTCCTGCGCACCCCTCTCCGTACACCTCTCTGCACCCTCCTGCGCACCCCTCTCCATACACCTCTCTCCACCCTCCTGCGCACCCCTCTCCGTACACCTCTCTCCACCCTCCTGCGCACCCCTCTCCGTACACCTCTCTGCACCCTCCTGCGCACCCCTCTCCGTACACCTCTCTCCACCCTCCTGCGCACCCCTCTCCATACACCTCTCTGCACCCTCCTGCGCACCCCTCTCCATACACCTCTCTGCACCCTCCTGCGCACCCCTCTCCGTACACCTCTCTGCACCCTCCTGCGCACCCCTCTCCGTACACCTCTCTGCACCCTCCTGCGCACCCCTCTCCGTACACCTCTCTGCACCCTCCTGCGCACCCCTCTCCGTACACCTCTCTGCACCCTCCTGTGCACCCCTCTCCGTACACCTCTCTGCACCCTCCTGTGCACCCCTCTCCGTACACCTCTCTGCACCCTCCTGCGCACCCATACACCTCTCTGCACCCTCCTGCGCACCCCTCTCTTACTTCCCTAGCCTTGCACAGATGGCGGTGCTGTGATTGCTGCGGGCTCCTTCGCTCTCTCATCTCTGGGTTTTTTGGGCTCATTGATTCCCGGTGTCTGCAGATTCCTCCTATTAATAGACTGGAGCAGGAGGCATCAGACGCCGCTGAGGGAGAAATCCTTGGGCTGTAGCGGAACTAATTTACTTTTCAAATGAGACATGTGAAGGACGGGAAGCAAGTTTGGGGTTGTCGGCAGATCTCGTCTGGCTGCAGGGACTGGGAAGGGCCGAGGGGGGGCAGACGATTCTCAGGGAAAGATGCAAATTATTTCTTAATTGAAGAATAGGAAATTTTGCAAAGGTTGAAAATCCAGGGTTGAAGGAGGCGACAATGAGACAGAATGGGCGACGTTGTGTGGAGAGTCATGGCTTGTGCACAACCGGACATCCATTCTCACGATGAGCTGTGCGCCTGACACTAGGTTTACTGTAGTCAGATATTAGGGGACCTGCGGACAGGGAAGGGTTAATGGAGTTGAGTCATTAGTTATTGGCCTTAGTTTGTCATCACCCTCATCATCCTCACCACATTACGAGCTGTGTACTTGCAGACGCTGGGTTTACGGTAGTCAGATATTAGGGACCTGCAGGCAGGGAAGGGTTAATGGAGTTGCCGGTTCCTCGGTTTCGGCCTCGGCAGCTGGTGAGGGGCATTTCACCTTTCAGGATCAGTGTCAGCGCCAGCACTTTACTTAAAATCTTTCCAATCCATCTCCAAAAGAGGCTTCTGTGGCTGCAGCCGTCGCTTTTAATAGCCGGCCAGATGTCTGACATTGATCTCCTGTTAAAAAGGTGCAATTATCGGAGAGTAGAGAGCGGCGGCTTCAGATCTGAGAGGGTCGTTATTTGCACTTTAGGATAAGACGGGGGCAGGTGTCTCCAAGACGACAAATGCACGAGAAGGATGAGCTGTGCGCCTGGTGATGGAGTGTGCACCGTGTGCTACATCAGGGGGAGCAGGGGGTACGGTGCTTCTGTCAGGGAGTGTTTCGCCCCCTCCAGCGGCTCGCTATAAGTTCTGGAGATGGTCCTTCCAGTTCTACTGTTTTCCAAAGTCCAGAACTGGACAGAGAAACTTGATCCAAGAACTGTGTAGAACTATATGTAACGGTGTGGGACTGTATGTAACGGTGTGGGACTGTATGTAACGGTGTGGGACTGTATGTAACGGTGTGGGACTGTATGTAACGGTGTGGGACTGTATGTAACGGTGTGGGACTGTATGTAACGGTGTGGGACTGTATGTAACAGTGTGGGACTGTATGTAACGGTGTGGGACTGTATGTAACGGTGTGGGACTGTATGTAACGGTGTGGGACTGTATGTAACAGTGTGGGACTGTATGTAACGGTGCGAGACTATAAGTGACAGTGTGGGTCTATAAGTAACAGTGTGGGACTGTATGTAACAGTGTGGGACTATAAGTAACAGTGTGGGACTGTATGTAACGGTGTGGGTCTATAAGTAACAGTGTGGGACTGTATGTAACAGTGTGGGACTATAAGTAACAGTGTGGGACTGTATGTAACAGTGTGGGACTATAAGTAACAGTGTGGGACTGTATGTAACGGTGTGGGTCTATAAGTAACAGTGTGGGACTGTATGTAACGGTGTGGGACTGTATGTAACGGTGTGGGACTGTATGTAACGGTGTGGGACTGTATGTAACGGTGTGGGACTGTATGTAACGGTGTGGGACTGTATGTAACGGTGTGGGACTGTATGTAACGGTGTGGGACTGTATGTAACGGTGTGGGACTGTATGTAACGGTGTGGAACTGTATGTAACGGTGTGGGACTGTATGTAACGGTTTGGGACTGTATGTAACGGTGTGGGACTGTATGTAACGGTTTGGGACTGTATGTAACGGTGTGGGACTGTATGTAACATTGTGGGACTGTATGTAACGGTGCGAGACTATAACTAACGGTGTGGGACTGTATGTAACGGTGCAAGACTATATGTAACTGTGTGGGACTATAAGTAACTGTGGGACTATATGTAACAGTGAGAGACTATAAGTAACTGTGGGACTGTATGTAACATTTTGGGACTGTATGTAACATTGTGGGACTGTATGTAACATTGTGGGACTGTATGTAACAGTGTGGAACTGTATGTAACGGTGTGGGTCTATAAGTAACAGTGTGGGACTGTATGTAACAGTGTGGGACTGTATGTAACAGTGTGGGACTATAAGTAACAGTGTGGGACTGTATGTAACAGTGTGGGACTATAAGTAACAGTGTGGGACTATAAGTAACAGTGTGGGACTATAAGTAACAGTGTGGGACTGTATGTAACAGTGTGGGACTGTATGTAACAGTTTGGGACTATAAGTAACAGTGTGGGACTGTATGTAACAGTGTGGGACTATAAGTAACAGTGTGGGACTATAAGTAACAGTGTGGGACTATAAGTAACAGTGTGGGACTATAAGTAACAGTGTGGGACTATAAGTAACAGTGTGGGACTGTATGTAACAGTGTGGGACTGTATGTAACGGTGTGGGTCTATAAGTAACAGTGTGGGACTGTATGTATTGGTGTGGGTCTATAAGTAACAGTGTGGGACTGTATGTATTGGTGTGGGACTGTATGTATTGGTGTGGGACTGTATGTAACGGTGTGGGACTGTATGTAACAGTGTGGGACTGTATGTAACAGTGCGGGACTATATGTAAAGGTGCAAGACCATATGTAATGCTGTGGGACTGTATGAATATACGTAACAATATGACACTATGTATAACATGAGGCTATATACATATATATGACCCTACGTACGTGTAATATGAGGTATATTATGTGTATCTATCTATAACTTTGCAAGACTGCATATAACATGAGACTATATATAATCTAGGTGGGACTATGGGGGGCGTTTATTACAGGCAGCGTTTTACGCACCCACCTTTATCCGTCTCCCGCAGGTGTCAGATACACCACAGTTATTTACAGCTGTACAACTCTATAGGGGCCGTCCGAGCACCGGACCCGAGCCTCGGCCAGGAAGTGGCTGGTGTGCATCTTGGTTATGGTTTGTCAGTCTTCTGATGTGAATTATAATGTCTGAGTCCCACGCCGCCCACTTTCTGCCTCGTGACGCCCACTCCATTAGTTTAAGTCGCTCCAAAATGTGTGAAGTGGAGGGACTGACATTTCCTCTCTCTCTCTCTCTCTCTCTCTCTCTCTCTCTATCTATCTATATATATATATATATATATATATATATATGTGTGTGTGTGTCAGATTCTATATAACGTGACAAGGATATTATGTAGGACATTATGAAACTGGTGTAATGTAGAACTGGCTTAGTTGCAACCAGTCCAATTCCACATTTTATTTTTGACAGCTCCTTTGGAAAATGAATTGTGGAATCTGATTGGATGCTATAGGCAACTAAACCAGTTCTACTTCATAATGGTCTCCATTACTTCCAGGGGATGCAGGTAGTGGGCCCGGAATGCATGTTGGTACCTGCATCCCCTTGAAGTAATGGAGGCCATTATGGCACCAAAAATGGTAAAAGGCAGAGTGGACCCAGCATGCATGTGGAACCAACACTTTCTGAACTTTATGGCGGCCATTATGGTGCATAACAGGTAGTATTTGGTGTTAGGTTCCCGTCTTACAGAGATCGCCTTGACGTTTGGCAGACGGGCCGAAATGGTTTTGTACAAGCATCTCACTTGATAAATAAGCGTAGCATTAGCACTATAATATTTTTTGTGACTATGGCATTATTGTACTTTATCTGGTTCTAGCCATGGCAGCGTGCACCTGCGCATTGGGATGTGCTGACTAACCCCCCTTTTGTTTTTGCAGAAGACTATATGTAACATTGTGGGACTGTACATAGTGACTGTAGACTAAATGTAACTTTGTGGGACTGTATACAGTGACAGTAGACTGTATGTAACATTGTGGGACTGTATATAATGACTGTAGACTGTATGTAACATTGTGGGACTGTATATAATGACAGTAGACTGTATGTAACATTGTAGGGCTGTATATAGTGACAGTAGACTGTATGTAACATTGTGGGACTGTATATAGTGACTGTAGACTGTATGTAACATTTTAGGACTGTATATAGTGACAGTAGACTATATGTAACATTGTGGGACTGTATATAGTGACAGTAGACTGTATGTAACATTGTAGGGCTGTATATAGTGACTGTAGACTATATGTAACATTGTGGGACTGTATATAGTGACTGTAGACTGTATGTAACATTGTAGGGCTGTATATAGTGACTGTAGACTGTATGTAACATTGTAGGGCTGTATATAGTGACAGTAGACTGTATGTAACATTGTAGGGCTGTATATAGTGACTGTAGACTATATGTAACATTGTGGGACTGTATATAGTGACTGTAGACTGTATGTAACATTGTGGGACTGTATATAGTGACTGTAGACTGTATGTGACATTGTGGGACTGTATATAGTGACTGTAGACTATGTGTAACATTGTGGGACTGTATATAGTGACTGTAGACTGTATGTAACATTGTAGGGCTGTATATAGTGACTGTAGACTGTATGTGACATTGTGGGACTGTATATAGTGACTGTAGACTGTATGTAACATTGTGGCACTGTATATAATGACAGTAGACTGTATGTAACATTGTGGGACTGTATATAGTGACTGTAGACTGTATGTAACATTGTAGGGCTGTATATAGTGACTGTAGACTGTATGTGACATTGTGGGACTGTATATAGTGACTGTAGACTGTATGTAACATTGTGGGACTGTATATAGTGACTGTAGACTGTATGTAACATTGTGGCACTGTATATAGTGACAGTAGACTGTATGTAACATTGTAGGGCTGTATATAGTGACTGTAGACTGTATGTAACATTTTAGGACTGTATATAGTGACAGTAGACTATATGTAACATTGTGGGACTGTATATAGTGACAGTAGACTGTATGTAACATTGTAGGGCTGTATATAGTGACTGTAGACTATATGTAACATTGTGGGACTGTATATAGTGACTGTAGACTATATGTAACATTGTGGGACTGTATATAGTGACAGTAGACTGTATGTAACATTGTAGGGCTGTATATAGTGACTGTAGACTGTATGTAACATTGTAGGGCTGTATATAATGACAGTAGACTGTATGTAACATTGTAGGGCTGTATATAGTGACTGTAGACTGTATGTAACATTGTGGGACTGTATATAGACATATATAAGGAGTAGTAATACACATATAATATACACCTCCATCATCAGAGCACAATGCTATAAAACAGGCACAGACATTATGAGGAAACTCCACAATAAACTTGACAGCGACAATCTCCCCAGACAGCCCTTGACCCAGGAGCTTACACTCTTATGATAGTGATGTTCATACATAGAAATCCCTGGCAGCTTTATAACAAATGGAGCCGATAATCACGACACTTCCAGGATCTCTGTTTCTGTCCTTTGGTCGGAGTGCCACCTGTGGTATTACTCCAGTCCATGACTCCAGGTGGAGTTCCCCTTGATTTCCAGTATCGGCCACACCTTCGCCCCGGCTCCATCTTGTCTGGCGGCGGCAGAGGTCACCTTGCTGCTCCATTATAGCTGGAGTGGACATGATTGCACCTCCACTAATGCCACTTTACATTCTGTGCCAATCTGTTCTTTCCGGTAATAAAAATTTATACAGACGGCGAATCCTGCATGGCGGCCGCGCTGGAAGTAATTGGAGATTCTGTTTTAAGTAGCATATTTTTCATTACGCCGCAATGAAATGACTTAAAAAGATTGCAGGCCGCGCTGATCAATACTCCTGTGCGTAACGCTTCCTTTAATCATGCAAAGTAAGTGACATTTTCAGTACGTGTAGCTGAGGGCTACGAGCGGAGGGCGCGCTGCCGTAGAGCCCGGAGCCCAGCAGGAGCTTCCCCAGCCAAGAGCAGAGCCGCACATCTGACGGTCAGCTCTTTCAAGACATCACAGTGAACTCGGAAAACTCAAAGCCAACAAGATGACTGGATGATGAGGGTTGTCACACTGGAAGATCTCATGAAAGGTGCAGGAGATGCTACCGATCGTCTACAAATATATAAAGGCCTAAAGGCCAAAGGATGAGACCCCCCCCCCCCCCCCCCCCTCTCACTCCCAGACCGGAACAGCCTGCGGGTACATGTGAAGCACAGCTGGAAGTAGTACTGCCCTATATGTCACCTGCAGTCCCATGTAACACACTGTTGGACTTTTAGCAATTCATATGTCTTGGCCACAGCAAACATGAGTCACACTGCAAACCCATTCCTTCCTGTATCAGCTCTGCTACACTGTGATGCTTGACACTGACACATCACACCCAGAATCGCCCTGTAGCCGTTCCCTAAAGCTTTAAAGAGTGATTTTTGTTTGAAGTTTTTGTCAAAAGTTAATTTTACAAGTGAATATGAGAAAATCAAGATAAATGCCTCTTTCTCCACTTATCAAACTCCTCTGTCTCCTGTGGTGATCACTCGCCCTCAATTTACAGCTAAAATCTGTCTACAGTGAATACAAGTTATAATCTAATGGATCTATCTAATATCTATCTAATATCTGTCTAATATCTATCTCATATCTATCTAATATCTGTCTCTTCTATCTATCTATCTCTCTATCTTATATCTATCTATCTCTCTATCTATCTCATATCTATCTAATATCTGTCTCTTCTATCTATCTATCTATCTATCTATCTCTCTATCTATCTATCTCATATCTATCTATCTATATATCTTATATCTATCTCATATCTATCTAATATCTGTCTCTTCTATCTATCTATCTCTCTATCTATCTATCTCATATCTATCTATCTCTCTATCTATCTATCTCATATCTATCTATCTATCTATCTATCTATCTATCTATCTTATATCTATCTATTATCTATCTATCTCATATCTATCTATCTCATATCTATCTATCTTATATCTATCTCATATCTATCTATCTATCTCATATCTATCTATCTATCTATCTATCTATCTATCTATCTCCTATCTATCTATCTATCTATCTATCTATCTATCTATCTATCTCCTATCTATCTATCTATCTATCTCATATCTATCTATCTCCTATCTATCTATCTATCTATCTATCTATCTATCTCATATCTATCTATCTAAAGCAATAATCTGGCAGCACTACATCCAACTTAAATAAAAAAGGATGCACGCCCGAAGGGACTAGACTATTGCCCAATACACAAAGTAGCAAACAGGCAGCACTCCAAAATCAGTAGAAAATGAAAAAAATGCTTTTATTCACCCAAGTGGATACACAACGTTTCGGCTCAACACTTCTCCAGCTTGAGAAAGGCTCTAGTGTTGAGCCGAAACGTTGTGTATCCACTTGGGTGAATAAAAGCATTTTTTTCATTTTCTACTGATTTTGGAGTGCTGCCTGTTTGCTACTCTATCTATCTACCCTGTATTTTATCTATCTCATATCTATCTGTCTATCCTGTCTGTCTATCCTGTCTGTCTATCCTGTCTGTCTCTTACGTCAGGTCAGGGATATAATATTTTTTGCTGCAATTTGTGTGCTCCGGATTCTCGTACCGGTCGCTGACACATCATTTCCCTTTAAATATTTTCTCTTATTTTCCTTTTATTAAAAATAAGAATCATTTTATGAAACTCACAGCCGAGCGGCGGGGGGGGGGGGGAGTGTTGGCGATCGGTGGGGAGCGGCGGGGATCGCGGGGGGGGGGGGGGAGTGTTGGCGATCGGTGGGGAGCGGCGGCCGCACTTTTGTTTGTTTGGTTCCAGCATAAAACCGAAATTGGCAGAATCCTTTTATTTTTGGGTAGAGTAATCTTTATGTGAAAATATTTGACTTATTACGATGCGTCATAAACCTGTCACTCGGCTTTATGTCAGACAGACGAGCGGCAACAACACGATTAGTTACATTTATAGAGCGAAACCACAGTGTGGGGTTAACCCCGTCACTGCCAGAGCCCGCGACGGAGGCGAAATCCCAATCCACTCCAGGAACATTGTAGAACATGGCAAGAGTGTTTGTTATTATATTGTTACTATTATTATTTTATTTATTTATTTATCTTTTCCGTTTATAACTCGTGTGATCTCAAGTTCTAACTATTTTTTTCCAATTTTTTTTTTTAATTTATTCCATCTGTTTAATTTCTCCTGCAGTTTTCTATAGAAATGACCCTGGAGCTCGTTATCGTGGGGTCTATGGCGGGAGATGATAATACATTAGATGATGATAAACACTTAAGTTGAAAGTAGCCCGGACCCTTTTCCCCTCTCCCCGACTCCTTTTGCCTCTGTAGGTTTCACTCCTGATTTTGGCTGATACTGAAGGGGCCAAGTTCTCTGAATCTTTGCATTATGTTTGAGACGTTTTGACATTGCAAGGAACCAACTTCTGAGACATTTTCACATGATGGGATTGTCACAGCCAAGGAGGGGACAGCAAATATTCATATCGTTTTTCAATGTGTGAATGTCAGTGAATGGAACCAGGGAGGATAGCCAGAAAAATCTGGTATATTTTATTTGCTATTTGTTGTTTTACATTTTCATATTTCTTAAATGTATTTACTTATTAGTAAATAATAACTATTTGGTTTTTTAAATGGTTTTCATATTAGAAATTGTGCATGGAAATTTGTGGCCTTAAAGGGAAAGTCCTGTCAAAAATTTACATGTACTTTTTCTTTATTTTTTGTGGCTATGCGAAACTTGAAAAAGTTTTTACTGTAGCAGACAATTCCCAGATCCAACAGCGTACTTTTCAGCTACACTGTGTAGACTGGGACAGGGTTAGCAGAGTCCTCTCATCTTATTATCATTATAGGGTAGGGTCAGAAGAGTCATCTTGTTTCATTAGAGGGTGGGGTCAGCAAAGTCATCTCGTTTTCATCCAAGGACAGAGTCACCAGAGTCGTTTCACAGTTATTAGAAGGCAGCAGTATCATCTCATGGACATTAGAGATCAGAGTCAGCAGAGTCATCTGATCTCTTTAGAGGGTAGGAACAGCAGAGTAATCTCATTTTCATTAGAGTGTGAAGTCAGCAGTCATCTCATTATCATTAGAGGGGGAAGTCAACAGTTATCGCTTTAGAGGGTGGTTTCAGCTGTCATCTCATCACTTAAGCACAGGGTCAGCAGAGTCATCTCATTATCATTATAGGGAGGGGTCAGCAGAGTCATGTCATTTGTTTATAGGGCAGGGTCAGCAGAGTCATCTCATCATTAGATCAGCAGAGTCATGTCATTTGTTTAGAGGGCAGGGTCGGCAGAGTCATCTCATTATCATTAGCGGGTGGGATCAGCAGTCATCTCATCATTAAAGCATAGTGTCAGCAGCGTCCTCTCATTTGATTAGAGGTGAGGTCAGCAGTCATCGCATTATCATTAGAGGTAGGGTCAGCATACACGGCGTTATGTGTCTCCATAATGGCCGCCACCAGGGAAGTTCTAAACTATAAATAGTATAATTCTCTTCTCTTCTTGTTTTTTTGGATTTTTTGCCTCACTAATTACCTGGTCAGTGTGTTGCCAGATGTTGTGCGCGCGCCGCCTCATACATTACGCTTGTCAGGAACGTCCCAGGAGATTCGTTAATAGGATGCAGCACCTAGAATTTGCTTTATGGAAAACAGCGACTAATTAACACTATGGGGGAATTTATCATGAGGGGAATATCTGCAGTCAGCTCTGCGCTGTCGCACTTTGTCGCATGTTGTTTGATGAATCGGCCCCATCCTTAAACCTTACACTTCTGTCTGGAGGAGCTGCTCCAGCTTTCCTATTCCGCCTCCTACTGCAGGCAGATCGTAACTTTGTAAAAGTGATAAATGTGAAGTGAATCTCATTAACGTAGCAGGCCACGCCCACTTCCACGCCCATATTTCAAAACCGGAGTGAGCGGTGGAAAAATGCAAAAACGTTGATAAGTCCAAAAAGTCACAAACTCCCCATTTTGCAACTTTTTGAACTTTTTAAAGCATGACAAATCAGGGCCTATATATCTATAGATGATGGCGGCCGCCAGTGGGGGCAGGGCTTACAGATGGCGAATAGTTCTACAACCGATCCTACAATAAGAGACTGTGGCCACAACCGCTCGGTGTAAATGGTGCCAGTGATTGGATACATTGTATCATCATCATGCACATATCCGTCCATTCCATCACTGCTAGCGGAGGAAGAGGAAACTAAAACGCATTTCCGATTCTCCTAATGAGATCAATGCAACAAGCATCTAAAATAAATTACACAGGAGCAAAAGTAGGACACAGCTATGCTCAGGGCTCCAGGTTGTATGATCAGAGGCTGAACACCTCCATACTTTACACTGCAGCTGTCAGCACATAGAGGGATGATTACATTATAGCAAGGATGGAAGATTGCACACTGGGTAGTGACTGATTCTGCAGCTCTTCTTCCATTGGATGGGAAACCCCTTTTAAAGGTTTAAATAGCATTTATCATGTAGAGAAAGTTACTACCAGGCACTTCCTAATGTATTGTGATTCTCCATGTTGCCTCCTTTGCTGGCCGGATTTATTTTTTCATCGCATTATACACGGCTCGTTTCCATGGTTACAGACCACCCTGCAATCCGGCAGCAGTGGCTGCGCTTGCAGACTATAGGAAAAAGCACTACCCTATGTGCGCTCCCACGGTCCTGGCCACCAGAGAAGCCGAGGCCTACGCTTTTTCCTATAGTGCGCAAGCACGACCACCGCTGATGGATAATCACAATACATTAGTAAGTGCCTTGTATTAACTTTCTCTACATCATTAATGCCACTTACTGAAGGTGAGAGGACCCCTTTAAGGCTAAATGATCAGGATTGCGTGTGGGAAATCCGCACCGTAGGTCATGTACATTGTATTCTATGAGAATTCTCGTGTACACAATGCAGATTTTTTTTTCTGTGTGGATTTTAAAATCTGCAGCAATTTATTTTATTTTTCCTGACCGGATTTTCTCCATTCACTTCAACGAGGAGAGAAAAATCCACATCAAATCTGCACCGACTGATGCGGATTGTCCACACGGATTTCCCTGCGAACACCTACGGATTTCAGTGCGCACATGAATCCTGAACGTGAGCATTTACCCGAACGCTTCTGATGGGGAACAAGTGCTAAAACAAAGCTGCATCGCCGAGGAGCTGTCAGTGGTGGCGACAGATGTATTATAGGGAGCGGCAGCGTTGATAGCCGCACGCAAACCTGTCGTATTATGTAGCGTCACCAATTCTTAGACTTTACACAATTTGCACCAAGTCAAACATTCGCTTTTACTGGGAAGGTCGAGTAATAGTCGAGGGGATCAGCGGCGGGAAAAGCGGGCGAAAACATAAGAAGGGAATTGCTCATAGTGCAATCCCCTAATATATACATGGTGGCTTCAGCAGGGAAGAAACGCGGCAGCAGATGTAAGGCGGTCCTGTCGGCAGCAGCACGGTGACGACAGACGAGACGTCTGCACTTAGACTTGGCGTTTCTAGTCCATTTCTGACTGTTCACATCTGAGGGTTTGCTACCGTGGAATCCATTCTAGATAATCCTGTCAGGAGAGCGTGCCAGGAGAGCGCGCCGCGTGCTGCTGTGCTTAGGTTCCCGAAGATTGTCTGCACCGGACACAACTGTAGCAAACCCTCAGCTGTGAAGCGTCTAAGGCGACTTTCACACTCGCGTTTCTATTTTCCGGTATTGAGATCCGTCATGTGGTCTCAATACCGGAAAAAAAAAACATTTCTGTTTTGTCCCCATTGATTGTCAATGTGGACAAAACGTAACTGAACAGAACGGAGTGCGCCAGAATGCATTCTGTTCCGTTTGGTTGTGTTCCTATGCGTGCTGCGGTTTTCTTTCTGTCATGGGATGGGGAGCAAGACGGATCCGTCATGACCCACAATGCAAGTCAATGGGGATGGATCTGTTATCTCTGACACAACAGAAAACGGATCCGTCCTCCATTGACTTTCAGTGGTGTTCATGACGGATCCGTCTTGGCTATGTTGCAGATAATAAAACCGGATCCGTTCATAATGGATGCAGATGGTTGTATTAGGCTGCTTTCACACTCGCGTCTGGTGCGGATCCGTCATGGATCTGCACAGACGGATCCGTTCATATAATACAACCATCTGCATCCGTTCAGAACGGATCCGTTTGTATAATCTGTAGCATAGCCATGACGGATCCGTCTTGAACACCATTGAAAGTCAATGGATGATGGATCAGTTTTCTATTGTGTCAGTGAAAACGGATCCGTCCCCATTGACTTACATTGTGTGCCAGGATCCGTTTGGCTGCAGGCAGCGTTTCGGTGTCCGCCTCTGGAGAGAGGAATGGAGATGGATCGGAGGTGAACTGACGCATTCTGAGCGGATCCTTTTCCATTCAGAATGCATTAGGGCCAAACTGATCCGTTTTGGACCGCTGAGCCCTAAACCGATCTCACAAACGGAAAGCCAAAAGCGTGAAAGTCAGTAACGGAAGCGTTTTTGCTGAACCCTGCCGGATCCAGCAAAAACGGAAGTGTGAAAGTCGCCTTGGGTCTGTGCAGGTGGAGACAAGGCTTTGCTGATGATGAGATTTTGGTGGTCGCCGGGATCGATACATTGAGGATAAAATGTTGCAATTCCTCCGATTTCTCATTTGCAGCTTTTTAGATCCATTATTCCGGCAACAAGTAGAGACAAGAAAACTGGAAACCTCATCATTAAGTAAATGCCCCCCCCCCCCCCGGCCAGGAGCGGGCTCGGCTTAGTAGCAATGGCGCTGTGGCGTCTGCAGGTGGCGCTGCGCAGCAGCCTTCAGCCCCCATTAAACCGTGTCAGTAGGATAAAGGCTCTATGGGAAGAGATTGGAATTTATTCAGTAGCACGAGTACAAAGCTGATAAATTGAGGCAGGAGCAGCGGCGGCGGCAGCACCCCCGCTCCGGCTCCGTTCTCTCTTCCTTTTTTTTCTCCCCCTTCCCCGTTTTTTCCTTTTCTTTGCTCGGTTGATTGCGTGTTTAGCTGCCGGGTGATCCAGGAAGGATCCAGCATTCACCGGGGACAGACACTTCCAAAGAAGCCGCCTCCGAGCTGCAGTTGCATTGAGACAGATGATTGTGGGCAGCGGAGGAGGGTCCTCGGCAGAGCCCTGATCTCGCCCGCAGTCTCCCTGCTGGTAAAGTGGGGCGCGATCGCTCTTGTAAAGTGCTTTCCTGAAGGATGTAATTCTCGCTGAGTGCCCTCTAGGTTAAAAGCTGGACAAGTTGGTAATCAGAGAGCCGGGGCTCGGCGGTGGCGGCGGCGGCGGACGCTCTGCTTGGCTGCCTGTGGTTTGTCTTTGCTGTTTTCCTGGGACTGGTTGAGTTGTGTCGGAGATTAAGCGCTGACCCCCGGGACGGACTCCTCTCGGCTCCTGAAATGATGGTGCTAGACAAGGAGGACGGTAGGTGGGCTGATGGCGACCTCTCCTCAATGCATTATAGATGTGCTTCAATATATATGCAAATGGGGCCGGGATAAATGTGTCTGCATGTGGCCGGCGAGCTCCATAACAATGGCTCCACTACGGCTGGAAGTTGTGGGGGTGACGGCCGAGCGCCGAGCGTCTCCGCCGGCTGCGGATGAACTGCTCCGAGGCCAGACGGGACATTTCCATTTTATATTTAGGAGGAGGAGACAGGGTTAATGAGCGAAGCACTGCACCCCCCAGACCTCCCACCATATGTCTGTAGTAAAGTTATATAGGGATCGCCAAGGTGATCATCACCCCCATCATCCCCATAGGAAGATAAATTTCTCAATAGAAGAGTACCAGAGATTAGAGAGTTACATGGAGAGCGGTGATTAGAGAGTTATATGGAGAGCGGAGATTAGAGAGTTATATGGAGAGCGGTGATTAGAGAGTTATATGGAGAGCGGTGATTAGAGAGTTATATGGAGAGCAGTGATTAGAGAGTTATATGGAGAGCGGTGATTAGAGAGTATTATAGAGAGCGGTGATTAGAGAGTAATATGGAGAGCAGTGATTAGAGAGTAATATGGAGAGCGGTGATTATAGTTATATGGAGAGCGGTGATTATAGTTATATGGAGAGCGGTGATTAGAGAGTTATATGGAGAGCAGTGATTATAGTTATATGGAGAGCGGTGATTAGAGAGTAATATGGAGAGCGGTGATTAGAGAGTTATATGGAGAGCGGTGATTAGAGAGTAATATGGAGAGGTGATTAGAGAGTTATATGGAGAGCAGTGATTAGAGAGTTATATGGAGAGCGGTGATTAGAGAGTTATATGGAGAGCGGTGATTAGAGAGTTACATGGAGAGCGGTGATTAGAGAGTTATATGGAGAGCGGTGATTAGAGAGTTATATGGAGAGCGGTGATTAGAGAGTTATATGGAGAGCGGTGATTAGAGAGTTATATGGAGAGCGGTGATTAGAGAGTTACATGGAGAGCGGTGATTAGAGAGTTATATGGAGAGCGGTGATTAGAGAGTTATATGGAGAGCGGTGATTAGAGAGTTATATGGAGAGCAGAGATTAAAGAGTAATATGGAGAGCGGTGATTAGAGAGTAATATGGAGAGCGGTGATTAGAGAGTAATATGGAGAGCGGTGATTAGAGAGTATTATAGAGAGCGGTGATTAGAGAGTTATATGGAGAGCAGTGATTAGAGAGGTATATGGAGAGCGGAGATTAGAGAGTAATATGGAGAGCGGTGATTAGGTATATGGAGAGGGTATTAGAGTATGGAGAGCGGTGATTAGAGAGTTATATGGAGAGCGGTGATTAGAGAGTTATATGGAGAGCGGAGATTAGAGAGTATTATGGAGAGCGTTGATTAGAGAGTAATATGGAGAGCGGTCATTAGAGAGTTATATGGAGAGCGGAGATTAGAGAGTTATATGGAGAGCGGTGATTAGAGAGTAATATGGAGAGCGGTGATTAGAGAGTAATATGGAGAGCGGTGATTAGAGAGTATTATGGAGAGCGGTCATTAGAGAGTTATATGGAGAGCGGAGATTAGAGAGTTATATGAAGAGCGGTGATTATAGTTATATGGATAGCGGAGATTAGAGAGTTATATGGAGAACGGAGATTAGAGAGTTATATGGAGAGCGGTGATTAGAGAGTATTATGGAGAGCGTTGATTAGAGAGTTATATGAGGAGCTATTATAAATGCTGACAAGGTGACACATATATCAGTACTATTCACACACAATGTATATTCTGGTACTGTGATCAGGACAGCGATTAACGGTAACGAGCGCAGAGATTGGAGGGGATCCTTGTGTCCCCACCTGTTATAGAAGTGTCAGGATCCAATGGTCATAAACGGAGAGTTATCAGTCATAAAACGACCGCCATCTATATGACTGTAATGCTCAAAGTATCCATCTGTCTGTGCAGCAATGGTGTATTATTAGTATATTGTCCCATGACATGTATTATATACAGCACTTTATATGATTTATTATAGGAGGTCAGCTGGAGAGAGGATGACTGTAGTACAAGAGAATACAGTCTATGGCCCCCTGTTATCAGCCATTTCAGGGGAGAGGATGACTGTAGGACAGGAGAATGCAGTCTATTGCCCCCTGTTATCAGCCATTTCAGGGCAGAGGACTGACTGTAGGACAGGAGAATACAGTCTATTGCCCCCTGTTATCAGCCATTTCAGGGCAGAGGATGACTGTAGGACAGGAGAATACAGTCTATTGCCCCCTGTTATCAGCCATTTCAGGGGAGAGGATGACTGTAGGACAGGAGAATACAGTCTATTGCCCCCTGTTATCAGCCATTTCAGAGGAGAGGATGACTGTAGGACAGGAGAATACAGTCTATTGCCCCCTGTTATCGGCCATTTCAGGGGAGAGGATGACTGTAGGACAGGAGAATACAGTCTATTGCCCCCTGTTATCAGCCATTTCAGGGGAGAGGATGACTGTAGGACAGGAGAATACAGTCTATTGCCCCCTGTTATCAGCCATTTCAGGGGGGAGGATGACTGTAGGACAGGAGAATACAGTCTATTGCCCCCTGTTATCAGCCATTTCAGGGGAGAGGATGACTGTAGGACAGGAGAATACAGTCTATTGCCCCCTGTTATCAGCCATTTCAGGGGAGAGGATGACTGTAGGACAGGAGAATACAGTCTATTGCCCCTGTTATCAGCCATTTCAGTGGAGAGGATGACTGTAGGACAGGAGAATACAGTCTATTGCCCCCTGTTATCAGCCATTTCAGTGGAGAGGATGACTGTAGGACAGGAGAATACAGTCTACTGCCCCCTGTTATCAGCCATTTCAGGGGAGAGGATGACTGTAGGACAGGAGAATACAGTCTATTGCCCCCTGTTATCAGCCATTTCAGAGGAGAGGATGACTGTAGGACAGGAGAATACAGTCTATTGCCCCCTGTTATCAGCCATTTCAGGGGAGAGGATGACTGTAGGACAGGAGAATACAATCTATTGCCCCCTGTTATCAGCCATTTCAGGAGAGAGGATGACTGTAGGACAAGAGAATACAGTCTATTGCCCCCTGTTATCAGCCATTTCAGGGGAGAGGATGACTGTAGGACAGGAGAATACAGTCTATTGCCCCCTGTTATCAGCCATTTCAGGGGGGAGGATGACTGTAGGACAGGAGAATACAGTCTATTGCACCCTGTTATCTGCCATTTCAGGGGGGAGGATGACTGTAGGACAGGAGAATACAGTCTATTGCTCCCTGTTATCAGCCATTTCAGGGGAGAGGATGACTGTAGGACAGGAGAATACAGTCTATTGCTCCCTGTTATCAGCCATTTCAGGGGAGAGGATGACTGTAGGACAGGAGAATACAGTCTATTGCCCCCTGTTATCAGCCATTTCAGGGGAGAGGATGGCTGTAGGACAGGAGAATACAGTCTATTGCTCCCTGTTATCAGCCATTTCAGGGGAGGGGATGACTGTAGGACAGGAGAATACAGTCTATTGCCCCCTGTTATCAGCCATTTCAGGGGAGAGGATGACTGTAGGACAGGAGAATACAGTCTATTGCCCCTGTTATCAGCCATTTCAGTGGAGAGGATGACTGTAGGACAGGAGAATACAGTCTATTGCCCCCTGTTATCAGCCATTTCAGTGGAGAGGATGACTGTAGGACAGGAGAATACAGTCTATTTCTCCCTGTTATCAGCCATTTCAGGGGAGAGGATGACTGTAGGACAGGAGAATACAGTCTATTGCCCCCTGTTATCAGCCATTTCAGGGGAGAGGATGACTGTAGGACAGGAGAATACAGTCTACTGCCCCCTGTTATCAGCCATTTCAGGGGAGAGGATGACTGTAGGACAGGAGAATACAGTCTATTGCTCCCTGTTATCAGCCATTTCAGGGGAGAGGATGACTGTAGGACAGGAGAATACAGTCTATTGCTCCCTGTTATCAGCCATTTCAGGGGAGAGGACGACTGTAGGACAGGAGAATACAGTCTATTGCCCCCTGTTCTCAGCCATATTCAGTAAAATGCTGCAGGACAATACTGTGATAAATGTGAGGAGATTTCAAGCAGATAAAAAGTAACGACTTCATTCCGTTAATTGTAACCACTGATATTCGTGTCCTCGTTACATTATATCTTAAATAGAGGACGATGACACCGGCCGAGGTTCTTTTAGGATAGCTTCTTTCGTGGTGTTTTATTTATTTCCCAAAAAATCACCGCAGACCAAGATCCGCTAAACATCTGCACATGATACATTAGGTATGCTTCAAAAATACATTGTTTCAAAGATATCATTGTTCATTACACCTGGAATTTTTTGCCTTATAACTAAAGATGACCCGTCCACACCGTGTGACATGCGTACATTGTGTAGGATGACCCCCTGACACATGACCCCACTGCGTGCGCAGACGCTGTGCCGTCTCTTGTCGATATCTATTGATTTTTCTGTAGATCATTTATAACATTAAATGGAAAATCACTAGAAAAATGTGAAAAACGTCTCAGATCACGCAGATTCATCGCGGGTCGCACCGTCCTGCAGTTTGGGCGCAGACCCATTAATTTCTATGGGACTGCAAGAAATGCGGACAAGGCACGGATGTCATCCATGTGTCAGTCCTGCATACTGTAGAAAATTTCCTATTGGTTAGAGACAAGAATACGCCGTTCTACTATTACACCGGCGTGAACATGGTCGGTATCTGTATTTTGCGGTCATGTGCATGAGGCCTCATGGAGATGTTCTCCTCTGTTGGTCATGCTTTCTTGTATCCCAATAAGGCCTCATGCACACGGCCGTTGTTGTGGTCCGCATCCGAGACGCATTATGTGCGGCTCGGGTGCGGACCCATTCACTTCAATGGGGCTGCAAAAGATGCGGACGGCACTCCGTGTTCTGTCCGCATCCATTGCTCCGTTCCGTGGCCCCGAAAAAAAATGGGCTTCCATTTTTTGTGGATCCGTGATTTGCGGACCGCAAAAAACGGAACGGTCGTGTGCATGAGGCCTAAGGCTACGCCGGTCTTTTTGTAGTCACACAGGTGTAGATTGGGCTCAAAGATTAAAGTCGTGTATGACAGCGCAGTATTTCTCGGAGGCGTTATCGGGCCATAGTACACACACGTGGGGGCGCAGTGTATCCTGCAGAGCCAAGCAGTGAGGGGAGCAGGGGCTTGGGCCTTATTCACACCCGGTGCCCCTTTCCGATGCTGCGTTTTGTTGTATTTCTTTCAAAATATTACAGAAAAACTAGTTTATTGAAATGTTAAAAATATCACTTAAAAAATCAAAACACGATACATGAGAATCCAGCAATACCGAGACTGCACGCCTGGAATCATTATTATTATTATTATTATTATTATCTTTTTTATAGAACCATGAAGTTGTGGAGTAACTTATGATATTCAGAATCAATATTATTATTATTGTCATTTATATTCTCATCGTTTGGATTTGGTTTCTAATTTTATTTTGTTATATTTTCTTTCTATTAGTTACATTATTATCTTTATTGTCGGCTTTGGAAGGATTAAGAGAGAGTTCACATCACCGTTATTTTTTCGTTCTTTTGATCCATCAAAAGAACAGAAAAATTAAGGAAAAAGCTGATACTGTAAAAAAACGGATCCTGTGTATGTGATATGCACATTTGGCATCCTTTTGAGGCATTTCTTGTCTGAGATCCGTTTTTTAGACAAATAAAAACGGATTTCAGGTGGAAATGGCTCAGATGTATGGCAGATGTGCATAACTGACGCACAGAATCCGTTTTTTTTCTTTCTGTAAGGCCTCTTTCACACGACCGTATGGCCACTTTTTCCTGATCTGTTGTTCTGTTTTTTGTTTCCGTTGTGGTTCCGTTTGGGTTCCATTTTTCCGTCCCGTTTTTCCGTATGGCCTATACAGTATACAGTAATTACATAGAAAAAATTGGTCCGGGCATAACAACTTTCAATAGATGGTTCTGCAAAAAACGGAACGGATATGGAAGACATACGGATGTGTTCCATTTTTTTTGTGGACCCATTGACTTGAATGGAGCCACGGACCGTGATTTGCGTACAAGAATAGGACAATGCTCAAAATCTAGCGGAACGGAATTGCGGACATACGGAAACAGAATGCTCACGGAGTACATTCTGTTTTTTTTGCGGACCCATTGAAATGAATGGTTCCGTATACAGACCGTATACGGAACGCAATAAACGGCCCGTATACAGAACGCAAAAAACATTCGTGTGAACGAGCCCTTCTTCTGACAGACCAGAAGAACAGAAAATTAACGGTGAAGTGAACTCTCGCTGATGCAGCCGTTTCTGCTCCGAGGGCCACACTGTCTGATTGTGCCGCCACAAGAAAGCTTGAAGGGGCTCTCCAGTAGTGAAAAGCATCATGGCTGCTTTTGTCCAAAAACAGTGCCAGCCCTGTCCGCAGTTTGTGTGTGATGTAATATACGGATCACTTCATTGGAGCAGAGCTGTAATACCAGACGCAGCCTGCAGACAGGGGTGGCACTGTCTCTGGAAGTGAACAGACACAATTTTCAGTCGTGAAGACCCTTAGTAATGGAGGACACTTCTGGCATATGGACAGTGTATACCGGGCATATATGATGGGTGGGGGTTGACCACTACTTTAGATTCGGGATTCCCTGTGCTAAAATATCTGCAGAAACCATAAAGACACTTTGTGCATCAGAATCGATTTTAGGATATTCCCCTTGGTGCGTTGGCGGTGTCAGGTGTCCAGTGTGACCTGTAGGGGGCGCTGGTCGGAGGAGTCCGCTTTGTCATGGGCGGTGACAATTTTTGTGTCTGTTGATTGACACATTTGTTACTCCTTAGCCACACCCCCTGTATTTGGGGTAACGCAGTGTTTGCAGCTCGCTTCCTAGCGTCCCCCGTCCTTGTCTACCATCAGATGCAACAACCGATATGGCCCCCACGGATTATTATTACCCAGCTTTCCCAGAGGCAGATAAAAATAAGAATACAAATATTACACAATGATGAGGATTGATTCTGATTCAGGATTTGGGGTTTAGTGGCTGATACATTGCGACAAACACACCTCACTATAGTCTATGAAAACGCAGATCCTCCTGAGAGCGTCATGTCCTATGATGGAGATATAAACCGTGGGGAAGATGTCTGACGAGGGAGGAGAACAACAAGTCCCAGATCAGATCCGCGACTTGTGATCTCCTGCCCCGGATGGGAGTAGTCAGCCACTCTGCTGTGATTATAGACTTGCTTTGTGCTCATGTCCAGTGGTTGGTTCATGTTGGGGGTTGTAGTGCTCGGAGTACAGTATATAGTATAGTATTAGAATTGTATCATGGTCATGTCCAGTGGTTAGTTCATGTTGGGGGTTGTAGTGCTCTGTGTAGGTGGTATAATAATCGAATTTTATTATGGTCACATCCAGTGGTCAGGTCATATTGGGGGTTGTAGTGTTCTATGTCAACATTGATTGGGACACTAAGCTCTGCTGCTCCTGTTACATCCTCCAGATCCCATTCATTTATGGTTTGCAAACCTCTAAAGACTTGGTCGGTGAGAGGTGGATGTTTAGGAAAAAAAGAGCATCTGATTATTGCACTTAAGAAAAAATTGTTCTTCACAAAAAAAGGCGCAAGTGGCAGAAGAGAAAATGGACTCTGATCATCAAAGCTGTGAATGAACAGGTCAGAGATGGCAGCGCAGTCACAGCATAAGAGGAGCCAGACAGTAGATTGCAATGGGTTGCAGGACTGAAATGTTATTTCTTTGTCTACTATGTAGCCGATAACACAGCCCTGTGCATCATAGAGAGACAGTCTACTATATAGCAGATAACACAGCCCTGTGCATCATAGAGAGGCAGTCTACTATATAGCAGATAATACAGCCCTGTGCATCATAGAGAGACAGTCTACTATATAGCAGATAACACAGCCCTGTGCATCATAGCTAGTCTCCTATATAGCAGATAATAGAGCCCTGTGCATCATAGAGAGACAGTCTACTATATAGCTGATAACACAGCCCTGTGCATCATAGCTAGTCTCCTATATAGCAGATAATAGAGCCCTGTGCATCATAGAGAGACAGTCTACTATATAGCTGATAATACAACTCTGTGCATCATAGCTAGTCTCCTATATAGCAGATAATAGAGCCCTGTGCATCATAGAGAGACAGTCTACTATATAGCAGATAATACAACCCTGTGCACCATAGAGACACAGTCTACTATATAGCAGATAATACAACCCTGTGCATCATAGAGAGACAGTCTACTATATAGCAGATAATACAACCCTGTGCATCATAGAGAGACAGTCTACTATATAGCAGATAATAAAACCCTGTACATCATAGACACTCTACTATATATCAGATAATACAACCCTGTGCATCAGAGTGACAGTCTACTGTATAGCAAATAATACAACCCTGTGGTCATAAAAAGACGGTCTACTATATAGCATATAATACAAGTCTGTACAGAGATATAGTCTGCCATAGAGCAGATTATAAAAGTATGTGCATCACAGAGACACAGTCTCCTGGACAGCAGATAATACAACCTTGTGCATCAAAGAAAGACAGCACATGTAGAGGCAGTGTACTGTAGTATGTGTAGTATGGAGAGGCAGTGTACTGTACAGCAGATAATACAGGTCTGTGTGGTATGGAGAGGCAGTGCACTGTACAGCAGATAATACAGGTCTGTGTAGTATGGAGAGGCAGTGCACTGTACAGCAGATAATACAGGTCTGTGTAGTATGGAGAGGCAGTGTACTGTACAGCAGATAATACAGGTCTGTGTAGTATGGAGAGGCAGTGTACTGTACAGCAGATAATCCAGGTCTGTGTAGTATGGAGAGGCAGTGTACTGTACAGCAGATAATACAGGTCTGTGTAGTATGGAGAAGCAGTGTACTGTACAGCAGATAATACAGGTCTGTGTAGTATGGAGAGGCAGTGTACTGTACAGCAGATAATCCAGGTCTGTGTAGTATGGAGAGGCAGTGTACTGTACAGCAGATAATACAGGTCTGTGTAGTATGGAGAAGCAGTGTACTGTACAGCAGATAATACAGGTGTGTGTAGTATGGAGAGGCAGTGTACTGTACAGCAGATAATACAGGTCTGTGCAGTATGGAGAGGCAGTGTACTGTACAGCAGATAATCCAGGTCTGTGTAGTATGGAGAGGCAGTGTACTGTACAGCAGAGAATACAGGTCTGTGCAGTATGGAGAGGCAGTGCACTGTACAGCAGATAATACAGGTCTGTGTAGTATGGAGAGGCAGTGTACTGTACAGCAGATAATACAGGTCTGTGTGGTATGGAGAGGCAGTGTACTGTACAGCAGATAATACAGGTCTGTGTAGTATGGAGAGGCAGTGTACTGTACAGCAGATAATACAGGTCTGTGCAGTATAGAGAGGCAGTGTACTGTACAGCAGAAACTGTGCAACAACTACAAGTGGACTTATGTTGCTTTTTTCATACTTTTTGTGGACGGTCACTTACCTGATGCCCGTCTTTGCTGATCTTCGCATGGAAAAGACTGATGAATACATTAGACGCCATACTGAAGAAATAATGGGATGAGAGAGAAGAGTCAGGAATAGATGTGACTGTAGTTAATGGGACAGAAATAAAAGTCCTTTGTCTATCGATCTATTGATTGTGCTGCTCTTTTTATTACTTCAAGTGAATGTTCCTCTTCAGTCTTGAGCGCAGCTCTGGAGACGCCGTAAATGTCTGCTGCACGCTTCATTCATTGAAACGTCATTTACTAAAAACTTCATTCATTGTATGATTTATAGTCACTACAGTACCGCACTTTACTATCTGCAAGGATTGTATAGCTTCCTGGTTTATGAACAGAATGCCAGAACGACAGTGAAGACTGACACACACAGCACAATAAGACGGTATAACACTACAGGATGATGCGCCATTTAGGGTGGGTGGAAACTACTACGGGCTCTGTAATTCCGCAGACACAGAACATGAAAATCTGTGGCAAATCCTAAAATTCTATGTGGATCTATCAGCATGGGCACAGTTGATGATGTGATCGTCGTAAATTAGGCGCCTCCTCCGGCAGTCCGCGTGCCTATGATGAAATCTACTCCAGTCCCTGACTGGAAACAGACATCAATTTTAGTGAAATTTTTTTGGGGCGATGTCCTTACGCCCCCGCCACTCCCCAGTAGCAAGGACTGAGTAAAAACTACTATGTGACAAAATTTTGTCGCATTGGTATTTAAAGAGTTACACCAAGCTGGTGTTAAGTAAATGAGTTAGTGAATGACCCCCAATGTGTGACTGTTTCCTCCCAGAGGATTGGATACATTGTAACAAACCTTCCCTGTGAGCAAGTCTAGGTTAGGGCATCTGACTGTAAATAAGAATGTCTCCATTCACTGACAGCAAGCAGAGATTTTACCAGCAGTGTTTTAGACAGTTGCAGAACGCTTTATTCACTGTCAGCACGTGACTGACAGAGGCTTCCATACTTGGCCCTTGGTGTCCCCGGGGCCCCGCACCTGTCTCTTCTGCCCTTGCCTGTACATCAGCAGCGCTCCATGTCTGGCTAATGTACCCGGATTAACTCAGCTGTAAATTGTGTCTTCTGGACATCTTTCTGGAAGATTCCTGGTGATTCATGATTTGCTTTTAACGGCTATTGGTAAATGTAGGAGGTGATGCGATGGGCATTAGCGGAGAGGATGCACAGGAGCATGTAATGCAGTCAATACTCCGCATTAACTACCGGGGCCCAATTACAGGAGCGGGAGAGTGGCTTTTAAGAGCATTAGGACTTGCAGAAGAGCTGAGATCACCTGCCGCTTCTTACCTAAAAGCTTCACCCTTTAGAGTCCGGGGAGCAGCTCAGTCGAGGACACCGCAGGCGCGCCGAGCACCAGGGACCTGCCCCGGCGTCCGCAGGACTGACGCCCCCACCTCTAAGGGAGTATATATGGAATATTTCTACACAGTTTCGCCGGAGTTCACGTTTGCAGAATTTGTGTCAAATTTATCAAATGTTGCAGCTTGTTTGATACATTTGTCGCATCTTTAAACCTGACCCTTATTTGTCCAGAAATCTGTCTCCAGTTTTTACGCCACCGCCTAATGGGTTTTCCAGAAATCACATGATAAATCTGGAGTGAAACATGTCTGACCACACAATGTAAAACTGGCAAAAGTCTCACAGTTGGGCGCAAAACGGCACCTGCGCCAAAATGTGTGACTCATTTTCTACCAGAAAACGGACGCAGAACTGTGGAGATTTCCCCTCTGAGAGTAACAGGGATCAGTCTAAGGGTGCAATGCTCTGCAATCTTCTAGAGGGGCCCCATTTCACATAGACGCTATTATAGCCTACATTTAGAGCGCTCTGGTGCCCGCTGTAGTCACTGCAATGTAGACTGGGGATCCTGGGGGGGATCATTCTCAGGCCCCTCTCCCCCCAGAGTGATGCACAACATGTGCCCGTCCCTATAATTGCCCAGAATATATGGGAATCACATTTACTAGGTGACCTTCACAGTACAGGGGCCCCGGGCCCCAAAGGATTCTCTGGTCTTTGGAGAGGATATTCCAGTCCAGCACAGCAAGCGGCTTTCATACTGCATAAACTGTGTCTTTGTCTGCTTGCTGTCGGTGAATAAAAACATTCTTGACCTAGTCCTGTACAGACAGCTGCTTCCTACAGGCAGACAACAACTATTAGCCTGGAGCCCAGGAGACAAGAGGGGGCCCCCTGTTATCAGCCACTACAGAGGAGAGGATGACTGTAGGACAGGAGAATACAGTCTATTGCCCCCTGTTATCAGCCATTTCAGGGGAGAGGATGACTGTAGGACAGGAGAATACAGTCTATTGCCCCCTGTTATCAGCCATTTCAGGGGAGAGGACGACTGTAGGACAGGAGAATACAGTCTATTGCCCCCTGTTATCAGCCATTTCAGGGGAGAGGATGACTGTAGGACAGGAGAATACAGTCTATTGCCCCCTGTTATCAGCCATTTCAGGGGAGAGGATTACTGTAGGACAGGAGAATACAGTCTATTGCTCCCTGTTATCAGCCATTTCAGGGGAGAGGATGACTGTAGGACAGGAGAATACAGTCTATTGCCCCCTGTTATCAGCCATTTCAGGGGAGAGGATTACTGTAGGACAGGAGAATACAGTCTATTGCCCCCTGTTATCGGCCATTTCAGGGGAGAGGATTACTGTAGGACAGGAGAATACAGTCTATTGCCCCCTGTTATCAGCCATTTCAGGGGAGAGGATGACTGTAGGACAGGAGAATACAGTCTATTGCCCCCTGTTATCAGCCATTTCAGAGGAGAGGATGACTGTAGGACAGGAGAATACAGTCTATTGCCCCCTGTTATCAGCCATTTCAGGGGAGAGGATGACTGTAGGACAGGAGAATACAGTCTATTGCCCCCTGTTATCAGCCATTTCAGAGGAGAGGATGACTGTAGGACAGGAGAATACAGTCTATTGCTCCCTATTATCAGCCATTTCAGGGGAGAGGATGACTGTAGGACAGGAGAATACAGTCTATTGCCCCCTGTTATCAGCCATTTCAGAGGAGAGGATGACTGTAGGACAGGAGAATACAGTCTATTGCCCCTGTTATCAGCCATTTCAGGGGAGAGGATGACTGTAGGACAGGAGAATACAGTCTATTGCTCCCTGTTATCAGCCATTTCAGGGGATAGGATGACTGTAGGACAGGAGAATACAGTCTATTGCCCCCTGTTATCAGCCATTTCAGGGGATAGGATGACTGTAGGACAGGAGAATACAGTCTATTGCTCCCTGTTATCAGCCATTTCAGGGGAGAGGATGACTGTAGGACAGGAGAATACAGTCTATTGCTCCCTGTTATCAGCCATTTCAGAGGAGAGGATGACTGTAGGACAGGAGAATACAGTCTATTGCCCCTGTTATCAGCCATTTCAGGGGAGAGGATGACTGTAGGACAGGAGAATACAGTCTATGTCCCCTGTTATCAGCCATTTCAGGGGGGAGAGGATGACTGTAGGACAGGAGAATACAGTCTATTGCCCCCTGTTATCAGCCATTTCAGGGGAGGAGGATGACTGTAGGACAGGAGAATACAGTCTATTGCCCCCTGTTATCAGCCATTTCAGGGGGAGAGGATGACTGTAGGACAGGAGAATACAGTCTATTGCCCCCTGTTATCAGCCATTTCAGGGGAGAGGATGACTGTAGGACAGGAGAATACAGTCTATTGCCCCCTGTTATCAGCCATTTCAGGGGAGAGGATGACTGTAGGACAGGAGAATACAGTCTATTGCCCCTGTTATCAGCCATTTCAGGGGAGAGGATGACTGTAGGACAGGAGAATACAGTCTATTGCCCCCTGTTATCAGCCATTTCAGGGGAGAGGATGACTGTAGGACAGGAGAATACAGTCTATTGCCTCCCTGTTATCAGCCATTTCAGGGGAGAGGATGACTGTAGGACAGGAGGATACAGTCTATTGCCCCCTGTTATCAGCCATTTCAGAGGAGAGGATGACTGTAGGACAGGAGAATACAGTCTATTGCCCCCTGTTATCAGCCATTTCAGGGGGGAGGATGACTGTAGGACAGGAGAATACAATCTATTGCCCCCTGTTATCAGCCATTTCAGGGGAGAGGATGACTGTAGGACAGGAGGATACAGTCTATTGCCCCCTGTTATCAGCCATTTCAGGGGAGAGGATGACTGTAGGACAGGAGAATACAGTCTATTGCCCCCTGTTATCAGCCATTTCAGGGGAGAGGATGACTGTAGGACAGGAGAATACAGTCTATTGCCCCCTGTTATCAGCCATTTCAGGGGAGAGGATGACTGTAGGACAGGAGAATACAGTCTATTGCCCCCTGTTATCAGCCATTTCAGGGGAGAGGATGACTGTAGGACAGGAGAATACAGATTATTGCCCCCTGTTATCAGCCTTTTCAGGGCAGAGGATGACTGTAGGACAGGAGAATACAGTCTATTGCCCCCTGTTATCAGCTATTTCAGGGGATAGGATGACTGTAGGACAGGAGGATACAGTCTATTGCCCCCTGTTATCAGCCATTTCAGGGGGGAGGATGACTGTAGGACAGGAGAATACAGTCTATTGCCCCCTGTTATCAGCCATTTCAGGGGAGAGGATGACTGTAGGACAGGAGAATACAGTCTATTGCCCCTGTTATCAGCCATTTCAGGAGAGAGGATGACTGTAGGACAGGAGGATACAGTCTATTGCCCCCTGTTATCAGCCATTTCAGGGGAGAGTATGACAGTAGGACAGGAGAATACAGTCTATTGCCCCCTGTTATCAGCCATTTCAGAGGAGAGGATGACTGTAGGACAGGAGAATACAGTCTATTGCCCCCTGTTATCAGCCATTTCAGAGGAGAGGATGACTGTAGGACAGGAGAATACAGTCTATTGCCCCCTGTTATCAGCCATTTCAGGGGGGAGGATGACTGTAGGACAGGAGGATACAGTCTATTGCCCCCTGTTATCAGCCATGACTTTGCTCCGATCTCTTCTGCTGCTGACCTCTTATAAGGTGCTGATTTTCAGGGTTGGCTCTGCGGATACGTTCAGCTTACATGTAGTTATTACATCATTAGTAGACTCTAACGATGGCGGCACATGATATTAGGACACTTTCCGATATCCTGCACCTGGTGGCGGAGCCTGCGGTCTGGGAGGCCGCGATATCTGGCTCCTCCTCCTATGGCGTCTTTGATGTTCGTCTGGTCATGGATTCTTCTCCCTCCAGCAGCCGCGGACCACTCCATGCTCCTGTCCCCAAAATGGATTATAACAAGCAGCTCTCAGAAGCGGCCGGCCTTTGCCCCAGTCACACGAAATGCGATTACCGTCTGCGCCGCCGTGGCGACTCTCATTAAAGGCGCCTTCACTTTGCCTTAAATAAAAGTAAAACCTCAGCGCCTCCTTGGATGTTTCCCTTCCCCTGCTCTCTCTTTTTATTATTTACTTAAATTCTTCAAGCGCGACACTTGGCGAAATTTGTACATTCATGAAATGATTGATTTGGAAGCAATATTTCACATAAATACGCGGCGGCGATCTATCAGCGGCTGTAATAAAGCCGGGCTGCAGGCTGTGATTTTATTTTCAAATAATAAGAATTGCTTTATTCTTTTTACTCGGGTTTCCATGGTAATTTGGTCGCGGCGCGGTGTTATATTGATTCAGAAAGTGGACAGTAATATTTCTTTTGTGTTATTCCGTTTCTTGGGGTTGATTTCTAATTTCCACTGTGAGATTACTTTTATAAATTTCTTAAGTCCTTCTACGTTTTTTACCTCCTCGCGAGGACGGGTAATTTTCTCCTGTTCACCGCTATTTGGCGAGCTTATTGGTTTGCTCTTCTTTTAAATTAAACTTGCAGCTTTTCAAATACCACAATGACATCGACGTCTCTGTCTGCGCCATTATTGGAGAGGAAATATGGGTCTGTTCAGTGGCTGATGATTTGCACTCGAGCCTTTGTTCGGGCGCCGCACGTGGAGGAAATCGCTTGACGTTATTATTATTTTATTATTATGTACATTTTTCAGATTACTTTATTGTTTAGTCTTCGGCCCCTGCAGATTACTGTCGCCATTATTTCTGGAGCATGACCGCCATGGCCAAGGCCAGCGTTGCACTGGATGCTTCCCTCTTCTGTATCCTCCTTCTATGGCGCACTGACAAATAACTGTTTATATATGTAATCTTTATATAAGAAGTGCATAAATAATACTGCCTTACACTGGCCGCCATGTATGATGCCATCACCATACACCGCACAAATGTTGTACTCCATCGTGCCCAAGTGACCGAATAATTGCTCCAGATATAAGAAAATCTAATAACAGGGTTATATCGTAACCAAATAATGCAGTGCGGTGCCACCGTCACCATACTACCGCCAAAAAATACTCAAATAATACCAACATGTAATGACCGACTAACAGCTCCGTGTATAAAGTATACATCTAATAACAGACTCTCTTTTGGGCTCTGTGGTGGTCTCTGTCTATTTCTCTCTCTCTGTCTATTTCTATCTCTATGGCTGTCTCTCTGCCTCTTTCTCTCTCTCTGTCTCGCTCTCTGGCTGTCTCTCTCTCTCTCTGCCTCTTTCTCTCTCTCTGGCTGTCTCTCTCTCTCTGTCTCTCTCTCTCTCTCTGGCTGTCTCTCTCTCTCTGTCTCTCTCTCTCTGCCTCTTTCTCTCTCTCTGGCTGTCTCTGCCTCTTTCTCTCTCTCTGGCTGTCTCTCTCTCTCTGCCTCTTTCTCTGGCTGTCTCTCTGTCTCTCTCTCTGGCTGTCTCTCTCTGCTGTCTCTCTCTCTGTCTCTCTCTGGCTGTCTCTCTCTCTCTCTGCCTCTTTCTCTCTCTCTGGCTGTCTCTCTCTCTGGCTGTCTCTCTCTCTCTGTCTCTCTCTCTGGCTGTCTCTCTCTCTGGCTGTCTCTCTCTCTCTCTGGCTGTCTCTCTGCCTCTTTCTCTCTCTCTGGCTGTCTCTCTGTCTCTCTCTCTGGCTGTCTCTCTCTCTGTCTCTCTCTCTGGCTGTCTCTCTCTCTGTCTCTCTCTCTCTGGCTGTCTCTCTCTCTGTCTCTCTCTCTGGCTGTCTGTCTCTCTCTCTGTCTCTCTCTCTGGCTGTCTCTCTCTCTCTCTCTTGCTGTCTCTCTCTCTGTCTCTCTCTCTGCCTCACTCTCTGGCTGTCTCTCTCTCTCTGCCTCTTTCTCTCTCTCTGGCTGTCTCTCTCTCTCTCTGTCTCTCTCTGGCTGTCTCTCTGTCTCTCTCTCTGGCTGTCTCTCTCTCTGGCTGTCTCTCTCTGGCTGTCTCTCTCTCTGGCTGTCTCTCTCTCTCTGGCTGTCTCTCTCTCTCTGGCTGTCTCTCTCTCTCTGTCTCTCTCTCTGGCTGTCTCTCTCTCTCTCTCTCTTGCTGTCTCTCTCTCTGTCTCTCTCTCTGCCTCACTCTCTGGCTGTCTCTCTCTCTGCCTCTCTCTCTCTCTCTCTGGCTGTCTCTCTCCCTCTCTCTGTCTCTCTCTGGCTGTCTCTCTCTCTCTGTCTCTCTGTCTCTCTCTCTCTCTCTGCCTCTTTCTCTCTCTCTCTGCCTCTTTCTCTCTCTCTGGCTGCCTCTCTCTCTGGCTGTCTCTCTCTCTCTCTCTCGTCTCTCTCTGGCTGTCTCTCTCTCGCTGTCTCTCTGTCTCTCTCTCTCTCTCTGCCTCTTTCTCTCTCTCTCTGCCTCTTTCTCTCTCTCTGCCTCTTTCTCTCTCTCTGGCTGCCTCTCTCTCTGGCTGTCTCTTATCCTGGTGTAATCGGGCATTAGCGGATGCTGTGGATCTGTTATCTGGCGGTGCGCGGGGTGAATTGGCAGCTTGGAGCGGTGACCGTTCCCGGACTCCGGACTCTTCTCGCTGTCGCCTTCTCCTGATCTTGGAATATATTAATATCCAGGATCGGTCTGACAACCGCTGACGGCCGCCACTGCTGGGCAGTTACCCCTCCCCCACCTGTACTATTACCATGTGTAATATTTATAGTGAAATAATGTTTTATGTAAAGAGTTTTTTCCCTAGCCCTGCACCGTGCATAAAATACATGGGTCGATGACGTATTCAGCTCTGCTACATCAGTATAATCATATAATATGAAGAAACACGCGGCAGACATTGTAATCTGTCTCATCCTCAGTGTGCAGAATCTATTCATTTCAGGAGTCGCCCATGAAGCTCAGTTCACCTGATGGGATTTGATAATTGGACAGTTGAGCGGTAATCTCCCCCCTCACCGGAGCCATGTTTACAAACTGATGCTGCAGTGTGGAACGTGCGCAGAGCCCCCGGGAATGTGATTAACAGGCAGCAAGATTCTCTCTACTCGGGTGAAATGAAAGGGGTCACCGGAACCTGCTGCATCCACAGGGAATCAGGTTATAGCGGAATAAAGTCCGATTCAATGTGTGAAGCGATAAGTGGAATCCTTACTGCAGATAGCAATAATACTGCTCCTATGTACAAGAATATAACTACTATAATACTGCCTCCTATGTACAAGAATATAACTACTATAATACTGCCTCCTATGTACAAGAATATAACTGCTATAATACTGTCTCCTATGTACAAGAATATAACTGCTATAATACTGACCCTATGTACAAGAATATAACTACTATAATACTGCTCCTATGTACAAGAATATAACTACTATAATACTGCCTCCTATGTACAAGAATATAACTACTATAATACTGCTCCTATGTACAAGAATATAACTACTATAATACTGCTCCTATGTACAAGAATATAACTACTATAATACTGCCTCCTATGTACAAGAATATAACTACTATAATACTGCTCCTATGTACAAGAATATAACTACTATAATACTGCTCCTATGTACAAGAATATAACTACTATAATACTGCTCCTATGTACAAGAATATAACTACTATAAGGCCTCTTTCACACGGGCGTCATGTTTTTTGCCCGGATAAGAGGCGGGTGCGTTGCGGGAAAATGCGCGATTTTTCTGCGCGAGTGCAAAACATTGTCATGCGTTTTGCACTCGCGTGAGAAAAATCGCGCATGTTTGGTACCTAGACCCGAACTTCTTCACAGAAGTTCGGGCTTGGGATTGATGTTCTGAAGATTGTATTATTTTCCGTTATAACATGGTTATAAGGGAAAATAATAGCATTCTGACTACAGAATGCTTTGTATAATAGTGCTGGAAGGGTTAAAAATAATAAAAAAGTTAACTCACCTTCTCCTCTTGTTCGCGCAGATGCCACTCTGTTCTTTAGCTGTGGACTGAATGACCTGAGGTGACGTCAGATCACATGCTCCAATCACATGGTCCATCACCATGGTGATGGAGCATGTGATCTGACGTCATCAAAGGTCCTTTAGCCCACAGATAAAGAACAGACCGGCATCTGCGCTAACAAGAGGAGAAGGTGAGTTAACTTTTTTATTATTTTTAACCCCTCCAGCACTATTATACAAAGCATTCTGTATTCAGAATGCTATTATTTTCCCTTATAACCATGTTATAAGGGAAAATAATACAGTGAATAGACTGTCACCTAGAACCCATGCGTGAAAATCGCACCGCATCCGCACTTGCTTGCGGATGCATGCGATTTTCACGCAACCCCATTCATTTCTATAGGGCCTGCGTTACGTGAAAAACGCACAAAGAGGAGCATGCTGCGATTTTCACGCAACGCACAAGTGATGCGTGAAAATCACCGCTCGTGTGCACAGTCTCATAGAAATGAATGGGTCAGGATTCAGTGCGGGTGCAATGCGTTCACCGCACGCATCGCACCCGCACGGAAAACTCGCCCGTGTGAAAGGGGCCTAATACTGCCTCCTATGTACAAGAATATAACTACTATAATACTGCTCCTATGTACAAGAATATAACTACTATAATACTGCCTCCTATGTACAAGAATATAACTACTGTAATACTGCCTCCTCTGTACAAGAATATAACTACTATAATACTGCCTCCTATGTACAAGAATATAACTGCTATAATACTGCCTCCTATGTACAAGAATATAACTACTATAATACTGCTCCTATGTACAAGAATAATACTACTATAATACTGCTCCTATGTACAAGAATATAACTACTATAATACTGCTCCTATGTACAAGAATAATACTACTATAATACTGCTCCTATGTACAAGAATATAACTACTATAATACTGCTCCTATGTACAAGAATATAAATACTATAATACTGCCTCCTATGTACAAGAATATAACTACTATAATACTGCTCCTATGTACAATAATATAACTACTATAATACTGCCTCCTATGTACAAGAATATAACTACTATAATACTGCCTCCTATGTACAAGAATATAACTACTATAATACTGCTCCTATGTACAAGGATATAACTACTATAATACTGCCTCCTATGTACATGGATATAACTACTATAATACTGCCTCCTATGTACAAGAATATAACTGCTATAATACTGCTCCTATGTACAAGAATATAACTACTATAATACTGCTCCTCTGTACAAGAATATAACTACTATAATACGTCCTCCTATGTACAAGAATATAACTACTATAATACTGCCTCCTCTGTACAAGAATATAACTACTATAATACTGCCTCCTATGTACAAGAAAATAACTACTATAATACTGCCTCCTATGTACAAGAATATAACTACTATAATACTGCTCCTATGTACAAGAATATAACTACTATAATACTGCTCCTATGTACAAGAATATAACTACTATAATACTGCCTCCTATGTACAAGAATATAACTACTATAATGCTGCTCCTATGTACAAGGATATAACTACTATAATACTGCCTCCTATGTACATGGATATAACTACTATAATACTGCCTCCTATGTACAAGAATATAACTGCTATAATACTGCTCCTATGTACAAGAATATAACTACTATAATACTGCTCCTCTGTACAAGAATATAACTACTATAATACGTCCTCCTATGTACAGGAATATAACTACTATAATACTGCTCCTATGTACAAGAATATAACTACTGTAATACTGCTCCTATGTACAAGAAAATAACTACTATAATACTGCCTCCTATGTACAAGAATATAACTACTATAATACTGCTCCTATGTACAAGAATATAACTACTATAATACTGCTCCTATGTACAAGAATATAACTACTATAATACTGCCTCCTATGTACAAGAATATAACTACTATAATACTGCTCCTATGTACAAGAATATAACTACTATAATACTGCTCCTATGTACAAGAAAATAACTACTATAATACTGCTCCTATGTACAGGAATATGACTACTATAATACCGCCTCTTATATACTCCTATATGGCCATTTAAAAGAGTAAATTGATCGCTCTTATACTTGTCAGTATTACATGTTGTTTATACATTTTTTTTCTGTTACATTAAGTTGATACAAGAAATGAATGTTTTTTTTTTCTTTCTTTCCTTCTTTGTTTCTCTTTTTCTCTCTGATTGCGTCTTTCTTTCTCTGTCTCTTTTTCTCTCTGGGCCTCTTTCACACGACCGTGTGGCTTTTTCAGTGTTTCGTGGTCTCTTTTTCACAGATCCGTTGTTCCGTTTTTTTGTTTCCGTTGTGTTTCCATTTCTGTTGTGTTTTTCAGTTCCATTTTTCCGTATGGCATATACAGTAATTACATAGAAAAAATTGGTCTGGGCACAACATTTTCGATAGATTGTACCGCAAAAAACGGAATGGATACGGAAGACATACGGATTTGCGGGCAATAATAGGACATGTTCTATCTTTCAACGTAACGGAAAAACGGAAGTACGGAAATGGAATACATACGGAAAAAACTTGGAGCGGTGACCGTTCCCGGACTCTTCTCGCTGTCGCCTTCTCCTGCTCTTGGAATATATTAATATCCAGGATCCGTCTGACGGCCGCCACTACTGAGCAGTTACCCCTCCCCCACCTGTACTATTACCATGTGTAATTATACAGGTGCATCGACTGGGGCCCGGATTGAGGGGCCCTGGGGCCCTTGTAGTATGTTTCAGTTTAGGTCAAGACCTCAGATTTAGGTGTTTGTTAAGGCGACTGTCACACTAGTGTTTTAGTTTTCCGGTATTGAGATCAGTCATAGGGTCTCAGTACCGGAAAAAAACGCTTCCGTTTTGCCCCCATTCATTGTCAATGGAGACAAAACGTAACTGAACAGAACGGAGCGCTCCAAAATGCATTCCGTTTAGTTGCGTTCTCATACCGGAGAGCACCATGCTGCGGTTTGCTTTCCGTACTGGGATGCTGAGCAAGACACAATCTGCCACAATAGAAAACGGATCCGTCTTGTCAATGTTACAGATAATACAATCGGATCCATAACGGATGCAGGCGGTTGTATTATCAGTAACGGAAGCGTTTTTGCTGAACCCCGCCGGATCCAGTAAAGACACTAGTGTGAAAGTCGCCTTAGGTTCCATTCACAAGTCCGTAGAATGTGTCCGCACCCGTTCCGCAATTATCTGGGACGGGTGGGGACCCATTCATCCTCTATAGGGCAGGAATGGATGCGGACAGCACACAGTGTACTGTCCGCATCCGCATTTTCAGAGCGCGCCCCCGATCTTCCGGTCTCCGGAAAAAAATAGAATATGTCCAAATCGCAATTGCGGACAAGAATAGGCAGTTCTATGGGGTGCCGGCCGGGTGTATTGCGGATCCGCAGAACACTACGGACGTGTGAATGGGCCCTTACTCTGTATATTTGTAATACATCTCCAGATGTCACTGGAGTATAAGACAGAATGTAACCGCAGCTCTGGATGTGATGAGTGTATAAAACTTTGGGGCTAATACTTTTTATTATTTGCTAGTATTAATTTTAAGCTAAAAATCAATTTTCAAATGGTTTTCATAAAAAAATGCGAACCTCTGTCTTTGTGCAGCCTTGAGTTTCTGCAGTAGCAGGATCTGAATTTTCACTCTGTTCCGTCAGGCAGCTCAGCTGATGGCCCCTTATCTCTGATCAGAAAAAAGTGTCATTCACATCTCCAGAAAAACCGGTAACCCTTTGTGACAGAACGGCTCAATATTTTTATAAACCATAGAAAAAACATATTTTTTGTCCAAAATAAGTAAAATGCAATCCTAAAAAAGAATTGCCCCCCAAAGGTGTACATAGCCTTTATCAAAAATAATTGTGGCTGCAGCTCTGGTATTGAATATGGTACGATGCATGATGTAGAGTATAACATGGAACAGCAGAAATGTGAATGCAGCTCTGAAGGTGATAAAATTATGTTATAATAACAGAATGTTGAATGTAATTACATATGCATAAGGTAAGATGTAAAGCAGAACGGTGAATGCTGCTCTGGATGCGATTACAATTAGGACATGGTGAACTAGAAGAAGTGGGAATGAAGCATGATGAAATAGCATTATTGTGACTGCAGCTCTGGATGAGCCTGGAGTATAACTCATAAAGTAAGATGAGGTTTTTCACTGCAGCTCTGGATGTGGCTGGTGTATAACTCATAATGTAAGAGCAGGTTTCTGACTGCAGCTCTGGATGTGACTAGAGTGTAACACCATGTAAGAGCAGGTTTAAGATTGCTGCTCTGGATGTGACTGTGTAAGAGCAGGTTTATGACTGCAGCTCTGGTTGTGACTGGAGTATAACTACATTTAAGAGCAAGTTTATGACTGCAGCTCTGGATATGACTGGAATATATGTCATAAAGTAAGAGCAGGTTTATGGCTGCAGCTCTGGTTGTGACTGGAGCATAGACCTATGTGATGTGATGATGCCAGGGGTTCTGTGTTGTCTTAATTCCTTGTGTGCCGCCTTCCGCTGCCTCATTCCTCTTAATAACATAATATCCTGCATCTCCGGCAGTTCATAGAAAGTCTCACAAATCCCTAATAGAATCTCCTCACCGGCTGCCATCAAAGCAAATATGCTAATTACCTCCGTCAGTGGAGATTACTCAGGGAAATCGCTGCTTCTAACGATGAAGATGACATTAACAATATCGTTATTCACAGACGTTCGCATCAGTATCTGGGGGGTAACGCCATAAATCCCGCTGCATTAGAGGGACGCGCCGCAACAGCAGACTTTATAACTGAGCCTGACACATAGTGACAAATACTTCAATAATTCTACACCCAAAGTGGAAACGTCGCCCGGAGGCGAAAGCGAGAAATTCTCATGTTCTTCGTATCCATAGATGATACAGTTGTGACCCGGGGGAGGTAAAATCCAGAAATTGATGTCCGTTTTCAACCCCTTATAGACGAGCTCGACCTGTACCTACAGGGAGTCACTGTGTACAGTGCTTCCCATCTTCTATTATACCCCAGAGCTGCACTCACTATTCTGCTGGTGCAGTCACTGTGTACATACATTACTTATCCTGTACTGATCCTGAGTTACATCCTGTATTATACCCCAGAGCTGCACTCACTATTCTGCTGGTGGAGTCACTGTGTACATACATTACTTATCCTGTACTGATCCTGAGTTACATCCTGTATTATACTCCAGAGCTGCACTCTCTATTCTGCTGGTGCAGTCACTGTGTACATACATTACTTATCCTGTACTGATCCTGAGTTACATCCTGTATTATACTCCAGAGCTGCACTCACTATTCTGCTGGTGCAGTCACTGTGTACATACATTACTTATCCTGTACTGATCCTGAGTTACATCCTGTATTATACTCCAGAGCTGCACTCACTATTCTGCTGGTGCAGTCACTGTGTGCATACATTACTTATCCTGTACTGATCCTGAGTTACATCCTGTATTATACTCCAGAGCTGCACTCACTATTCTGCTGGTGCAGTCACTGTGTACATACATTACTTATCCTGTACTGATCCTGAGTTACATCCTGTATTATACTCCAGAGCTGCACTCACTATTCTGCTTGTGAAGTCACTGTGTACATACATTACTTATCCTGTACTATTCCTGAGTAACATCCTGTATTATACTCCAGAGCTGCACTCACTATTCTGCTGGTGGGGGGACTGTGTACATACATTACTTATCCTGCACTGATCCTGAGTTATATCCTGTATTATACTCCAGAGCTGCACTCACTATTCTGCTGGTGCAGTCACTGTGTACATACATTACTTATCCTGTACTGATCCTGAGTTACATCCTGTATTATACTCCAGAGCTGCACTCACTATTCTGCTGGTGCAGTCACTGTGTACATACATTACTTATCCTGTACTGATCCTGAGTTACATCCTGTATTATACTCCAGAGCTGCACTCACTATTCTGCTGGTGCAGTCACTGTGTACATACATTACTTATCCTGTACTGATCCTGAGTTACATCCTGTATTATACTCCAGAGCTGCACTCACTATTCTGCTGGTGCAGTCACTGTGTACATACATTACTTATCCTGTCCTGATCCTGAGTTACATCCTGTATTATACTCCAGAGCTGCACTCACTATTCTGCTGGTGCAGTCACTGTGTACATACATTACTTATCCTGTCCTGATCCTGAGTTACATCCTGTATTATACTCCAGAGCTGCACTCACTATTCTGCTGGTGCAGTCACTGTGTACATACATTACTTATCCTGTCCTGATCCTGAGTTACATCCTGTATTATACTCCAGAGCTGCACTCACTATTCTGCTGGTGCAGTCACTGTGTACATACATTACTTATCCTGTCCTGATCCTGAGTTACATCCTGTATTATACTCCAGAGCTGCACTTCCTATTCTGCTGGTGCAGTCACTGTGTACATACATTACCTATCCTGTACTGATCCTGAGTTACATCCTGTATTATACTCCAGAGCTGCACTCACTATTCTGCTGGTGCAGTCACTGTGTACATACATTACTTATCCTGTACTGATCCTGAGTTACATCCTGTATTATACTCCAGAGCTGCACTCACTATTCTGCTGGTGCAGTCACTGTGTACATACATTACTTATCCTGTACTGATCCTGAGTTACATCCTGTATTATACTCCAGAGCTGCACTCTCTATTCTGCTGGTGCAGTCACTGTGTACATATATTACTTATCCTGTACTGATCCTGAGTTACATCCTGTACTATACTCCAGAGCTGCACTCACTATTCTGCTGGTGCAGTCACTGTGTACATACATTACTTATCCTGTACTGATCCTGAGTTACATCCTGTATTATACTCCAGAGCTGCACTCACTATTCTGCTGGTGCAGTCACTGTGTACATACATTACTTATCCTGTACTGATCCTGAGTTACATCCTGTATTATACTCCAGAGCTGCACTCACTATTCTGCTGGTGCAGTCACTGTGTGCATACATTACTTATCCTGTACTGATCCTGAGTTACATCCTGTATTATACTCCAGAGCTGCACTCACTATTCTGCTGGTGCAGTCACTGTGTACATACATTACTTATCCTGTACTGATCCTGAGTTACATCCTGTATTATACTCCAGAGCTGCACTCACTATTCTGCTGGTGAAGTCACTGTGTACATACATTACTTATCCTGTACTATTCCTGAGTTACATCCTGTGTTATACTCCAGAGCTGCACTCACTATTCTGCTGGTGGGGGGACTGTGTACATACATTACTTATCCTGCACTGATCCTGAGTTATATCCTGTATTTTACTCCAGAGCTGCACTCACTATTCTGCTGGTGCAGTCACTGTGTACATACATTACTTATCCTGTACTGATCCTGAGTTACATCCTGTATTATACTCCAGAGCTGCGCTCACTATTCTGCTGGTGCAGTCACTGTGTACATACATTACTTATCCTGTACTGATCCTGAGTTACATCCTGTATTATACTCCAGAGCTGCACTCACTATTCTGCTGGTGCAGTCACTGTGTACATACATTACTTACATCCTGTTCTGATCCTGAGTTACATCCTGTATTATACTCCAGAGCTGCACTCACTATTCTGCTGGTGCAGTCACTGTGTACATACATTACTTATCCTGTCCTGATCCTGAGTTACATCCTGTATTATACTCCAGAGCTGCAATCACTATTCTGCTGGTGCAGTCACTGTGTACATACATTACTTATCCTGTACTATTCCTGAGTTACATCCTGTGTTATACTCCAGAGCTGCACTCACTATTCTGCTGGTGCAGACACTGTGTACATACATTACTTATCCTGTACTGATCCTGAGTTACATCCTGTATTATCCTCCAGAGCTGCACTCACTATTCTGCTGGTGGAGTCACTGTGTACATACATTACTTATCCTGTACTGATCCTGAGTTACATCCTGTATTATACTCCAGAGCTGCACTCATTATTCTGTTGTTACATCCTGTTACATATGCTAATGACATCTAGAGCTGCATTCACAATTCTGCTGCATGTCATATACTGCAGTCCTCAATGAAAAGCTGCCATATGGCTGATGTTGCCGGCTGATCGCGGGTGATCTGCCCTCTCGTTAGATGACGTCATAGTCCTGCAGAGGGCGCTCTGATTAATTAACATCTGTTTTTATTCCTCTGATACATTGTAACATTAGAATGGAGAATAATCTCTTCATTCACGGAGGGGGGTTGGCGATTAGTAGAAATGTTCTGATTGGTTCACAATGGGGAGGGGCCTATGTGCAGAGCTGTTTTCCAGCCCTCGGATTGGACGGGTTGGTTAGAGGGCCCCGTAGCGCCCGTAGTTTCTCCCGATTCCGGTCTTTACAGATGGAGCCGCTGCGGTGCAGCATTTCCGTGAGGGTTCGTTTCCGGATTATCAGAATTCCTGAGCCTTTCTATAGCGGACTCTTACTACATATATTTACCGTCACAGCCCCTGCGCGGGGGGAGTGGCCGCCTCTCTCCACGACCCTGCGCCCCTCACGTACGGGGTCTCCCCAGCCCCTGCCGCAGGACCAGCTTTGTTCACCGCTGTTGTAATAAAACAATTAAAATTTATTGTGACATTCAGATTTAATTAAAAAGTGCAGAGTTAGAAAAGTAAAGCACAACGAGGCGCGCGACCGCCGCCCCGAAAAACTAATTAGACTTGTATTTTAAATAGTTTATGAGCCGCTAATCATGGCTGTAAATCATCGGTAGCGAAGGAGACGCCATTAACGCCGCGCTGTTTACTTCCTGACTATCAGGAACAAATTGATCTGGAGGTAAATTTATTAACCTCTGGGGAAGAAATCATTAGCTCTTTCTGTAAATATTCCCCAGGTGCCTTTATTACCGCGCTCGCCGCCTCCTCATTATACTCCGAGACGTCGAGGTGCTCTGCCAGCCACCGGGAAGTTTCAATGTCATCAAAAGGTTAAAAAGTTGCCATCCAATCATCTTCCAGCCGCATCACATGATCGCGTCCTGTATGAAGTCATCAGCGTAACCAGACTGCCATGACGTCAGCTGGTGAATGTGTCCTTAGCTCCTCCTCTCTGGGAAAATTCACAGCAGCACAGAGGATTTCAGGAGAGTTGTGTGCTGATCTTGCGGAGGTCGCAGACTGAAAGTTACAGAGGATTTCAGGAGATGGGTGCACTGATCTTGTGGAGGGCACAGGACGAGAGTTACATAGTGGAAGGAGCAGGGTACCAGCAGCGCAGAGGATTTCAGGAGAGGAGTGTGATGATCTTGTAAAGGTCACAGGCTGAGAGTTACATAGTGGAAGGAACAGGGTCCCCAACAGCACAGAGGATTTCAGGAGAAAAGCATAACAGATTTCGCATGCATCTTCTTTTACTTATTACTGTACTCAAGGAGATGTGTAAAATTTTGCAAAAGTTGTAATAATAAATACATTTGATAGTCATCACCATGCTCAGTGAGGTGGTGAGGGGTTCAGGCCTCACCCAGGTTTTTTCCTGCTCTTCCTCCACCACTGATATATTAACAATCTGAAAATATTATAAAAAGTAGTAGACTTTCTACCCTTCAGAGCTGCATTCACTTTTCTGCTGGTGCAGACACTGTGTACATTAAATTACTTATCCTGTACTGATCCTGAGTTACATCCTGTATTATACTCCAGAGCTGCACTCACTATTCTGCTGGGGCAGTCACTGTGTACATACATAAAATTACTTCTCCTGTACTGATCCTGAGTTATATCCTGTATTATACTCCAGAGCTGCACTCACTATTCTGCTGGTGCACTCACTGTGTACATACATTACTTATCCTGTACTGATCCTGAGTTACATCCTGTATTATACTCCAGAGCTGCACTCACTATTCTGCTGGTGCACTCACTGTGTACATACATTACTTATCCTGTACTGATCCTGAGTTACATCCTGTATTATACTGCAGAGCTGCACTCACTATTCTGCTGGTGCACTCACTGTGTACATACATTACTTATCCTGTACGGATCCTGAGTTACATCCTGTATTATACTCCAGAGCTGCACTCACTATTCTGCTGGTGCAGTCACTGTGTACATACATTACTTATCCTGTACGGATCCTGAGTTACATCCTGTATTATACTCCAGAGCTGCACTCACTATTCTGCTGGTGCAGTCACTGTGCACATACATTACTTATCCTGTACTGATCCTGATTTACATCCTGTATTATACTCCAGAGCTGCACTCACTATTCTGCTGGTGCAGTCACTGTGTACATACATTACTTATCCTGTACTGACCCTGAGTTACATCCTGTATAATACTGCAGAGCTGCACTCACTATTCTGCTGGTGTAGTCACTGTGTTACATACATTACTTATCCTGTACTGATCCTGAGTTACATCCTGTATTATACTGCAGAGCTGCACTCACTATTCTGCTGGTGCACTCACTGTGTACATACATTAATTATCCTGTACGGATCCTGAGTTACATCCTGTATTATACTCCAGAGCTGCACTCACTATTCTGCTGGTGCAGTCACTGTGTTACATACATTACTTATCCTGTACTGATCCTGAGTTACATCCTGTATTATACCCCAGAGCTGCACTCACTATTCTGCTGGTGCAGTCACTGTGTACATACATTACTTATCCTGTACTGATCCTGAGTTACATCCTGTATTATACTCCAGAGCTGCACTCACTATTCTGCTGGTGTAGTCACTGTGTTACATACATTTCTTATCCTGTACTGATCCTGAGTTACATCCTGTATTATACTCCAGAGCTGCACTCACTATTCTGCTGATGCAGTCACTGTGTACATACATTACTTATCCTGTACTGATCCTGAGTTACATCCTGTATTATACTCCAGAGCTGCACTCACTATTCTGCTGATGCAGTCACTGTGTACATACATTACTTATCCTGTACTGACCCTGAGTTACATCCTGTATTATACTCCAGAGCTGCACTCACTGTTCTATAAATGTTCCTACAGCAGAGATCAGTAACCTTTGGCATTACATCTGATGTGCACCTACAACTCCCAGCATGCACACTTACTTGGGTGTTTTCGGAACTCCCACAGAAGTGAAAGAAGGATTCTGAGAGTTGTAGTTTTAGAACAGCCAGAGGTTGCTGATCCTTGAGGATCTCATGTCATTATATCAGTGACATCATCAGCAGGGGGCGGGGCCGTGACAACCTCTCAGACAGGATATAGAGGCCGGTGTTTCGGCAGCAACTATAGCACTATGTAGATATCACATTGTCGGTGTTGTCTGATGTGTTTTCTTATTAACCCCCCCCCCCATGAGACCCCTAGACATACATTGGGGGGGGGGGGGGGGGGCAGCGGCTAGTGCTCGGCCGGTGATAAGAGCCTCGTTTGGTTCTTCCGCTTCTCCCCATTTCTCGGCTCCTATCACTGAGAGAGCAGAAAAGGGTTTTACAAAATGTTTCAAACATCGGAATCGTCGCTGATTAATTCCCATCTTTAATATATTAACCTCAGAATGGCTGCTCCGTGTTGTGTTTCCCAGGGGAGCGCTGCTCTGGAGTATGTATGCAGATTCACTGTTTCAATAGAAATAAAGTTTATTGCCATGGAAACTATTAGAATCTCATTAAATATATTTTTGGAAAGATTAAGAGAAGGATGTAATTTACTGGTTAGAACGCTGAGCAAATATAGCTTCAGAGCTGAACTCACTGGGATACAATATCTTTAATGGTGACAGCCGCTCCGTACATGTGATGCTGCCTTTGTTTTCTCTAAAATGCTGCAATCAGTGGAAATCGCTTCATATGAGAAAAAGTTTATGATCCATTCAGAGAGAACTGAGGAGGATTTACCAGAGCAAAACCCGGAGCCAAGAGCCCCCGTGTACAGGAGGAGCCTGAGCATGGCACACGTCTGACCTGCTGCTATAACCCGGGCATCATGGAGCATGCTGGTATAACCTGGGCATCTCCTGTATATAATTATACATGTACAGCTGGTATAACCTGGGGATCTCCTGTATATAATTATACATGTACAGCTGGTATAACCTGGGCATCTCCTGTATATAATTATACATGTACAGCTGGTATAACCTGGGCATCTCCTGTATATAATTATATATGTACAGCTGGTATAACCTGGGCATCTCCAGTATATAATTATATATGTACAGCTGGTATAACCTGGGCATCTCCTGTATATAATTATATATGTACAGCTGGTATAACCTGGGCATCTTCTGTATATAATTATATATGTACAGCTGGTATAACCTGGGCATCTCCTGTATATAATTATATATGTACAGCTGGTATAACCTAGGGATCTCCTGTATATAATTATACATGTACAGCTGGTATAACCTAGGGATCTCCTGTATATAATTATATATGTACAGCTGGTATAACCTGGGCATCTTCTGTATATAATTATATATGTACAGCTGGTATAACCTAGGGATCTCCTGTATATAATTATATATGTACAGCTGGTATAACCTGGGGATCTCCTGTATATAATATATATGTACAGCTGGTATAACCTGGGCATCTCCTGTATATAATTATATATGTACAGCTGGTATAACCTAGGGATCTCCTGTATATAATTATACATGTACAGCTGGTATAACCTGGGGATCTCCTGTATATAATATATATGTACAGCTGGTATAACCTGGGCATCTCCTGTATATAATTATATATGTACAGCTGGTATAACCTGGGTATCTTCTGTATATAATTATATATGTATAGCTGGTATAACCTGGGCATCTCCTGTATATAATATATATGTACAGCTGGTATAACCTGGGCATCTCCTGTATATAATTATATATGTACAGCTGGTATAACCTGGGTATCTCCTGTATATAATATATATGTACAGCTGGTATAACCTGGGCATCTCCTGTATATAATTATATATGTACAGCTGGTATAACCTGGGCATCTCCTGTATATAATTATATATGTACAGCTGGTATAACCTGGGCATCTCCTGTATATAATTATATATGTACAGCTGGTATAACCTGGGCATCTCCTGTATATAATTATATATGTACAGCTGGTATAACCTGGGCATCTCCTGTATATAATTATATATGTACAGCTGGTATAACCTGGGCATCTGCTGTATATAATTATATATGTACAGCTGGTATAACCTGGGCATCTCCTGTATATAATTATATATGTACAGCTGGTATAACCTGGGTATCCCCTGTATATAATTATATATGTACAGCTGGTATAACCTGGGCATCTCCTGTATATAATTATATATGTACAGCTGGTATAACCTGGGCATCTCCTGTATATAATTATATATGCACAGCTGGTATAGGTTATACATCTTCTTGTATATAGTGATATAGAGCATGCTGGTATAACCTGGGCATCTCCTGTATATAATTATATATGTACAGCTGGTACAACCTGGGGATCTCCTGTATATAATTATATATGTACAGCTGGTATAACCTGGGTATCCCCTGTATATAATTATATATGTACAGCCGGTATAACCTGGGTATCCCCTGTATATAATTATATATGTACAGCCGGTATAACCTGGGCATCTCCTGTATATAATTATATATGTACAGCTGGTATAACCTGGGCATCTCCTGTATATAATTATATGTGTACAGCTGGTATAACCTGGGCATCTCCTGTATATAATTATATATGTACAGCCGGTATAACCTGGGCATCTCCTGTATATAATTATATATGTACAGCCGGTATAACCTGGGCATCTCCTGTATATAATTATATATGTACAGCTGGTATAACCTGGGTATGTAGAGTAGATTATTTTCACTTTCCTAAACATTACATTTTTATCAATAATAACTGTTCCCTGTAGATAGGAGAGTATACCTGCAGACACTGGGGAGGTTCTCAGATACGGGTGACATTAGATCTTGAGGTCTTTATTTGTTTTTTATTTTGCTGTAAATTACAGATATACATTTATTAGGTAAATACGTGAAATAATGTAGGGGGGGGGGGGGGGTGACCAGTGTCAGACAGTGGACTCTACAAGTAATCTGAGGCCTCGTTCACACGTCAGTGAGACACGAACAGCGCACGTACCCATTGACTTCAATGTGTTCACACCAGTGGTTTTCCGTTGACCATGGGTGAGGGGAGAAATCATGGCGGCCTGCACTACTGTGGTCCGTGATGTGGAGCAGCGATGCCCAGTCACACAGGAATACTAATGACACATGGAGGCCAGAAAAAACGGACACACGGACTAAACACGGATTATTCGCAAAATCTTCATGGCTATTCAATGCCATTCAAGATAAGAACATCGCAGGTTTTAGATGGCGCCTGTGGGCAGCCGCCTTTCATAATGTATTTTCTTCTTATATCTACGGATAATCGTCTCCATTGCAACCAGCACATATCCGATGGACGCTACCGGCAACCACATTCTCAAAAACTGCGTAGAAATGGCTTTCTTATTATATCTCTGTATAATCTACTTCATTAAAAACCATCAGTAATGTCTGAACGGTTGCTACGGGCAACTACATTTCAGAAAAATGTCGGAACTGATTTTAGAATTTTTTTTCTTTATAATCTGCTCCGTTGCTACGGGCAACCACATCTCATAAGCTTTATAATGATCTGAGGTGGATGCAGGGTGCCTGGCAGAACGCCACCAATCTAACCGACCTAACAGCGGCGCGATGGGAATCCAAAAGAAATCCCGTACAATAGAAGGCACCCTGGGAGGGACCAGCTGGGGCATCCAGATTGATGTAGGTTGTCAGTAGTTTATTAAGCAGAAAGATACAACGCGTTTCAGGCCGTTATCTCCCCTTCATCAGGTACAAACTGCATGTACAACACATTAAAAACACACTAAAAAAAGGGGTCAAAGGTCGGGGGGATGGTTGGGGGTGGTCCAGGGGTGTGGACCCCCAAGAAGAAGCACCAAATGCAGACCAAAATAGTAAAATAAACAGGCACATCGATAAAATACACTAAGACATTGGTGGTTCAAATGGTCAAACATAAGAATTATTTATAAATAAATCAGTATTAAAAAAATCACTGAGAAGGGTCACATGATCAAGCCGGGATCACGTGACCGCAGTGGGGGTCACGTGACGTCTGGTTTCCTTGGTCGCCAGATGCATAGTATGCAGGCTAGGCTGGAGAGGCCTGGCAGGAGGAGGAGCGCCGTGGTCACGTGACCTCAGGGCCGGTCATGTGGATACCACGTTGCTAGGCAATCTGACGCAGAGGTCAGCGCTGTATGAGGGAGCGGCAGTGACAGGAGGACCCCATGGGGAAAAGGAAGAAACTGTGGGCGTCAAACAGATAATGAATTCATAAAGGAAATAATGAAAGAACGTGGGCACTGGTTAATAATAATAATAATAATAATAATAATATATATCAAAAAATAAAAATTAATAATAATCTATAAAAAATGTATAATGGAGACTATATTCACAAATGTGGGGTAAGAGTGTAGAGTAGGGACATGAGGATTATAAAGGAACGGGGATGATGACTGATGATAATGATGGAGGTGACGGGTGGTGAAGAGGAGTAAAAATATAACAATCGTGACAGTCGGACAATCGGTGAACTGTGACAGGTGACATCGTCACACGGTTGGATGAATTATTGCAAGAATAAATGAGATGCGAGAGACATCATTAATGGGTGATACGGGATTGGTGAAATAATAGTAGTAATGACAGACTAATAATAGCAAAAAGTATTACGTGGTTGAATGAAAAATAATATTAAAAACAGATAAGTAAATAAATGAATAAAAAATGTTCGGCAGTGGAGGCCCTATCTTACAGCTTGATTTGGAGGCCTCATTCAGACCATGTGGGTTGAGGTTCTACCTCTGCCGTCTCCGTGATGTCCGGATGATGTTACGGCAGTCCCCGCTGCAAGCCTAGAGACTCTGCGCCGGAGATACTTATTCTTAATATTAGCCCTGTGTCCGTTGAGTCTCTTGCGTAAAGTCTGGATAGTCCGTCCTATATATTGTAGGCCGCACGGGCATTCCAATCGGTAACGGCCGATCCACAGTGTAGAAGGTCACCGTTATAGTTGCTACGATAAACAGTAGACGCGCAAATAGAGCTACAGCAGAGACACTCGGGAGGTGGCACTCAACGCTGCCCAATGGTTGCCCTGGTGGAGACGGAGACGAAATGCACTGTCTCTGAGGTCGTTAGGTACTAGGGGCCAGGATGTTCTTGAGGGTCTTGGCCCTCCTGAACGTAAGTCGGGGTCGGGTGGGCAGAATTTTGGCTAAGTGGGAATCTAGCTTGAGAATTTGCCAGTGTTTTGACGGCCCTAATATCATTATGGTGACTGTTGTACGTGGTGATACAGTTAGTACTCCATACGCCCTTTGTATTACTGCCGCTTCCTGTGGGATTGGTAATAGGTTTCTTTTCATTATTGGTTTTAGATAAACAATCATTTTGTGAAAGGGCTTTGTCTCTAGTCAAAAGCTGCTTCAATGATTGTGGGCGGGAATCCTTTATGAAGAAATCTTGCGCGGATCATTTTGCTCTGAACGGTGAAATCGCGAGAGCAGTGACGTCGCCCCCGTCTGGACGGACTCAGCAGGGAGTTTGTCTTCCACTTCTTATGATGAGAGCTGGAGTGGTCTAAAAGGGCGGGTCACCATTTCCTTTGCACTAATACTTAGTTCCAAATCTAGATATTTGATTTTTGAATGATCGTGTGACCCCGACAGGGTGATACCCCAGTTGGCAGCATTCAGGGGTGAAATCAAGTTTTCGATTGAAGGGGTATCGCCATTCCATATAAATATTAGATCGTCGATGTAGCGACAATAGAAAATAATGTTGTCTGTCCAGAAATGGGACTTGTAGATGAATGTGTCTTCAAAGACCCCCATGAAAAGGTTTGCGATACTGGGGGCGCGAAACACGTGCCCATCGCGGTCCCTTTGGTTTGTAGATGCAGAGTGTCTTCAAAAGGTGACCACGTTATGCGTCAGGATGAATCTGATACAATCTGCAATAAATACTCTGTGTGTGTCCGGTAATAATGGGTCGTTATCTAGAAAATGTTTGGTGCATTAGATGCCTAAATCGTGCTGGATGTTGGAGTATAAGGCCATAGCATCCAGGGCTAGCCAACGGTAGGTGTCCCTCCACCTGACATCTTGTAGGGCCTTTATAGGGGAAGTGGAATCCGAGGTAGGAGGGTAAATTTAGGACATATTTCTGTAGGAGGACATCGATATAGTGGGATGAATTACATGTGAGTGATGATATCCCCGAAATGATGGGGCGACCCGGTGGGTTGGTACTGTTCTTATGACTTTTGGGTAGATGGTAGAAAGTAGCTGCTACAGGGTCTGTGACGAGAATGTGTATATGGGACGAGTATATGGGATGCTGAACCGATGAGGGATTTGAAAGCTAGGTGATCCTCTGTCGCTGGGTCTTCTGTGAGTGGTAGATAGTGCTCGGTATCGGACAGAATGCGGAGTGCCTCTCGGATGTAATCCCCCCATTGTGGATGACTACCGCACCTCCTTTGTCTGCTGCACGGATGACGATATCAGTACTATCCTCTAGCTGTTTGATTGCTAGCTTCTCATTGATGCTGATTGTTATTAGAGACGGGTTTTTGGTGGATGGTTCGGAAAGTGTCAACAAAATTGCCCTTGTGGTGAATGAGGCCTCAGATTTGTGGTGACGAACTGGAGTGTTTCGGAAGTTGGACCAACTATGGAGGACTCTTTGGCCGAGTTCTCAAGGATGCTGAAGTGCCTCTTGAGAGCGCGCCGCTCATAGCCAGGGAAAAGAGACCCGCTCCAGTCTCCGCCTAGTATAACCAAGTCGGCTAATTAGAATATAAGGCGCCGAAATCAACGGGGGCCAAAAAAGGTGCGATGACATCAGTGGGGGCCGCCCTAAAAGGTAAGACCCTAATTAGACTAGGCTAAACAGATGAAAGGTCCTCTTTATAGGGGTTGTCTCATTCCAGCAGACGGCATTGATCATGTAGAGAAAGTTACTACCAGGCACTTCCTAATGTATTGTGACTGTCCATATTGCTTCCTTTGCTGGCCGGATTCATTTTTCCATCACATTATACACTGTTTCCATGGTTACAGACCACCCAGCAGTGGTTGACATGCATGCATGTAATAAGAGAAAACGCCTTTTCCCGTAGTGTGTAAGCACGACCACCGCAGACGGATTGCAGGGTGGTCATTACCATGGAAACGAGCAGTGTATAATGTGATGGAAAAATGAATCCAGCCAGGAAAGTAAGCAATATGGAGAATCACAATACATTAGTTATACATGATAAATGCCGACTGCCGAAGTGAGAGGACCCCTTTAAGGGCCCCCTTCTCGTGGCTCCTGTGCACAGGTCCTTTTATGTCTCATGTTGTAATAATGGCGGTGTGCTGGCGGCGCCGCTCGTCTCCACCGTCTCTCAGGGACATGAAGACTTATTACTTTCTATTAAGACAGATTGGATCTATTTCTTCCGGAGAAGTGCGGGGAGTGGCGGTGCGGTTATCGCCAGGCGCAGGGGCGCTATTCAGCTCCTCCGGACAGGGCTGCACATCTTCGCGCCTCTCTAAGCCTTTCTTCGTTCATCTGAAGAGGCCACTTTTTCATTTTGAGGAGATTACGGGGAATGTCACATGTGGAGCAGCGGGAGTCTCGTCCGCTTTCTACTTCACACATCAATCAATCGCTCCCGATTCCCGTCCTCTATAATTTCAGGTAAAGGGGGGGGGGAGCTCCGCACGGGGACAACTTCAGGAGGAGGAGGCTCATCATTTCCTGCACAGACTGGGGAAGATGTACTACTCCCATAGATGGGAGACCTGCACCGGGGCTGATCGCACGCTCTGACTGATTGCTTTACTTTGGGAGAGAATTTTCCGCTAGAATAATTTTACGATATAATTATGGGACAATTCTGGCGCAAAATGTTTCATGTTAGATCACCTAGATCACACCTAATTCCACTGAAGGGGTTATCCCATGACTAATGTAAAAAATGAAAATCATACAGCACATGACAACCTCTTTCTAACAAAGCCAGAACCAGCCACGGACCTGACACGGGTCCAGAGATCTCCACATTCACTGCTCTGATAGATTTATATCAAGCTGACTGCTCAGGGGCGTGTCCTTTCTGATAAAGCTCAGGGGGCATGTCCTTTCTGGTGAAGCTCAGGAGGCGTGTCTCAGCTCTCCCTATCACAGCTCAGGGGGCGTGTCTCAGCACTGCCTATCACAGCTCAGGAGGCAGATGAAGGATGAAACTGAGCATGTGCGGCCATCTCAGTGAGCAGGTCAAAGAAATAAAAATAAAAAAATAAAAGCAGGTGGCGCCATACAGATACATTTTATTGGATAACTCTGCAGCTATACTACATTTTTAATTACATGCAATTGCAAAAGTATTCAGATCCAGGGGCTGGTTTGAAAACTGTAGAATATTTTTCACGGGAAAACCCATTTAAGTCCTATGTTCCTTCATGGGTGAGGGGCAGATATTTTCTGTAAACTTAGATGGAACAAATTGTAAGACACTTTGTTGAATTTACATCAGAACTTAGGTTCACTGACATGAGTACAGCTCTGGAGTATAGTAAACAATACATAATGTGTGTACACAGTCCCCCCCACCAGCAGAATAGTGAGTGCAGCTCTGGAGTATAATACAGGATGTAACTCAGGATCAGTACAGGATAAGTAATGTATGTACACAGTGACTGCACCAGCAGAATAGTGAGTGCAGCTCTGGAGTATAATACAGGATGTAACTCAGGATCAGCGCAGGATAAGTAATGTATGTGCACAGTGACTGCACCAGCAGAATAGTGAGTGCAGCTCTGGAGTATAATACAGGATGTAACTCAGGATCAGTACAGGATAAGTAATGTATGTATACAGTGACTGCACCAGCAGAATATTGAGTGCAGCTCTGAAGTATAATACAGGATGTAACTCAGGATCAGCACAGGATAAGTAATGTATGTACACAGTAACTGCACCAGCAGAATAGTGAGTGCAGCTCTGGAGTATAATACAGGATGTAACTCAGGATCAGCACAGGATAAGTAATGTATGTACACAGTAACTGCACCAGCAGAATAGTGAGTGCAGCTCTGGAGTATAATACAGGATGTAACTCAGGATCAGCACAGGATAAGTAATGTATGTACACAGTAACTGCACCAGCAGAATAGTGAGTGCAGCTCTGGAGTATAATACAGGATGTAACTCAGGATCAGCACAGGATAAGTAATGTATGTACACAGTAACTGCACCAGCAGAATAGTGAGTGCAGCTCTGGAGTATAATACAGGATGTAACTCGGGATCAGTACAGGATAAGTAATGTATGTACACAGTGACTGCACCAGCAGAATAGTGAGTGCAGCTCTGGAGTATAATACAGGATGTAACTCAGGATCAGTACAGGATAAGTAATGTATGTGCACAGTGACTGCACGAGCAGAATAGTGAGTGCAGCTCTGGGGTATAATAGAGGATGTAACTCAGGATCAGTACAGGATAAGTGATGTATGTACACAGTGACTGCACCAGCAGAATAGTGAGCGCAGCTCTGGAGTATAATATATGATGTAACTGAGGATCAGTACAGGATAAGTAATGTCTGTACACAGTGACTGCACCAGCAGAATAGTGAGTGCAGCTCTGGAGTATAATACAGGATGTAACTCAGGATCAGTACAGGATAAGTAATGTATGTACACAGTGACTGCACCAGCAGAATAGTGAGTGCAGCTCTGGAGTATAATACAGGATGTAACTCAGAATCAGTACAGGATAAGTAATGTATGTACACAGTGACTGCACCAGCAGAATAGTGAGTGCAGCTCTGGAGTATAATACAGGATGTAACTCAGGAGCAGTACAGGATAAGTAATGTATGTACACAGTGACTGCACCAGCAGAATAGTGAGTGCAGCTCTGGAGTATAATACAGGATGTAACTCAGGGTCAGTACAGGATAAGTAATGTATGTACACAGTGACCGCACCAGCAGAATAGTGAGTGCAGCTCTGCAGTATAATACAGGATGTAACTCAGGATAAGTACAGGATAAGTAATGTACGTACACAGTGACTGCACCAGCAGAATTGTGAGTGCAGCTCTGGAGTATAATACAGGGTGTAACGCAGGATCAGAACAGGATAAGTAATGTGTGTACACAGTGACTGCACCAGCAGAATAGTGAGTGCAGCTGTGGAGTATAATACAGGATGTAACTCAGGATCAGTACAGGATAAGTAATGTATGTACACAGTGACTGCACCAGCAGAATAGTGAGTGCAGCTCTGGAGTATAATACAGGATGTAACTCAGGATAAGTACAGGATAAGTAATGTATGTACACAGTGACTGCACCAGCAGAATAGTGAGTGCAGCTCTGGAGTATAATACAGGATGTAACTCAGGATCAGTACAGGATAAGTAATGTATGTACACAGTGACTGCACCAGCAGAATAGTGAGTGCAGCTCTGGAGTATAATACAGGATGTAACTCAGGATCAGTACAGGATAAGTAATGTATGTACACAGTGACTGCACCAGCAGAATAGTGAGTGCAGCTCTGGAGTATAATACTGGATGTAACTCAGGATCAGTACAGGATAAGTAATGTATGTACACAGTGACTGCACCAGCAGAATAGTGAGTGCAGCTCTGGAGTATAATACAGGATGTAACTCAGGATCAGTACAGGATAAGTAATGTATGTACACAGTGACTGCACCAGCAGAATAGTGAGTGCAGCTCTGGGGTATAATACAGGATGTAACTCAGGATCAGTACAGGATAAGTAATGTATGTACACAGTGACTGCACCAGCAGAATAGTGAGTGCAGCTCTGGAGTACAATACCGGATGTAACTCGGGATCAGTATGTACACAGTGACTGCACTTTCTATACAGATAATGTACATTTCCTTGTGTAATACAGAGATGAATATTTGGTGTGTCGCTTCCATTTACCGGAGCCTCGCCTACAGTTACCCGGAATACTGCGCCGTTTTCTTCACTTCCTCCTAATCTTTTGAGGCTTCTGGCAGCACCTGAGCCTCGTGCGTTGTGTTGACAGATGCACCTGAGCGCCTGCTCTGAGGTCTCGCCAGGATGATGATTTAGAGCTGGGATTCCGTGTTAATAAAAGCTGTGATGTCAGGGGCACAGGTAGGACTGGGAAAATCCACTTCACATTTACTGACACTTTACAGACGCAAAAAGCAATTAAGCGGAGTCAACAAGCACTGCAGCCCCTTCAGTACACAGTAAGCAGTGGTAAGCGTCCGGGGGAGGGGTGCAGCGCCATGTAGGAGCGCTGATGACATCACAGGAAGATGGTACGATGAGAGATCACATTGGTGCCCCTCGTTATTGGGCTGCGGTGGTCTGCACTGCGACCTCCAGCTGTACTACAGCTCCCAGCATGCACACTTGATTGGTTGTTTTTGGAACTCCAATACAGTGGGATGGAGCCTGCTAGGAGTTGTAGTTGGGGGTCATTTATTAAGGCTGGCGTTTTAGACTCCGTGTGCTAGTGGTGGGTCCACCGGAGTTATGCCGATTTGCCGGCCTCTACATAACTTTGGTGCATCCACCGCAGGTCCAAATCGATGACAGCGCCCTTGCTGGCGTAGATCCACAATACTTTCTATGCATAAAACAGGTGGAGGCGGCCAACTGTCCCTGCCCCCTTCGTCACCCATGCCCCCTTGTTACACCTGGTGTGAGCAGGAAACAATCTGTTTCAGATATACGCAAAAAAACTGGCAAATATCTGATAGTAAATGACCCCCAAAGTGTTTTGGATGAGATTCCGGACAAGACCCTTTAATGATTTCAGGGGAAGTCTCAGTGCATACCGTCCATGGCTGGCGGGACGGAATCACTAGAATGACACAGTGGGCGTTAGCATGATGTCGCGCCACTGTCGGCGCCCGGTCATCTCTTAGAATTAATAACTGAGCGTAAACCTGATGTGGGACTTTATAGGTGACGTTTATCAAGCTCGGCTGTTTTTGGCCATGAAATGTTCCCGGCGCATTTCATTCTTCCGTCTTCTGCAGAGGATTTATTAACAGTCGCACAGCGGTTGATGAATTAGACTCGGCGTCTCGCTATTAGTCGGCCCTCTGGTGGTCGGTTTTCAGTACGACAGGTTCATATTCACTTAGACTGGTCTCATTTATCTGTGCATCTGTGTGGAGAAAAGTCTCATGTCTCCCGGAAAGTGCGACCTTCACTGAAAACCCCTGGGGTGGAGCAGAAATTAGACTGTTTTTGTGACAAATTCAGGTGTAAAAAAGACGCCCCTTCATAAATAGGTCGGGAAAAAAAGTAGCAAAAGTTAGAAAACATCTAAAAAATCAAAATGGGCAAACGAGGCCCAAAAGCCTCCAAAACTGGCGCAATTTCAGTAGTAAATGCGACTACAAAAATAAGGCGAGCAGCATATTTTAGATAAAAAACAGGCGGAAACACTTGAGTAAATGTCACCCAATGAATAATCCGATTTTCCTGCCTCCGCGGTGTGATGTCAGTGTGGCGCCTCTCGATACATCGGTGCTGCCCGTCCCGCCACTCACACGTCTCTGCTACACTGTATATCAATCCGTGCCCATTAGGTGCGACGTCTCCGCGTGCTGGTCTTTCTCTCTGCAGCGCTCCGGACGGGGACAGCGGCTGATTATATATTATAAAGGATCACGTGACAATTTCACGGGTGAATAGTCATTTCCGCACATTTCCTGCTGGATTCCTTCTAGAGCTGCGTACACAGGTGGATCTGATTTCTAGAGAACTGTCAAAGGGATCCCAGTTGATTTCTGGAAAAGGGACGCTATCGCTTTAAGAGGACACGCCGCCCTGACAGCCCCCAGTGCAAATGGTTTGGGCGCAAATGACTTTTTCGTATGACGACCAGGACGCAAATGACAGTTTTCAGTTCTGTGTCCTAATGGCTCAGGAGGCAGCGCGGAGACGCCCTCGCTGTAAATCCGGCCATTAATAACATGCGCTTTGTGACACCCAGGATGGAAGCCATTTTGACTATGCAATTTCTCACTGCGGCCCATGAGGCATTGGAACGTTTAGCCGTACATCACCCACAGGAGGCAGCGCGGGTGCCACAATACCAGGGTAGATGGCATCCTACGGGCTGACGTGTAAGTATGTGCGCCCCCTGCTGGTGTCATACAAGACTCTAGTCACATCCAGAGCTGCATTCCAACGTGCGCTTCCTTCTGCGTGAAGTCTGTCGGTCTGAATGAGCCCCTGCGTCGGCGATGCGAGCACGCTTCCACTGATCAGCCTTTTAAGGGAATATATTGTGAAAATGCAAACTTTTTGCGTCTGTGTAATTCGTACTAAATGTGTCGCACGTGATCAATGTGGCGCCTCTTTAAAACTGTCTACGGATGTCACTCCCCTCCCCCGTAACTGGAGTGAAATTGTCACTTTTTTAGTAATTTTTTTTTTAAAAAGAGGCATTTCTTCTGGCGTCGCCCTCCACGTCACATTTACACCTTCTTTTCAAAGTAGCAAGAGAGACATAAAGTCATAATTTCATTAAAAAGTCGGTGAGGTGACGTCATAGAACCGACAGACAAGACTTAATACGCCCCCTTCAATTCAACATTTTCAAGATTTCACAGCTGGAGATTTGTTACAATGTTGTACTCTGAGCCTCAGGCTTCGTTCACATCAGCGTTCAGCCTTTCCGTTAAACGGAGCAGGAGAACGGAAATTACGTATTCGTCACATAACTGAGCCGAACTGAGCCTACGGACCCCATAGACTATAATGGGCAGGGCCGGCCACCGCGTAGAGCGCACTCTTGCTGGGGGCGCCGGCGCTCTGGAGTCTGGCCGCAATAGAAGTCACAGTAGCAGACTGCTACTAGCAGTGGCGTTGCGAGGGGGGTGCAGCGGGTGTGGGCCGCACCAGGTGACATGTCCGGACCCAACACGCACGCCTGCGCAGTCAGCCCCGCCCATTTTAACCTACACTGTCCCAGCTCCCTGGCGGTGGCGGCCCCGGCGCTGCACTATCCTCCTGAGCGTGTACAGCGTCAGGACGTAGTGAGCGCACTATGACTTGATGCTGCACGCTGTCGGGTGACAGTGCAGCGCCGGCGGGAAGACGGGAGCGCGAGGAAGAGGAGCCGCAGCGCTTTAGGGAAGTATTGTAGTATGTAGTTAGTTCTGCCTGCCGCGATGAGGGGGCATTGGGGGTCTGAGTGGGCTGATATGAGGTTTGATGGGGGCTGAGTAGGCTAATGGGGGGCTGAGTGGGGGTCTTTGGCTGATCTGAGGTCGGATGGGGGGGTCTGTGCGCTGATCTGAGGTTTGATGGGGGCTGAGTAGGCTAATGGGGGGCTGAGTGGGGGTCTTTGGCTGATCTGAGGTCGGATGGGGGGTCTGTGAGCTGATCTGAGGTCGGATGGGGGGTCTTTGGCTGATCTGAGTTCGGATGGGGGGTCTGTGAGCTGATCTGAGGTCGGATGGGGGGTCTTTGGCTGATCTGAGTTCGGATGGGGGGTCTGTGGGCTGATCTGAGGGCTGATCTGAGGTCGGATGGGGGGTCTTTGGCTGATCTGAGTTCGGATGGGGGGTCTGTGGGCTGATCTGAGGTTTGATGGGGGCTGAGTAGGCTAATGGGGGGCTGAGTGGGGGTCTTTGGCTGATCTGAGGTCGGATGGGGGGGTCTGTGCGCTGATCTGAGGTTTGATGGGGGCTGAGTAGGCTAATGGGGGGCTGAGTGGGGGTCTTTGGCTGATCTGAGGTCGGATGGGGGGGTCTGTGCGCTGATCTGAGGTTTGATGGGGGCTGAGTAGGCTAATGGGGGGCTGAGTGGGGGTCTTTGGCTGATCTGAGGTCGGATGGGGGGGTCTGTGCGCTGATCTGAGGTTTGATGGGGGCTGAGTAGGCTAATGGGGGGCTGAGTGGGGGTCTTTGGCTGATCTGAGGTCGGATGGGGGGGTCTGTGAGCTGATCTGAGGTCGGATGGGGGGTCTTTGGCTGATCTGAGTTCGGATGGGGGGTCTGTGGGCTGATCTGAGGGCTGATCTGAGGTCGGATGGGGGGTCTTTGGCTGATCTGAGGTCGGATGGGGGGGTCTGTGCGCTGATCTGAGGTTTGATGGGGGCTGAGTAGGCTAATGGGGGGCTGAGTGGGGGTCTTTGGCTGATCTGAGGTCGGATGGGGGGTCTGTGAGCTGATCTGAGGTCGGATGGGGGGTCTTTGGCTGATCTGAGTTCGGATGGGGGGTCTGTGGGCTGATCTGAGGGCTGATCTGAGGTCGGATGGGGGGTCTTTGGCTGATCTGAGGTCGGATGGGGGGTCTGTGGGCTGATCTGAGGGCTGATCTGAGGTCGGATGGGGGGTCTTTGGCTGATCTGAGGTCGGATGGGGTCTGTGGGCTGTTATGAGATCTCTCTGCTAGTCTGCCACTACACACTTGCCCTTGTTATGTTTGGAAATCTTGTTGGCACTTGATATATGGGCAATGCTGCTATTTTATGTTTTGAATATGAGAAAATGTTTACAATTAAAATGTTTTAATTCAATGTTCTATTTTACTATTTTTATTATTTGGTCGAAAGGCTGATCGGGGGGAGGGGGGATTGTAACGGGGCTGCTGCAGAGATCTAAAATTAGGTGGTCAAGTAAAATGTTGCATCCAACAATCATTAAATAGGTGCTTGACAAAAAAGGGGCGGGCCAAAGGGCGGAGTCAAGGGGGCGGCAAAATTAGCTTTTGCCTATGGTGGCAAAAATCCTTGCACCAGCCCTGATAATGGGGTCCATTAGGTTTCTGCTCAGAAGATGATTTTGGAGCGGAGACAAAAGTTGTGCGCGCAGGACCCCAATATAGTCTATGGGCTCCTTAGGTTCCGTTCGGCTCAGCTATGTGCTCCGAGAACGGAAAGGCTGAGCGGTGATGTGAACAAAGCCTTGTCTTTGCAGTCTTTACAGTTTGTTACAATGTATCGGTACAGGTAACTTGTATCAGGCTGGAGTCCAGTCTCAGTAGCTCTGCGATGAAATGTTCTAGAACTTTCTAGTGCAGGGTTTGTGGCCTTCTGACAACGCTCCAGGTCTCTGCTTCCTGTGTAGAGACATTTGTATCAAGTCTTGTATCTTCTCAGTTGTGATACTTTGGGGCAGATTTATCAAAACTGGTCTAAGGCAACCAGTCAGATTCCACCTTCTATTTCAGAGCTTCTTTTGGAAAATGACAGCTGGAATCTGATTGGCTGCTGTGGTTTTACTTTACATCAGTCAACCCTCTAGGCAAAACAGCAGCACAAATCTCTGTTCTGGTGGTTTGGTACAGTGTATCAGTCTGGGGTCAAGGCTATTTAGCTCACAGAGGATTGTCTAGACTAGATGCAGTAGTAACAAACCCTCAGCCTACGACAGGGCTTCAGCCTCTGGATTATTTTACACAAAGGGGATCATTTATCAAAGACTGTATTTTTACGCCGGTCCTTAGAGCTCCTGGTGCAGGTCTCATCATAAATTAGGTGCAGCGCCTGACGGGAGTAGTTTCCATTCTTTTAGGCCTCATGCACACAACAGTATTTTTTCACGGTACGCAAAACGGGGTTCCGTTGTTGCGTGATCCGTTTCCGTTTCCGTGTGTCTTCCTTGATTTTTGGAGGATCACCAGACATGAAGGAAAGTGGAAAAAAATCTAAGTCGTTTGCCTTGCAAATGATAGGAAAAAAACGGACAAAGATCATGGACGCGGATGACAATCTTGTGTGCCTCCGTGTTTTTTCACGGACCCATTGACTTGAATGGGTCCGCGAACCGTTGTCCGTGAAAAAAATAGGACAGGTCATATTTTTTTGATGGACTGAAAACACGGATCACGGACGTGGATGACAAACGGTGCATTAGCCGAGTTTTCCACGGACCCATTGAAAGTCAATGGGTCCGCAGAATATCACGGAAAACGGGACAACGGACACGGAACACAACAAGGCATGAGGCCTTACACCGGTTTCCAGGAGTAAATGTTAGTAAATTTGTCAGGGAGGAGAAACCCCCCCCCCCCCCCCCCTCCCTATTGGGAAGAATGGCGCAATAGTCTTGTGACTATTTTATGCCAAAAATGGTGTAAAAATGTCCTTAATAAACCTGACTGAATCACAGCACCTTTGTCTTTTGCGTATCTAAGCCTAGGATTTGTGACACTGTCTGCTGAACTGTGTATCTAATCTAATGATGTGTGATACTGTCTGCTGAGCTGCGTATCTAATCCTGTCCTGTGTGATACTGTCTGCTGAACTGTGTATCTAATCTAATGATGTGTGATACTATCTGCTGAGCTGTGTATCTAATCCTGTCCTGTGTGATACTGTCTGCTGAGCTGTGTATCTAATCTAATGATGTGTGATACTGTCTGCTGAGCTGCGTATCTAATCCTGTACTGTGTGATACTGTCTGCTGAACTGTGTATCTAATCTAATGATGTGTGATACTATCTGCTGAGCTGTGTATCTAATCCTGTCCTGTGTGATACTGTCTGCTGAGCTATATATCTAAGCCCATGGCATGTGATACTGTCTGTAAACTGCTGTATCTAATCCTAGCATATATCTAATCGTATCATGTGTGATACAATCTTCTAAGCTGCATATCTAATAATGTGTGATACTGTATCTAATCCTAGCATATGCGCTCCAGTGTAGAGAAGCTCCCCGCACTCCCTGCCCGATCTGTAATGGTCTGTAATGACTGCACTCTCTGACTTGGTAAAGTGCGGTTATTTTTTGGCAGCATCGCTTCGGATCGCAGTCAGTAAAGGTCGTTCATAGATTCTATTTTAGGCAAATACGCCGACAAAACAAAGCAGGAAGCGACGGTAACGAGCTATTCTTCCATACATGCATTAGTGACCCAGCGCCGCTCTACCCCGCTCTAATACCTGTCAGCTGCTTTCAGCCCTGGAGCCATTATGTTCACGTCTCTAGGCTTTTTAAAAGGATATTATGGAAACATAAGGGGAAGGGTCCGGCTGAAATCAAAAACCTCCAGCGTCATGTAACACAGTGATGTACCCAACATACTACATACCGATAAACATAATCATGGATCGTGAGTATATAATACTGCTCCTATGTACAAGAATATAACTGCTATAATACTGCTCCATAGTACAAGAATATAACTACTATAATACTGCTCCTATGTACAAGGATATAACTACTATAATACTGCCTCCTATGTACAAGATTATAACTACTATAATACTGCTCCTATGTACAGGAATATAACTACTATAATACTGCTCCTATGTACAGGAATATAACTACTATAATACTGCTCCTATGTACAGGAATATAACTACTATAATACTGCCTCCTATGTACAGGAATATAACTGCTATAATACTGCTCCTATGTACAAGAATATAACTACTATAATACTGCCTCCTATGTACAAGAATATAACTACTATAATACTGCTCCTATGTACCAGAATATAACTACTATAATACTGCTCCTATGTACAAGAATATACCTACTATAATACTGCTCCTATGTACAGGAATATAACTACTATAATACTGCTCCTATGTACAAGAATATACCTACTATAATACTGCTCCTATGTACAGGAATATAACTACTATATTACTGCTCCTATGTACAAGGATATAACTACTATAATACTGCCTCCTATGTACAAGGATATAACTACTATAATACTGCTCCTATGTACAAGAATATAACTACTATAATACTGCCTCCTATGTACAAGAATATAACTACTATAATACTGCTCCTATGTACAAGAATATAACTACTATAATACTGCTGCTATGTACAAGAATATAACTACTATAATACTGCTCCTATGTACAAGAATATAACTACTATAATACTGCCTCCTATGTACAAGAATATAACTACTATAATACTGCTCCTATGTATAGGAATATAACTACTATAATACTGCTCCTATGTACAAGAATATAACTACTATAATACTGCCTCCTATGTACAAGAATAATACTACTATAATACTGCTCCTATGTACAAGAATATAACTACTATAATACTGCTGCTATGTACAAGAATATAACTACTATAATACTGCCCCTATGTACAAGAATATAACTACTATAATACTGCTCCTATGTACAAGAATATAACTACTATAATACTGCTCCTATGTACAGGAATATAACTACTATAATACTGCTCCTATGTACAGGAATATAACTACTATAATACTGCTCCTATGTACAAGAATATAACTACTATAATACTGCCTCCTATGTACAAGAATAATACTACTATAATCTGCTATGTACAAGAATATAACTAACTATACTGCCCCTAGTACAAGATATAACTACCTATATACTGCTCCTATGTACAAGAATATAACTACTATAATACTGTCTATGTACAGGAATAGTAACTACTATAATACTGCTCCTATGTACAGAATATATCTACTATAATACTGCTCCTATGTACAAGAATATAACTACTATAATACTGCCTCTCTGTACAAGAATATAACTACTATAATACTGCTCTATGTACAAGAATATAACTACTATAATACTGCTCCTATGTACAAGAATATAACTACTATAATACTGGTCCTATGTACAAGAATATAATACTATAATACTGCTCCTATGTACAGGATATAACTACTATAATACTGCTCCTATGTACAAGGAATATAACTACTATAATACTGCTATAATACTTGGTCCTATGTACAAGAATATAACTACTATAATACTGCTCCTATGTACAAGAATATAACTACTATAATACTGCTGCTATGTACAAGAATATAACTACTATAATACTGCCCCTATGTACAAGAATATAACTACTATAATACTGCTCCTATGTACAAGAATATAACTACTATAATACTGCTCCTATGTACAGAATATAACTACTATAATACTGCTCCTATGTACAGGAATATAACTACTATAATACTGCTCCTATGTTCAGATCAGGTTCTTTGCGCCGCTCCCCTTCTCTTATGCTCTCAGGTGTCTTTTATACTTCAGACATGGACACTGGAGATTACGGCATTTTTACTTCTTGGCGATTCTTGAGATTACCGCCACCCCTCTGTCCTTCCTGTGTGTGTGGGGGGGGGGGGGGGGGGGTCATTTTGCGGGGCAGGTTTAGGGCCTCTATTGTCACAGTACAGGAATGTTTTATGTAATTAGTCTTCTTAGAGTCTCTGTAGAATTAGCAATTAGTCGCCATTAATTGGGGGGGTCTTTTGCCAGCCCTGGGGGGGGCGGCGCGGTCTCCTGGGGATTGTGTGTCCTCCTCTTCCCCCAATTAGGGTTGTTTTTCCTGCACAGTAATGAGCCGCGGGTCCTTAAAAGGTGTGAAGTGAAGGTGTTCATAGTGTGTGGCCCCCAGGGGGATTCTGGGGGTCCCAAGCGCTGGTGGAACAGGATATGAGGGACGATCATTAGGCGCACTTATCTGGGCTAATGGGGGAGGGGGTAACGCTCCCCACAGGGTTAACGACCTGAAATTCACTATTTTAATGAAAATTCGGACAAAGGGAGACTTCACAATTGACGTCTGCAACCTGCAGCTTCCCAGTGATCGTAGAACTACTACTCCTAGCATCCCCTGACAATTCTCCCTTACCGAATCAGTGATGAGGAGTAATAATAGGGTCTTCTCACCGGGTGACAGGTGCGACTGCTGCCACTGTGTCATGCCTCTGCTACTAACCTGCCTGTGTGTCAGTCAGAACTTTAACTCTGGCATTCTGTTCATGTACAGGAAGCCATAGATTGTGTAATAGATATGGGGGAGAGGCAGAACAGCAGCCGGATCCTCAGTGTGGATCTAAGACTTCAGTATATCCGTGATTAGAGCAGTGAGCTAATGGAGCAGCGCTGCAGTGTAAAGCATGGGGGAAGTAGAGCAGCAAGCTGACAGGAGTTGGATTTCAGATAACCTACGCCTCCAATAAACGATGCAGATAAACTGGAATCACTGTTTAGAGCAATGACCTAATGGAGCGGCAGAGCAGTGTAAAGCATGGGGAAGCAGAGCAGCAGCCTCAGCCTCTGATGTAAGAAGAGGAAATCTTCAGGCCAGTTTAAAGCAACTTATCTGGAGGGACTGTTCCTAGCTGCAGTGTAGAGCATGGGGGCAAAGATGCAACAAAATACTGATGTTAGCCTTCAAAGACAATACAGCTGAGCTGAAGTCACTGATCATAGCTGTGCCATAATGGAGCAGAACTGCAGTGTAAAGTATGTGGAGGGAAACGCAGGAGATGGATTCCAGACTACTATGCACCCTAATAGACAATGGGGGTCATTTACAAACATGGTTATGTCAGTTTTTGGCATAAAAATGTTGCATGACCCTCTTATGTATATTGTGCGTTAGACGCTTAAGAGTGTTGAGGGTACGGCGGGGGCGTGCCGGGGGCGGGGCCAGGACTTCTGCCCCGACACATTCACCAACATTTACTCCTGGCAACAGGGACTGGTCGAGTTTATATGCCAGGTGCAAATGTTTGCAGAGGGTGCACCTAATTAATGACCAGGCTGAAATGACATTTATCGCCAGGTGTAAACAGGAGCAGAGAATGGCGCCGCTCGACGTCCGCAAATCTCTATTTCAGAAAGTGTAAAGCGCCATTCTGTGACTTGCGCAACAGAGAATCCGCCATTAATCCTGCAGAGAGGCTCTGGAGACGTCCTCACATACCTGAGACAGTAAGTGTCCGCGCCCTATACATCACATATGGGAGGTCGCAGGTTCCCAGCAGTCGTTCCCATCTTCCAAACCTCAATGGATGATGTCATTTTGCTAACACATTTTGTGCCTCAGTTCCTCTGCATGCTGTCAGTGAATGGAAGCACTCCTGTTTCTCTGACCTATAATGCTTGCCCTGAACATCTGTTACAATTGTATCTAATCCAGACGTCTCTTTTATCTGCCTTGATACATTGTTGCAAACTGTCAGGACAGGACAGTCACACGCGAAGGCCCCTCTGCCAGTATTTGGCGCCTGGTAAGGGGGGTCCGGCCGCAGGGTTGGCATTGGGACCCAGGGTGGAGGTTAACCCTCAGTAAGAACAGGTCATGTGGCCCCTTCTTATAGTTGCTTTGTGTCTGAAGGGTTAAGATGCCCGCCTGATTGCCCTGTAGCGCTGCGCCCGCCGCCGTCCTTCCCGTCACATTGTCCCTTCCTCAAAGCCCGCTAAGCTCTTTGAGGAGCAGATGACAGGTGCGCGCAGATCCGGCCGATACGCTTCTCACTTTTATATTCTTCATCTCCTTTCGTTAATTAAAACTTTCCGGAGGTAAATTTAATTTCTATCTAGATGGAATGATTGAGGCGCGAGATGAAAACTGCGCAAATCTGGAGGCCGATAAGCGGCTGAGGAGGCGCCGAATTCATTAGGATCCTATGAAGATCAGACGTCTCAATGGAAAAGCGTTATCAGATGGTGGCGGGGGAAGGGCGCGACAATCATCTCCTCACCCGCAGTAATGGGGGAGCTGGGGAACAAGATCATGGGGGGGGGGGGGGGGTAAGGGGCACATGAGCGCGACCCCTGTGTAATCCTGGCTGTTTCTGGGAAAGTTGGGCGAGAGCCAAAAGCTCCTACAGGGCGGTCACCCAGCTTCTCCACCGAGACCACAGCAGCTCCCAGTATCACTGTGTTACTGGTCATTCAGGAGTCTGGAAGAGCGGAGTGATCGCCCCGCAGAGCGGCCATATTGGTCATCACCCAGCTTTCCTGGAGACAGAAGTAACTGCTGGTGTCAGTCACTGGGATCCCTTCTGACAGGCGGAGGATTCTGGGAGCGTAACGCGCGTCAGGGAAGGGCTGGTTAACGCATTTCTCCAGCGGCGGCAAATACATTCAGCATTTAAATGTATTAACTGCAGCGGGGGGGGGGGGGGCACAGACGGGAAGAGCGGCGTTTTAAATCATTAGCCGCGCCGGCGACATCTCCAGAAAAGGGACTTTTAAAGCCTTAAGGCTGGAGCGCGGTCGCCGCGGCAGTGCGGATACGATGGATTGATACGTTGTTTGTGTGAAGCGTCTTAAGTGCTGTCGTCGGAGGCTTTTAGCGGCGGGTCACCCATTACTGTAAGAAGTGTCCGCGCCTCACAAGCGGCGTCAGCCCGCAGGAAAGCGGGGAAATGTCAGCGCCGCCATTACTGAGCTCCCCAGCCGTCCGCCTCCATCTCTGCTCTGTGTAACAGTAATACGCGGCAGCGCCATGTTGTCTCCTGTAGATACTCACTGCCCCACGGACACTTACCTCCGGGGCGATTGTTCTGTACGTGTCCTGTGGGTGCATGTGTCTGTAAGACCTATGGGGCCCCGACATGGCTCCTGCTGCCTCAAAATACCCCCAGTATCGTCATCTGCCCCCCGCCCTGGCACATTTGTAAGGTTGGTGATTGGGCCCTTGTGGAGATAAGTCATGGGGCCCCAGTACTTTTCTTTAGCACAATGTGCCCTACACTGTACAGTACTCAGTGACAGCACTTAGGATAGATTGGTCATGTCTGCTGTACCTTCAAGATGGATTGGTCATGTCTGCTCCCCCTTTGGGATAGATTTGTCATGTCTGCTCGTCCTTCAGGATGGATTGGTCATGTCTGCTCCTCCTTTAAGCTAGATTGATCATGTCTGCTCCCTCTCTGGGATGGATTGGTCATGTCTACTCCCACTTAGGCATGGATTAACCATGTCTGCTCCGCCTTCGGGATGGATTGGTCATGTCTGCTCCGCCTTCGGGATGGATTGGTCATGTCTGCTCCCCCTTTGGGATAGATTTGTCATGTCTGCTCGTCCTTCAGGATGGATTGGTCATGTCTGCTCCTCCTTTAGGATAGATTGATCATGTCTGCTCCCTCTCTGGGATGGATTGGTCATGTCTACTCCCACTTAGGCATGGATTAATCATGTCTGCTCCGCCTTCGGGATGGATTGTTCATGTCTGCTCCGCCTTCAGGATGGATTGTTCATGTCTGCTCCACCTTCAGGATGGATTGGTCATGTCTGTTCTTTCTTCAGGAGAATTATTTAAAATACACTTTCCTCAAAGGGGCTCGTTGAGCAGAGATTGCTGTGTGTCAGTGGGATATCAGTGGCTGCTGCAGTGGCCGGGTTTGGGGTGGGCCCAACGATACGCTGGGTCCCCTGGACACCGTTGAGGTGTCACCAAGTGTTGTTGCTCTCCTGGAGGGGTGGTAAGGAGTGGTGCACCCCAATGGTAAAAAAGTCCAGAGAGTCGGGGTCTGCAGTAATCAGATGGCTTCTTTACTAGAGGAATTCAGGTGCAAAACAATACAGGCGAGGCATAGGGCTGGCTTCTCCAGTCTCCTCCCTAGAACGAGGCATAGGGCTGGCTTCTCCAGTCTCCTCCCTGAGACGAGGCATGGGGCTGGCTTCTCCAGTCTCCTCCCTGAGACGAGGCATAGGGCTGGCTTCTCCAGTCTCCTCCCTGAGATGAGGCATAGGGCTGGCTTCTCCAGTCTCCTCCCTGAGATGAGGCATAAGACCGGCTTCTCCAGTCTCCTCCCTGAGATGAGGCATAGGGCTGGCTTCTCCAGTCTCCTCCCTGAGACGAGGCATAGGACCGGCTTCTCCAGTCTCCTCCCTGAGACGAGGCATAGGGCCGGCTTCTCCAGTCTCCTCCCTGAGACGAGGCATAGGGCCGGCTTCTCCAGTCTCCTCCCTGAGATGAGGCATAAGGCTGGCTTCTCCAGTCTCCTCCCTAGAACCAGGCATAGGGCTGGCTTCTCCAGTCTCCTCTCTGAGATGAGGCATAGGGCTGGCTTCTCCAGTCTCCTCCCTGAGATGAGGCATAGGACCGGCTTCTCCAGTCTCCTCCCTGACATGAGGCATAGGGCTGGCTTCTCCAGTCTCCTCCCTGAGATGAGGCATAGGACCGGCTTCTCCAGTCTCCTCCCTGACATGAGGCATAAGACCGGCTTCTCCAGTCTCCTCCCTGAGATGAGGCATAGGGCTGGCTTCTCCAGTCTCCTCCCTGAGACGAGGCATAGGACCGGCTTCTCCAGTCTCCTCCCTGAGACAAGGCATAGGGCTGGCTTCTCCAGTCTCCTCCCTAGAACCAGGCATAGGGCTGGCTTCTCCAGTCTCCTCCCTGAGATGAGGCATAGGGCTGGCTTCTCCAGTCTCCTCCCTAGAACCAGGCATAGGGCTGGCTTCTCCAGTCTCCTCCCTGAGATGAGGCATAGGGCTGGCTTCTCCAGTCTCCTCCCTGAGATGAGGCATAAGACCGGCTTCTCCAGTCTCCTCCCTGAGATGAGGCATAGGGCTGGCTTCTCCAGTCTCCTCCCTGAGACGAGGCATAGGACCGGCTTCTCCAGTCTCCTCCCTGAGACGAGGCATAGGGCCGGCTTCTCCAGTCTCCTCCCTGAGACGAGGCATAGGGCCGGCTTCTCCAGTCTCCTCCCTGAGATGAGGCATAAGGCTGGCTTCTCCAGTCTCCTCCCTAGAACCAGGCATAGGGCCGGCTTCTCCAGTCTCCTCTCTGAGATGAGGCATAGGGCTGGCTTCTCCAGTCTCCTCCCTGAGATGAGGCATAGGACCGGCTTCTCCAGTCTCCTCCCTGACATGAGGCATAGGGCTGGCTTCTCCAGTCTCCTCCCTGACATGAGGCATAGGACCGGCTTCTCCAGTCTCCTCCCTGACATGAGGCATAAGACCGGCTTCTCCAGTCTCCTCCCTGAGATGAGGCATAGGGCTGGCTTCTCCAGTCTCCTCCCTGAGACGAGGCATAGGACCGGCTTCTCCAGTCTCCTCCCTGAGACAAGGCATAGGGCTGGCTTCTCCAGTCTCCTCCCTAGAACCAGGCATAGGGCTGGCTTCTCCAGTCTCCTCCCTGAGATGAGGCATAGGGCTGGCTTCTCCAGTCTCCTCCCTAGAACCAGGCATAGGGCTGGCTTCTCCAGTCTCCTCCCTGAGATGAGGCATAGGGCTGGCTTCTCCAGTCTCCTCCCTAGAACCAGGCATAGGGCCGGCTTCTCCAGTCTCCTCTCTGAGATGAGGCATAGAGCTGGCTTCTCCAGTCTCCTCCCTGAGAAGAGGCATAGGGCTGGCTTCTCCAGTCTCCTCCCTAGTACGAGGCATAGGGCTGCCTTCTCCAGTCTCCTCCCTGGCAGAAAAAGGGTTTGATGCTGAGGAAAGGCCTGAGCGAGCTGTCCCTCTCTCAGAAGGCTGGTACCCTGGCCAAAGGCTGGAGGCCCAGGGTCTGTGGCAGAGTATCCCCATTTTAGCGTCTCCTTCAGGTCACTTATACGGTTTGGCAGAGTCTCTCCTACTAAACACTGGTCCCTATCTTTAGACAACTAGGGGCTTAGAACCTTCTAGTGGGAGGTGGGGTGAAGAAGCACAGCCTAAACAGAAACAATGTTACAATTTCTTCCTATCATTCACGATACAAGTCTATGGCAATGATGCAGCAGTTTTTCCAGACGTAAACAACAGAGCTAAGCCAGACAATGAGAAGGTATATGAGATGAAAGGTGCAGATTCATGGTGACATGTCCGCTCTCTCCTCCTCTAGGCGTGCCGATGCTCTCCGTACAGCCCAAAGGCAAACAGAAAGGCTGCGCCGGCTGCAACCGGAAGATAAAGGACCGCTACCTGCTGAAGGCCCTGGACAAGTACTGGCATGAGGACTGCCTGAAGTGCGCCTGCTGCGACTGCCGCCTCGGGGAGGTCGGATCCACCCTCTACACAAAAGCCAATCTCATTCTATGTCGCCGAGATTACCTGAGGTGAGGACGAGAAGACGCTATACTGTATGTGTGTCACACTGATGATGTCATCACTGGAACCAACGATGTCATTGTTATGGAGCAGCAGAGATTTATTATTTCTCATTACTTACATATATCTAACAAAAAGAGAACTCCAGCAGTTATGATGTTGAAGGGTGAACTTTTATTAAAGTGCGGCCTTTACAAACAGTGACGTTTCGGCCTAATGTGGCCTTTATCAAACTGCTGCCACTTAGAGAAGATGGGAAAGTGTAGGAAATAGCTGCGCTAAGAGAATCTGGGTACTGTGCAGGCGCATTTATCTACTCGTGCGCCTGCACAGTACCCAGATTCTCTCAGCGCAGCTATCTCCTACACTTTCCCATCTTCTCTAAGTGGCAGCAGTTTGATAAAGGTCACATTAGGCCGAAACGTCACTGTTTGTAAAGGCCGCGCTTTAATAAAAGTTCACCCTTCCGCATCATAACTGCTGGAGTTCTCTTTATTGTTATATTCGGGGTGGGAACCCGACTCCGAGCATTTATTGGCAGAGTGCCATGAAGTTTTACGTTAGAATTATATATATCTACTAGACAATAACGGGCGCTAGAACAGTAGTGCATAAACATTAGCAGGAACAGTCTATATTAAATGGCACTGACTGGTGGCTGTGGCTGAAACTGCTGGCACTGTGACTGGTGGCACTGACTGGTGGTGCTGAGACTGCTGGTACTGTGACTGGTGGCTGTGGCTGGTGGCACTGACTGGTGGCTGCAGTGTCGGACTGGGGTACCTAGGGCCCACCAGTAAAATGTATTTTGGGCGCCCACTGTACAGATACATTCAAATATAATAAATAATCTAACAAGTTTTTTTATATGAACATAGGCTGGTTGAGGTGTAGTGCAGTAAGTCTGCTGCGTTATGTGCCACTTGTGCAGGGGGTGGGAGACTAGGGGCCCACCTTGCTCAGGGGCTCACCGGGGGATTCCCCTGTACCCCTGTGGGCCTGGGTGGTTGAGACTGCTGGCACTGTGGCTGGTGGCACTGACTGATGGCTGAGACGGCTGGCACTGACTCGTGGTGCTGAGACTGCTGGCAGCAACTAGTGGCTGAGACTGCTTGTACTGTGACTGGTGGCTGAGACGGTTGGCACTGACTGGTGGCTGGTGGCACTTTCTGATGGCTGAGAGGGCTGGCACTGACTGGTGGCACTGACTGAAGGTTGAGACAGCTGGCACTGTGACTGGCACTGTGACTGGTGGCACTGACTGATGGTTGAGACAGCTGGCACTGACTGATGGCACTGTGACTGGTGGCACTGACTGAAGGCTGAGACAGCTGGCACTGACTGATGGCACTGTGACTGTTGACACTGACTGATGGTTGAGATGGCTGGCACTGACTGATAGTTGAGACAGCTGGCACTGACTGATGGCACTGTGACTGGTGGCACTGACTGATGGTTGAGACAGCTGGCACTGACTGATGGCACTGTGACTGATGGTTGAGACAGCTCGCACTGACTGATGGCACTGTGACTGGTGGCACTGACTGAAGGCTGAGACAGCTGGCACTGACTGATGGCACTGTGACTGTTGACACTGACTGATGGTTGAGATGGCTGGCACTGACTGATAGTTGAGACAGCTGGCACTGACTGATGGCACTGTGACTGGTGGCACTGACTGATGGTTGAGACAGCTGGCACTGACTGATGGCACTGTGACTGGTGGCACTGACTGATGGTTGAGACAGCTGGCACTGACTGATGGCACTGTGACTGGTGGCACTGACTGATGGTTGAGACTGGTGGCACTGACTGAAGGCTGAGACAGCTGGCACTGACTGATGGCACTGTGACTGTTGACACTGACTGATGGTTGAGATGGCTGGCACTGACTGGTGGCTGAGACTGCTGGCACTGTGACTGGTGGCACTGACTTATGGCTGAGACGGCTGACACTGACTGCTGGCACTGTGACTGGTGGCACTGACTTATGGCTGAGATGGCTGACACTGACTGCTGGCACTGTGACTGGTGGCACTGACTTATGGCTGAGACGGCTGACACTGACTGGTGGCACGGACTGATGGTTGAGACAGCTGGCACTGACTGGTGGCACTGACTTATGGCACTGTGACTGGTGGCACTGACTTATGGCTGAGACGGCTGACACTGACTGGTGGTGCTGAGACTGCTGGCAGCGGCTGCTGTCTGTGGCTGAGAGTGCTGGGACTGTGCGGCTGTCTGATGCACGAACAGTAATGGCGGCGCTCCGATGTGGAAAGCACACCATAACCTGCAAGCAGTGGCAGTGATTGGCCAATGCGCAGATGTGGGTGGTGCATGTAGAGCTGTGTGATGATTGGTTGGCGCGCCGTGTGCGCTGGTATGTGCAGCGGTGATTGGGCGGCGCACTGGTGTGGTTGGTGCGGGCGCCGCGCATGTGCAGTTCGATTAGCGGCACACACGGACACGCAGCCCTCACACAGGGCTTTTATGTTATGTTCCTCCCTCCTTCCCTATAGTATCTCCTATATAATTAAAACCCTCTGTGCCTGCGATGTGTCCGTGCATGTGTGCCGATGTTAAATGCGCATGCGCAGCGACCTATCAGCACACACGCTGCCCACACCTGCGCACCGCCCAATCAACGCTGCTAGCATAGGCGGGACCTGCACTGGGGACCCGTCCTCATTGGCAGTACTCCCGGCACAGTCTCTTCTCTATGGCGCCTCCTACGCCCGGCACAGTCTCTTCTCTATGGCGCCTCTTACGCCCGGCACAGTCTCTTCTCTATTGCGCCTCTTACGCCCGGCACAGTCTCTTCTCTATGGCGCTTCTTACGCCCGGCACAGTCTCTTCTCTATGGCGCCTCTTACGCCCGGCACAGTCTCTTCTCTATGGCGCCTCTTACGCCCGGCACAGTCTCTTCTCTATGGCGCCTCTTACGCCCGGCACAGTCTCTTCTCTATGGCGCCTCTTACGCCCGGCACAGTCTCTTCTCTATGGCGCCTCTTACGCCCAGCACAGTCTCTTCTCTATTGCGCCTCTTACGCCCAGCACAGTCTCTTCTCTATGGCGCTTCTTACGCCCGGCACAGTCTCTTCTCCATGGCGCCTCTTACGCCCGGCACAGTCTCTTCTCTATGGCGCCTCTTACGCCCGGCACAGTCTCTTCTCTATGGCGCCTCCTACGCCCGGCACAGTCTCTTCTCTATGGCGCCTCTTACGCCCGGCACAGTCTCTTCTCTATGGCGCCTCTTATGCCCGGCACAGTCTCTTCTCTATGGCGCCTCTTACGCCTGGCACAGTCTCTTCTCTATGGCGCCTCTTTCACCCGGCACAGTCTCTTCTCTATGGCGCCTCTTACGCCCGACACAGTCTCTTCTCTATGGCGCCTCCTACGCCCGGCACAGTCTCTTCTCTATGGCGCCTCCTACGCCCGGCACAGTCTCTTCTCTATGGCGCCTCTTACGCCCGGCACAGTCTCTTCTCTATGACGCCTCTTACGCCCGGCACAGTCTCTTCTCTATGGCGCCTCTTACGCCCGGCACAGTCACTTCTCTATGACGCCTCTTACGCCTGGCACAGTCTCTTCTCTATGGCGCCTCTTACGCCCGGCACAGTCTCTTCTCTATGGCGCCTCTTACACCCGGCACAGTCTCTTCTCTATGGCGCCTCTTACACCCGGCACAGTCTCTTCTCTATGGCGCCTCTTACACCCGGCACAGTCTCTTCTCTATGGCGCCTCGTACACCCGGCACAGTCTCTTCTCTATGGCGCCTCTTACACCCGGCACAGTCTCTTCTCTATGGCGCCTCTTACGCCGGGCACAGTCTCTTCTCTATGGCGCCTCTTACGCCCGGCACAGTCTCTTCTCTATGGCGCCTCTTACACCCGGCACAGTCTCTTCTCTATGGCGCCTCTTACACCCGGCACAGTCTCTTCTCTATGGCGCCTCTTACACCCGGCACAGTCTCTTCTCTATGGCGCCTCGTACACCCGGCACAGTCTCTTCTCTATGGCGCCTCTTACACCCGGCACAGTCTCTTCTCTATGGCGCCTCTTACGCCGGGCACAGTCTCTTCTCTATGGCGCCTCTTACGCCCGGCACTGGCTGGGATCGCACTATGTGCTGAGGGCCTACTGGCTGGGGTGTGCGGCTCCACAGCGGACTGACTCCACCATGATTACACTACATTGTGGGCTGTCACCCCAGAAGGGGAGGAGCACGCTGTCCGCGGGGACGCGTCATTACCCGGCAGGCCCTGTTCGGGTGCCCAGGGCTGAGCTCTCACCTGAGACCGGCTTCCAGCGTGTGGGGCACGGAGTCCAGGATGCTGCAGCTCCTCGACCGACTCATCTCCGCCGTCCTCCTGGTTACACGATGAGAGAGCCCAAGGCTCGGAGTCCGTAACCTCCCCCAGGACACTCCCACAGCGGCGTCCAGCGGGCACCGGACCGGGGCTTGAGACCGGGCACCGGGAGTCTCCCACTGCGGCCGACCAATCTTCGCCCCTGCAGCGAGCAGGAGAGATGATTATCTCCAGAGCCGGGTACTGGGGGGCCCTGACAGTGCAGCACACACAGCCCCCGCCCCCGAATTATGTGGCCCTTTTTTTTCCGGACATCTCTACACTCCAGGCGCTCTTCTCCTTGTACACACCGGGCGCGCAGGTATGGGCGGTGCAGGCGGTGCTCGTGCATGTGTGCTGATTGGTCGGCGTGCCGTGCATGGGCATTTACCATCGGCACGGACACAGCGCAGGCACAGAGGGCTTTTATTATATAGTAGAAGATTATTATGAGGTGTAGATTATAACATGTGATCGGTGCTGGTTCCTCTGTGTGATGTCAGCGGTCACAGCGCCTATAGATTATCGTATAGAGCGGAGCCGCAGCTGGCGGCCGGGCAGTGGCGTCATGTAGGGACATGGGGGAGTGACAACCTCTCAGACATAATGTACAGGCAGGTTGTCAGCAGTAATAGATAAATAGATGTTCCTGTAGTATAAGGTGTGATCACATGTCATTATATCAGTGATGTCATCAGCAGGGGGCGGGGCTGTGACAACCTCTCAGACATAATGTACAGGCAGGTAGTCAGCAGTTTGGTGTAGAGAATGAAGTATTTGCCACATCTGCCTCCCGTCCCCATTATAGTGGAGGGGGTCGGGGCGGACTTCCGGCAGAAAACGTTAGTACGGATCCAGCCGGCTGTTCCCCTATCGTCAGTGTGAAAGTAGCGTCACCCGGTTGCTCCTCTCACTGTAGAATTAGTTTTATTGTTTTTTCTTGCTACACTTTGTTATTTTGTTGACAAATAGAAGGATATTTCTCCATTTCCGGTTTCCTTTGTCTGTAGTTTTCTTCAGTGTCTGATCCGTTTTTTTGTCACGCTGACCCATTCTTTTCTATGGATTCAGTCACACTTGGCACTTTTTGCGGATCGGCGCGGCCGTTCTATGCCGCGCCGATACTTTTCGTGTCCATGTTTGCAGATGATAATCGTCTTTTCTGTTGATGCACACACACTGAAGCTATCTGTGTATTTTGGATGCGTTTTCTGCGGACTGAAATACGGACGCGTGTGCCCTCATCACTCGTCACATCTACGCCAAGGTTATAAATAAATAACTTCTACCCGGAAACTGCTTGTCGCTGTGATGTCACCGGTCATTATAAGCAGTATTATGGATTCACACTATTTATAAATTTTATTTCACCGTCAGTGTTTTAGCCACACCCCTTTCTGAATGGCGCTTAGTTCCTCTTCGATCGCGGCGCTCACCTCTGTGACGTTCTTCATAAATGACGCCATTGCGCACCTGGCGCGGTATTATTGACAACATAACCACGGCTGGACATGGCGAGCGGCTTCACAGGGCCCGAGGCCTTCTAATAGCGCCACATATCATTCCTCAGCGCTGCGTGCTCTCGCCCAAGGATGCGGGCGCCGTCTGAGATTTCCGCTCGCTCATATTTACAGGCGGACACCGTATGTTATAATCGTAATTATACGAGACAAAAGTCGCCAAGGTCGCTGCACTGAATCTTCCGGCGGCACGCAGTTCTTCGCAATACTTTTATTTCTTCTTCCAACCTCATTCCCTCTCAGGATCATAAAAAACGTAAAGGGCCGCGGCGGACGCCATTAGAGATCCTTTCTGCCAGGACATAAAAAGATACCGTTTTTTTGAATTTAGTCTCTCCGATGGAACGATTTAGGCCTCATACACACGACCGTTGTTCTGGTGCTGTCCGCATCCGTTGCTCCGTTCTGTGGTCCACGCTTTGCGGACAAAAATAGGACATGCTATATTTTTTTGCGGACCATAGTTATATTAAAGGTTGTCCATCTGTGTTTTGCGGATCCGTGATTTGCGGACCGCAAAACACACAACGGTTGTGTGCATGTAGCCTTATGGTGTGACGACAGAGGGCGCCATTACCTCTGGGGGTATCTCGCCATCCTGTTATTAGGAGGTCTGTCATAAAGGCCTCAGAGCTGCCATCACCTACATGTTCCTGCATCCCATTGTCATGCGTTGCACTCGCGTGAGAAAAATCGTGCATGTTTGGTACCCAAACCCGGACTTCTTCACAGAAGTTCGGGCTTGGGATTGATGTTCTGAAGATTGTATTATTTTCCCTTATAAAATGGTTATAAGGGAAAATAATAGCATTCTGAATACAAAATGCATAGTAAAACAGCGCTAGAGGGGTTAAAAAAAATAATAATTTTTTTTAACTCACCTTAGTCCACTTGATCGCGAAGCCCGGCATCTCCTTGTGTCTCCTCTGCTGCTGAGCGGCTGAACAGGACCTGGGGTGAGCTGCTGCATTAAATAGAGGTTAAGGACCTTTGATGACGTCACTCCGGTCATCACATGGTACGTCACATGATCTTTTACCATGGTGATTCACCATGGTAAAAGACCATGTGATGACCGGAGTGACGTCATCAAAGGTCCTTAACCTCTATTTAATGCAGCAGCTCACCCCAGGTCCTGTTGAGCGCAGAGGAGACACAAGGAGATGCCGGCTTCGTGATCAAGTGGACTAAGGTGAGTTAAATTATTTTTTATTTTTTTTTAACCCCTCCAGCACTGTTTTACTATGCATTCTGTATTCAGAATGCTATTATTTTCCCTTATAACCATGTTATAAAAAAAAATAATAATGATCGGGTCTCCATCCTGATCGTCTCCTAGCAACCGTGCGTGAAAATCGCACCACATCCGTACTTGCTTGAGGATGCTTGCGATTTTCACGCTTCCCATTCACTTCTATGGGGCCTGCGTCACGTCAAAATCGGACAATATAGAGCTTGCTGTGATTTCCACTAAACGCACAAGTGATGCGTGAAAAACAACGCTCATGTGCACAGCCCCATAGAAATGAATGGGTCCGGATTTAGTGCGGGTGCTATACATTCACCGCACGCATCGCACCCGCACGGAAAACTCGCCCGTGTGAAAGGGGCCTTAATAAATGACCTAATTTGGGGGAGGAAGAGGGTCCGTATAAAGCAGAGTCAGAAGGGGGGCTATCACTATTTTTTTTCTGCGCAGATACAAGGATGCTGTAATTAGAGGGAATGCACTTGGGCAGGATCTAAGGTCACTTGATAATATTTTCATGCACTTAGAAGCAGCACAGTTTGGAGCCTTGGACACTAGATGTTTAACCCCGAGGACTCTGCAGAGGGTCTGGGATACATTGAAAACGACTCTGCAGGGGTCACATGGTTTCCATTTTACCCCGTTGTGGGAGAATCGGAATTTATCGGAATTTTTGAATAACTGATCACTCTTATTGGAGTTGTAGGGGGGTCACTAGAGGGGCCGTCTGTTTATTGCAGATCCCTTTAAAGTCTTAGGGGACTTCAATTTCCCAAATATCTCGTTCTTAGACCGATTTATGTTTGAAACATGCACACGAAGAAGCCACACTCAATAAAACATATGATCGCTCAACAACATGCATTTTTTATTATAGTTTTTTTCACTTAGGGAAATAGATTAAAATGGCACAGATCTACTCGAAAATGCGAGACTCGCTGTCCACGGCGATTTCTTTTAAAAGTATAACTAAATGGGAGCAGGAACTGAAAACCTCCCCGGCCACAGATTTTCAAAAATATGAAAAAGGGAGTATCGGCCGCCAGCTACAGACTGATGCAGTTTAGGATTTTGCACAGGTTGTACCGTACACCGTAAATGCTAATAACAGAGGGCGTGAATTTATTTGTCAATGCTGGATATATTCCTCTTTTATGGGAATGTTGTGTGATAAAGCGGTTTTGGGAGCACTGCAGGGGGATCTTGTGCACCGGATATGACTTCTGTGATTTTGGGTTCCTATATAGCAGAAAACCCTAAGGCCCCTTTCACACGGACGAGTATTCCGCACGGATGCGATGCATGATGTGAACGCATTGCACCCGCACGGAATCCCGACCCATTCATTTCTATGGGGCTGTGCACACGAGCGGTGATTTTCTCGCATCACTTGTGCGTTGCGTGAAAATTGCAGCGTGCTCTATATTGTTTTCCACGCAACGCAGGCCCCATAGAAGTGAATGGGGCTGTGTGAAAATCGCAAGAATCTGCAAGCAAGTGCAGATGCGGTGCGATTTTCCCGCACGGTTGCTAGGATGGAGACCCGATCATTATTATGATGGTTATAAGGGAAAATAATAGCATTCTGAATACAGAATGCATAGTACAATAGCGCTGGAGGGGTTAAAAAAATAAAAAATAATTTAACTCACCTTAATCCACTTGCTCGCGCAGCCGGAATCTCTCCTGTCTTCTTCTGTGCTGTGTGCAGGAACAGGACCTGTGGTGACATCACTCCGGTCATCACATGATCCATCACCATGGTAAAAGATCATGTGATGGACCATGTGATGACCGGAGTAACATCACCACAGGTCCTGTTACTGCGCACAGCAAAGAAGAAGACAGAAGAGATGCCGGCTGCGCGAGCAAGTGGATTAAGATGAGTTAAAAATATATCTTTTTTTTTTAACCCCTCCAGCGCTATTGTACTATACAGTCTGTATTCAGAATGCTATTATTTTCCCTTATAACCATGTTATAAGGGAAATAATACAATCTACAGAACCCCGATCCCAAGCCCGAACTTCTGTGAAGAAGTCCAGGTACAGGTCTGGGTACCAAACATGACGATTTATAATGTTTTGCACTTGCACGGAAAAATCGTGCATGTTTCCGCAACGCACCCGCACCTTTTCCCGCAACACCCGTGTGAAAGAGGCCCAATTCTTCCGTACATCAATTAATCTGGCTGAAGGGCTGCTCGATAGCAGAGGTCCTGATAGTCCAGAGATGGGGCCCCACTTCTCCCGCATTTGAGGAGTGGAGACGGATTATGTCCTAAATAAAGCTTTGTGAGGAGGTTGAGAGGCGGAGAAGGCGAGGCACGCGATGTCCCTCTGTCTGGTAGGAGTGAGGTGGACTGATTATGTCGGTGTGCTGGGTGGAGTATGTGGGGGGTACGAGGGGGGGGGGGTACGGGGTTCGGGCTATCAGCGACAGCAGCCGGGGGGGGGGGGGGATAGTTGGGATTGAAGGTATTAGGCTCGAGTCTGCAGAGCTGGATTTAATGTTATTGTCTGTGAGGATGTTACAAATATAGTTATATCTTTTTTATATGTTTATAAGTCTTTTTTTCCCGCTTTGTTTGTAAGTATAACTGATGAAAATAAAATATTTATAAAAAAAAAAAAAATCATCAGAACTTTGCTGTGTTACCAGCTGTACTGCAGTCACACCCAAAGCTGTATTCACAACTCTGGCGTTACGTCATGTCCTCTGCTCCAATCACCTCCAGAACTATAGTCTCAATTCTTCTGTTACTCTATATCTTAAACTCCAGTCACACCCAAAGCTGCAATCACAGTTCCGTTTGCCAATGTGCACCTCTATCTGCAGCTTTGAGTGGGAACCAGCAGAACAGTGAATGCAGCTCTGGGTGTGACTGGAGTATGACAGAGTGCAGTTTGCTGTCCTGTGGGTGTCCCGTGTAATGAAGGCCGCCCCGCTTCTGTCTCCTCACAGGCTCTTTGGGACCACAGGAAACTGCGCTGCGTGCAGTAAACTCATCCCCGCCTTCGAGATGGTGATGCGCGCCCGGGAGAACGTCTACCACCTGGACTGCTTCGCCTGCCAGCTCTGCAACCAGAGGTGAGGACAGGGACCAGTGTGAACAGTGCCCTGCAGTAATGGGGCGGCACCTCGCAGAGTATTACTCCACCTGGGGCGGAAAGCGCAATGGCCACCGACTTGGTGCACTGACCTCTCTACAGACCTGCAGAACATCGCACTCTCTACCCCCTGTCAGATACCTAGTTATATATCCTGCAGACTATTACACCACTGACCCCTCTAGAGACCTGAAGAACATCGCACCCTCTACCTCCTGACAGATACATATAGTGATATACCCTGCAGATTATCACACCACGGACCTCTCTAGAGATCTGCAGAACATTGCACAGTCTACCTCCTGTCAGATGCCTAGTTATATATCCTGCTGACTATTACACCACTGACCCCTCTAGAGACCTGCAGAACATCGCACCCTCTACCTCCTGACAGATACATTTAGTGATATACCCTGCAGATTATCACACACGGGACCTCTCTAGAGATCTGCAGAACATTGCACAGTCTACCTCCTGTCAGATACCTAGTTATATATCCTGCAGATTACTACACCACTGACCTCTCTAGAGATCTGCAGAACATTACTCTGTCCTTTCTACCTCCTGACAGATACATAGTGATATATCCTGCAGATTATTACACCACTGACCTCTCCAGAGATCTGCAGAACATCGCTCTCTACCTACCAACAGATACATAGCGATATATCCTGCAGATTATAACACCACTGACCTATAGGGACCTGCAGAACATTGCTTTAGGCCTCATGCACACGACCGTTGTGTGTTTTGCTGTCTGCAAATTGCGGATCCGCAAAACACGGATGGCGTCTGTGCGCGTTCAGCAAATTGCAGAACGGCATGGGCTGCCATTAATAAAAATGCCTATTCTTGTCCGCAAAACCGGCAACAATAGGACGGGTTATGTTTTTTTTGCGGACCACGGAACGGAGCAACGGATGCGGAAAGCACACGGAGTCCTGTCCGCATCTTTTGTGGCCCCATTGAAGTAATTGGTAAACAACGGCCGTGTGCATGAGGCCTAATACTGTCAGTTGCAATTTTGCTGCGACCAAGGGCTCGTTCGTGGTTCGCAGGCCTCCTGTGCACTGATGGTCGGGATCTCCATATTCACATCTCCCTCCTCCAGTGAGAGAAGTGACTCTGGTCTTAGTGCACCACCTAGTGGCAGCCAGCAGCAGTGCACCATCCCTGGAGTTATCCTGCACATAGCATGATAGGTGGTGTAGTTGTTGGGATCGCTGAGATCTGCAGGATTTCTAGATCCTTCTGATATTACTGGCTCATGCGAGGGTTTGACTCTCTTCACCTACAGGGGGCGTCACTGATCTCTTCCTCACATGATTTTACTTTGATCCTGGATTTTCATTTAAAGGGGTTTTCCCAACCAAAATATTTAACCGTTTTCAGCCAGCCGCAGGATCTGAATAATTTAGTAATTTCATGTAATTTAAACTGTTAACTACTGACTTATTCACCAATATCTGTCGGTATAGCGCCACCACGTTTGCTCATTTTTAAATTTCTTTCTCCACCTCTCTGAGATGGAAGCACATGCTCCGCTCCGTTGATTAACCGCCACTAGCTGCAGTAGAAAGGACACGCCCCTGAGAAAGGACACACCCCCTGAGAAAGGACACCCCCCCCCCCCCCCCGAGAAAGGACACCCCCCCCCCCCCGAAAAAGGACACACACCCCTGAGAAAGGACACACACCCCTGAGAAAGGACACACACCCCTGAGAAAGGAGAAAGGACATGCTCCTGAGAAAGGCCACGCTCCTGAGAAATGACACACTCTCCTGAGAAAGGACACGCCCCTGAGAAAGGACATCCCCCTGAGAAAGGACACACACCCCTGAGAAAGGACACACTCCCCTGAGAAAGGACATCCCCCTGAGAAAGGACACACTCCCCTGAGAAAGGACATCCCCCTGAGAAAGGACATCCCCCTGAGAAAGGACACACTCCCCTGAGAAAGGACACACTCCCCTGAGAAAGGACACGCCCCTGAGAAAGGACACACACCCCTGAGAAAGGACACACACCCCTGAGAAAGGACACACTCCCCTGAGAAAGGACATCCCCCTGAGAAAGGACACACTCCCCTGAGAAAGGACATCCCCCTGAGAAAGGACATCCCCCTGAGAAAGGACATCCCCCTGAGAAAGGACACACACCCCTGAGAAAGGACACACTCCCCTGAGAAAGGACATCCCCCTGAGAAAGGACACACTCCCCTGAGAAAGGACATCCCCCTGAGAAAGGACATCCCCCTGAGAAAGGACACACTCCCCTGAGAAAGGACACATCCCCCTGAGAAAGGACACTCCCCTGAGAAAGGACACACTCCCCTGAGAAAGGACACACCCCCTGAGAAAGGACACACGCCCCTAAAAAATTACACACGCCCCTGAGAAAGGACACACCCCTGAGAAATTACACACGCCCCTGAGAAAGGACACACCCCTAAGCTGTCAGTTCAAAATAAATCTAGCTGAGCCATTGGAGCAGTGAGTGGGGAGATCTCAGGATCCATGTGAGGTTGTCATGAACTATATGGAGTCTGATTTTAATTTTTACATGAATTATTGGAAAACCCCTTTAAATTTTTTTAAAGAAAATGTTGAATTAAAAACTGGAAACAAAGTGAATATCAATTGTTACATAAAGGCGAAGGCCGAGGCTCCTTAAAGGGCCAGTCCTCTATAAATAAAGCCATACTGATCTTCGCTCCTGTTTTTCTTGCAGATTTTGTGTGGGAGACAAGTTTTTTCTGAAGAACAATATGATCTTGTGTCAGATGGACTATGAGGAGGGGCAGCTGAACGGAAGCTTCGAGTCCCAGGTTCAATAACCACCGCAGAACGGACGTGACCAGCGCCCGGGGGCTTGCCTGCAATATCTTCTGAATTCTCGGCCCCCCGCCCCAAGGACTGTGTACAGTGTAGTCGCCTGTCTGTCTGTGGGACCCGGGAGGGGGTGGGGGGCCGCGGCCCACCCTGTACAGCCCGTTTTATGTATATAAACTGAACATTTATTTTATGAAGATGTAATGCAATTTTATTACTGTGTGAAATTAAAGATTATGAATGTTTACTGATCGGAGGTCACGTCAAGGTCATACGCGCCATTGTCCGAACGTCCATTGCTGTGTGCCTGACACAGGCTGGGGTCATCTATAAGGAGGGGCCCCACTATAGCTAAGACCCCCAGAGAGCCAACGTCACTAATTAGAGGCGCTCTGTCCTCCCATAATCCCCTGCTCCAGGGCGCTTTGTCTTATATGTCATTTAATCCTCAGCTTTCAGGTTCATAAATAGAATGTTAGAATTGCAGTGCAGACTGACACTTGTCGCAGAGCGGGGTGATGGTGCTGTACACAGCAGTGTAGATTTATGTGCCATTCAGGGTTTCTGACAAGCTGGATGACAATTACTATGATCGCAGCTGTAAGTGGTGGTGCTGATCAGCGCAATCTTCTCCTGAAATCCTCTGTGGGAACCCTGCTCCTTCCACTATGTAACTCTCAGGGCTCATGCACACGGCCGCTGTGTGCCCGTTGTATGCATTGGGGACCGCAATTTGCTGGTAACGTACGTGCAGCGTCCGGGACGGGTCGAGACCCATTCAACTTGAATGGGTCCATGATCCGTCCGCACCACAATAAAATAAAACATGCTTCTATTAGTGCTTCCGCGGGGTTTCGTGCCTCCGTTCCGCACCGCATCTCCGGATTGCGGACCTATTCTAGTGATGCGTGGTGCATGCGGCCGGTGCCTGCATATTACGGACCCGCTGTTTGGGGGCCGCAATACGGCCACTACCAGGCAACGGCCGTGTGCATGAGGCCTCATCCTGTGACCTCCACAAGATCCCTCTCCTAAAATCCTCTGTGCTGCTGTGATTCTGCTGCGCATGAGAAGCATTTCAGTTCAGGTCCGGACATCAATCACCTGGCGCTGAGAAGTAGCGCACAGACATGACATATGGCGGGTCTGCGCGCCAATCCTACAAGACACATGTTTCCCTTTGTTCCCAGTTTAGGAGATGATCTGATGTTGGATCTGAAATCCTCGTCTTCTAAATGGACTGAAGAAACAGCGTCTGCTCGTGCCAGAACCTGCGCCGCGAAAAGACTGAAGAAACAGTGTCCGCTCGTGCCAGAACCTGCGCCATGAAAAGACTGAAGAAACAGCGTCCGCTCGTGCCAGATCCTGCGCCGCGAAAAGACTGAAGAAACAGTGTCCGCTCGTGCCAGAACCTGCGCCATGAAAAGACTGAAGAAACAGCGTCCGCTCGTGCCAGATCCTGCGCCGCGAAAAGACTGAAGAAACAGCGTCTGCTCGTGCCAGATCCTGCGCCGCGAAAAGACTGAAGAAACAGTGTCCGCTCGTGCCAGAACCTGCGCCATGAAAAGACTGAAGAAACAGCGTCCGCTCGTGCCAGATCCTGCGCCGCGAAAAGACTGAAGAAACAGTGTCCGCTCGTGCCAGAACCTGCGCCATGAAAAGACTGAAGAAACAGCGTCCGCTCGTGCCAGATCCTGCGCCGCGAAAAGACTGAAGAAACAGTGTCTGCTCGTGCCAGTTCCTGCGCCGCGAAAAGACTGAAGAAACAGCGTCGGCTCGTGCCAGATCCTGCACCGTGAAAAGACTGAAGAAACAGCATCCGCTCGTGCCAGATCCTGCGCCACGAAAAGACTGAAAAAACAGCGTCTGCTCGTGCCAGATCCTGCGCCGTGAAAAGACTGAAGAAACAGCGTCCGGTCGTGCCAGATCCTGCGCTGTGAAAAGACTAAAGAAACAGCGTCCGCTCGTGCCAGATCCTGCGCTGTGAAAACACTAAAGAAACAGCGTCCGCTCGTGCCAGATCCTGCGCCGTGAAAAGACTGAAGAAACAGCGTCCGCTCGTGCCAGATCCTGCGCTGTGAAAAGACTGAAGAAACAGCATCCGCTCGTGCTAGATCCTGCGCCGTGAAAAGACTGAAGAAACAGCGTCCGCTCGTGCCAGATCCTGCGCCGTGAAAAGACTAAAGAAACAGCGTCTGCTTGTGCCAGATCCTGCGCCGCGAAAAGATTGAAGAAACAGCGTCCGCTCGTGCCAGATCCCGCGCCGCAAAAAGACTGAAGAAACAGCGTTCGCTCGTGCCAGATCCTGCGCCGTGAGAAGACTGAAGAAACAGCGTCCGCTCGTGTCAGATCCTGCGCCGTGAAAAGACTGAAGAAACAGCGTCCGCTCGTGCCAGATCCTGCGCCACGAAAAGACTGAAGAAACAGCGTCCGCTCGTGCCAGATCCTGCTCTGCGAAAAGACTGAAGAAACAGCATCCGCTCGTGCCAGATCCTGCGCCATGAAAAGACTGAAGAAACAGCGTCTGCTCGTGCCAGATCCTGCGCCGCGAAAAGACTGAAGAAACAGCGTCCGCTCATGCCAGATCCTGCGCTGCGAAAAGACTGAAGAAACAGCATCCGCTCGTGCCAGATCCTGCGCCATGAAAAGACTGAAGAAACAGCGTCTGCTCGTGCCAGATCCTGCGCCGTGAAAAGACTGAAGAAACAGCGTCGGCTTGTGCCAGATCCTGCGCTGCGAAAAGACTGAAGAAACAGCATCCGCTCGTGCCAGATCCTGCGCTGCGAAAATACTGAAGAAACAGCGTCCGCTCGTGCCAGATCCTGCAGTGCGAAAAGACTGAAGAAACAGCATCCACTCGTGCCAGATCCTGCGCCGTGAAAAGACTGAAGAAACAGCGTCGGCTTGTGCCAGATCCTGCGCTGCGAAAAGACTGAAGAAACAGCATCCGCTCGTGCCAGATCCTGCGCCGTGAAAAGACAGCGTCGGCTTGTGCCAGATCCTGCGCTGCGAAAAGACTGAAGAAACAGCGTCCGCTCGTGCCAGATCCTGCGCTGCGAAAAGACTGAAGAAACAGCATCCGCTCGTGCCAGATCCTGCGCTGCGAAAATACTGAAGAAACAGCGTCCGCTCGTGCCAGATCCTGCGCTGTGAAAAGACTGAAGAAACAGCATACGCTCGTGCCAGATCCTGCGCCGTGAAAAGACTGAAGAAACAGCGTCCGCTCGTGCCAGATCCTGCGCTGCGAAAATACTGAAGAAACAGCGTCCGCTCGTGCCAGATCCTGCGCTGTGAAAAGACTGAAGAAACAGCATACGCTCGTGCCAGATCCTGCGCTGTGAAAAGACTGAAGAAACAGCGTCCGCTCGTGCCAGATCCTGCGCCATGAAAAGACTGAAGAAACAGCGTCCGCTCGTGCCAGATCCTGCGCCACGAAAAGACTGAAGAAACAGCGTCGGCTTGTGCCAGATCCTGCGCTGCGAAAAGACTGAAGAAACAGCATCCGCTCGTGCCAGATCCTGCGCTGCGAAAATACTGAAGAAACAGCGTCCGCTCGTGCCAGATCCTGCACCGTTAAAAGACTGAAGAAACAGCGTCCGCTCGTGCCATATCCTGCAGTGCGAAAAGACTGAAGAAACAGCATCCGCTCGTGCCAGATCCTGCGCCGTGAAAAGACTGAAGAAACAGCGTCGGCTTGTGCCAGATCCTGCGCTGCGAAAAGACTGAAGAAACAGCATCCGCTCGTGCCAGATCCTGCGCCGTGAAAAGACAGCGTCGGCTTGTGCCAGATCCTGCGCTGCGAAAAGACTGAAGAAACAGCGTCCGCTCGTGCCAGATCCTGCGCTGCGAAAAGACTGAAGAAACAGCGTCCGCTCGTGCCAGATCCTGCGCTGCGAAAATACTGAAGAAACAGCGTCCGCTCGTGCCAGATCCTGCGCTGTGAAAAGACTGAAGAAACAGCATACGCTCGTGCCAGATCCTGCGCCGTGAAAAGACTGAAGAAACAGCGTCCGCTCGTGCCAGATCCTGCGCTGCGAAAAGACTGAAGAAACAGCGTCCGCTCGTGCCAGATCCTGCGCTGTGAAAAGACTGAAGAAACAGCGTCCGCTCGTGCCAGATCCTGCGCCATGAAAAGACTGAAGAAACAGCGTCCGCTCGTGCCAGATCCTGCGCCACGAAAAGACTGAAGAAACAGCGTCTGCTCGTGCCAGATCCTGCGCTGCGAAAAGACTAAAGAAACAGCGTCCGCTCGTGCCAGATTCTGCGCCGTGAAAAGACTGAAGAAACAGTGTCCGCTCGTGCCAGATCCTGCTCCACGAAAAGACTGAAGAAACAGCGTCCGCTCGTGCCAGATCCTGCGTCATGAAAAGACTGAAGAAGCAGCAGTCCGCTCGAGCCAGATCCTGCGCAGTGAAAAGACTGAAGAAACAGGTTCTGCTCGTGCCAGATCCTGCACCGCGAATAAACTGAAGAAACAGCGTCCGCTCCTGCCAGATCCTGCGCCACGAAAAGACTGAAGAAACAGCGTCCACTCGTGCCAGAACCTGCGCCATGAAAAGACTGAAGAAACAGCGTCCGCTCGTGCCAGATCCTGCGCCACGAAAAGACTGAAGAAACAGCGTCCGCTCGTGCCAGATCCTGCACCGCGAAAAGACTGAAGAAACAGCGTCCGCTCGTGCCAGATCCTGCGCCGTGAAAAGACTGAAGAAACAGCGTCTGCTCGTGCCAGATCCTGCGCTGTGAAAAGACTAAAGAAACAGCGTCCACTCGTACGAGATCCTGCGCCACGAAAAGACTGAAGAAACAGCGTCTGCTCGTGCCAGATCCTGCGCCGCAAAAAGACTGAAGAAACAGCGTCTGCTCGTGCCAGATCCTGCGCCGCAAAAAGACTGAAGAAACAGCGTCCGATCGTGCCAGATCCTGCGCAGTGAAAAGACTGAAGAAACAGCGTCCGATCGTGCCAGATCCTGCGCTGCGAAAAGACTGAAGAAACAGCGTCTGCTCGTGCCAGATCCTGCGCCACAAAAAGACTGAAGAAACAGCGTCTGCTCGTGCCAGATCCTGCGCAGTGAAAAGACTGAAGAAACAGCGTCCGCTCGTGCCAGATCCTGCGCTGTGAAAAGACTGAAGAAACAGCGTCCGCTCATGCCAGATCCTGTGCCACGAAAAGACTGGAAATTGGAAGAAAAAACACAAAACAAAACTCTTCAAAAGACGCCAAAATCCTGCGCAGCTAAGAGACGCAGCGCGGCCGCCGAGCAGAATCTACTTAACAACCGTCTCTCAGCCCAAACGCAGTAGGAGCCCCGCATCCCGGCCACCATTATGGCGGCGTGTGTCACTCCAGTGATTACTGTGGAGGAGGAGGCGACCATGTGCAGCATGTATATGGCTCTATGGGGGACGACCCTGCGGGTATACATCTCCGCATTCTTATGCTCTGCCTTTCCTATTGCTTGACCTCTGTGTCAGTCTTCACTGTAGTTCTGGCATTCTATTCATGTATCAGGTAGCACAGGATGAACACATATCTAAATCCCCATCATCCATTTACACCAAGTGATTTCTGAAAATGAATCTTACATTTCCTGCAATGAAAAGTTACAACATTTAACTTTTTATAGAAATTCCTCACTGTTTCAATATATCTGCTTGCTGTCATATAATAGGAACCTTTGTTGATTATGTCCAGTTTATAAATCAGTCCTGGTCATGTAAAGGATGTGCTGCGCGGCACATTACTGTACAGTTATCAGAGCTGCGCCCTGTACCGCACCCTGCACCGCTGTAAGCGTCATGTGACCGGCAGTGCCACCTGTGCCTGCTGCATCTGACAGCAGAGAAGGTGCCAGCAGCAGTGACACCATGCCAGGCAGTACTAGAAGAATTGTGAATGCAGCTCTGGATGTGACTGGAGCATAAGGCATGATGAAGTGGCAGCATTGCAACTGCAGCTTTGGATGTGACTGTAGTACAGGACATGATGTAACGGCAGAATAATGAATGCAGCTTTGGATGTGACTGGAGTATAAGGCATGATGAAGTGGCAGCATTGCAACTGTATCTTTGGATGTGACTGTAGTACAAGACATGATGTAACAACAGAATAGTGAATGCAGCTTTAGATGTGACTGAAATACAGGACATGATGTAGCTGCAGAATTTTGAATGCAGATTTATATGTTACTAGAGAAGAAAATGCGGTGAAGTGGCAGCATTGCATTTGCAGCTTTGCATGTGACTGTAGTACAGGACATAATGTACCAGAAGAATAGTGACAGCAGCCTTGGATGTGACAGGAGTATAAGACATAATGTAACAGCAGAATTGTGAATGCAGCTCTGGATGTGACTGGAGCATAAGATGATGGTTTCTCATCTGGATCCTGCAAGTTGAGGTTGGTATGTGAGTGGAGCATTTTCGCAGCTTCTGACAATATATTGACTCCTCGGATTTCTTGGCTGACAACTGAGAACATCGTCCATCAGAAGTTCCATCGGCAGCTCTCTGCCCGCTGCAGCACGCCAAGAGTTAATGACAGGCTGCTCACTGGGGAGGTTTTACACCAGAGCGGAGCATCATTTAATGTCTTAAAGATGGCCGCCGGGCATAAACGTTCTAGATCGCAATTTCCAGATAATGCGATCCGGTCCCTGGGGGCGTCCTCAAAATACAAGTTATCAGCGGTGAACGGCCGCCTGACCGCGCGCAGCCACAAACCCTGCTTGATGGGCTTTTAAAGCGGACAGTCGAGGGAAATTAGAGCCGCCAATCGCACAACTGCCGCCGCCACCGGTTCTGTTACTGGTTCTGCAGGTCACCAACCCAATTCCCCAAAGAGGATTAGCGGAAAGTCTCCGATCCATTCTTCATGTAGGATCGCCCTGTGGCCGCGGATCAGACGCACGAAGCCGCGCATTCGCCAATGATCCGTTACAGAAAGAGGCCATAAAGTAATGAGTTTGTGTCTTCATTGTAGTTCTGGTGTTGTAGTGCTGAACCAGGAAGCGCAGGATGAGCAACTCAGAATCAGTACAGGATAAGTAATGTACGTACACAGTGACTGCACCAGCAGAATTGTGAGTGCAGCTCTGGAGTATAATACAGGGTGTAACGCAGGATCAGAACAGGATAAGTAATGTGTGTACACAGTGACTGCACCAGCAGAATAGTGAGTGCAGCTCTGGAGTATAATGCAGGATATAACCCAGGATCAGTACAGGATAAGTAATGTATGTACACAGTGACTGCACCAGCAGAATAGTGAGTGCAGCTCTGGAGTATAATACAGGATGTAACTCAGGATCAGTACAGGATAAGTAATGTATGTACACAGTGACTGCACCAGCAGAATAGTGAGTGCAGCTCTGGAGTATAATACAGGATGTAACTCAGGATCAGTACAGGATAAGTAATGTATGTACACAGTGACTGCACCAGCAGAATAGTGAGTGCAGCTCTGGAGTATAATACAGGATGTAACTCAGGATCAGTACAGGATAAGTAATGTATGTACACAGTGACTGCAGCAGGAATAGTGAGTGCAGCTCTGGAGTATAATACAGGATGTAACTCCGGATCAGTACAGGATAAGTAATGTATGTACACACTGACTGCACCAGCAGAATAGTGAGTGCAGCTCTGGAGTATAATACAGGATGTAACTCAGGATCAGTACAGGATAAGTAATGTATGTACACAGTGACTGCAGCAGGAATAGTGAGTGCAGCTCTGGAGTATAATACAGGATATAACCCAGGATCAGTACAGGATAAGTAATGTATGTACACAGTGACTGCACCAGCAGAATAGTGAGTGCAGCTCTGGAGTATAATACAGGATATAACCCAGGATCAGTACAGGATAAGTAATGTATGTACACAGTGACTGCACCAGCAGAATAGTGAGTGCAGCTCTGGAGTATAATACAGGATGTAACTCAGGATCAGTACAGGATAAGTAATGTATGTACACCGTGACTGCACCAGCAGAATAGTGAGTGCAGCTCTGGAGTATAATACAGGATGTAACTCCGGATCAGTACAGGATAAGTAATGTATGTACACAGTGACTGCAGCAGGAATAGTGAGTGCAGCTCTGGAGTATAATACAGGATGTAACTCAGGATCAGTACAGGATAAGTAATGTATGTTCACAGTGACTGCACCAGCAGAATAGTGAGTGCAGCTCTGGAGTATAATACAGGATGTAACTCAGGATCAGTACAGGATAAGTAATGTATGTACACACTGACTCCACCAGCAGAATAGTGAGTGCAGCTCTGGAGTATAATACAGGATGTAACTCAGGATCAGTACAGGATAAGTAATGTATGTACACCGTGACTGCACCAGCAGAATAGTGAGTGCAGCTCTGGAGTATAATACAGGATGTAACTCTGGATCAGTACAGGATAAGTAATGTATGTACACAGTGACTGCACCAGCAGAATAGTGAGTGCAGCTCTGGAGTATAATACAGGATGTAACTAGGTGATTTTCCTAGTCTATGACGGAAAGTCATGGTTTTTTTAAAGACACGGAGGCGAGTATTGCTATCTCCTTCTTTACTGTCCACCAATAGCAGTAAAGAAAAAATTTACATCACATAACGTAACCATAGTAACATCACCCTCCCCTCACAGTCCATATAACAGACGGCTCCTCCTCTCAATCCTCCTCTTTCTTTACGAGCCTGACACCATGACCGGAACCACCGAACACGAAACCGGAACCTGGAAACGGGAAACGACCAGCACGGAACCACCGGAACATCCCAACGAAACCCAGCAACTCGGATCACCGGATCTTCTTTTCAACGAAAGCCAACATGGCTACAACTGGAACAGGTCAATGGAGACCCGAAGCGAATCAACTTCCTCCTGAAAGTAATAAACAGGTCAAGTAATGGGCAGAACAAAACATCGCAAGTCCAACGCGATCCTGCCAGAATAAACATCTTAAGTCGACATAGCCGACACATCATGCAAATCAGACTGAAAACCGCATAAATACATCGTAAGGGAGGGAAACCCAGGGCGGGCAATACTCGCCTCCGTGTCTTTAATAAAACCATGACTTTCCGTCATAGACTAGGAAAATCACCTAGTTTTACAGCAAGACACGGAGGCTCCTATTGCTAAGTTTAAAGTTGAGCAATAACAGCAGAAAACAAATGTGGAGGCGGTCTAAAATAATACTCCCTGAATGTTGACGCCGAAGACCAGTCCGCCAGACGTAGGATATCCTCCAATCGAGCACCCGAAACAGCCAAAGCGGTAGCCGATGCGCCTCTAGCGGAATGAGCAGTAAATATGGAAGTATCAATTCCTGCTAACGACATAACCCACTTCATCCAGCGCGCCAAAGTAGGGCTGGACACAGGACCAAACGGATGCCGAATGGACAAGAAAAGCTGAGGAACCGAAGACGACCGGTAAGCACGCGTCCGGGACTCATACTCCCTCAAACAAGCCACTGGGCAAAGAGCCGGCGAAGAAGGGAAAGACGGATAAGACACCGACCTAATGTTGGTCTTCGTACGTCTGGAAATATTGAAGGTGACCCCCTCCGGAGTAAAGGACCTGGCGTCGTGATCAAGCGCTCGAACATCTGAGACCCGCTTGCAGGAAATAAGGCAAAAAAGAACCAATAACTTGGCCGACAACTGCCGCACCGTGAGATCCGGGTTACCAGGCCAGTTGGACAAAAAAGACAAGACTAAAGACACATCCCAAGTCGTGGTAAAGCGAGGCCGGGGAGGACGAGACATGCGGGAACCGCGAAGCAAACGACATACGGAAGGGTGCTGTCCCGCAGGGACACCATCAAAACCCTGATGAGAAGATGAAATAGCGGACCTGAACAAATTAATCGTCCGATAAGCCTTACCCGCTTCGAAGAGGGAGGTAAGAAAATCCAAAAGCTGAGTCACAGGGGCCGAAACGGGATCCAAGTCCCGTTCCACGCACCAACCAGACCAAGATCGCCAGGCTGCCCGATAAGATTTTCTGGTGCCGGGAGCCCATGCGTTGTCCAAAAGGCGTCTAGTTGCCTCCGAAATATCGCCGACTTCTCCAGGTGTCCTGAGATCCGGCACGCGACCAGCCGTAGAGATCCGTCCGACAGGAGCGGGTGGTGTAATCCTCGAGGGTCCTGGAGGAGATCCATCCGAAACGGGAGGAGAAAAGGCACATCTATCAGGAGACCCAGCAGCGACGGGAACCACGCCTGAGTCCCCCAGAAAGGGACCACCACCACCAACTCGGCCAGCTGACGACGAACATGTAACATCATCCTCGGGATCATAGCAAATGGCGGGAATGCATACATCAGCGGACCGGACCACGGTTGAAGGAACGCGTCCACCGCCTCCGCTGCCGGATCCGGACGCCAGCTGAAAAATCGCGGAAGTTGGGTGTTGAGACGTGAGGCAAATAGGTCTATAGCAAAAGGACCCCAATTCCTGGATAACTCGGAAAAAATCTCCGGAGCCAGCATCCAATCGCTGCTGTCCGTAAGGTAGCGGGAGCCCCAATCCGCCCGACTGTTGTGGAGTCCCGGGAGATATTCCGCCTGAACCATGACCTCCCTGGAGAGACAAAAAGACCAGAAATCTTTCGCCAACCGAGCCAAGGTAGCCGAGCGCGTACCTCCCAACCGGTTGATGTATCGCACTGCAGACACATTGTCCATCCGGAGACGAATGCACGCCCGAGCCATCCCGTTGGTGAAACTCCGAATGGCAAAGGAACCGGCAAGAAGTTCCAACGCGTTGATATGAAGACGCGCCTCTTCCGTGGACCACCGGCCGCCCGTGGAGATCCCGTTGCAGTGGGCACCCCAGCCGTGAAGACTGGCGTCCGACTCGACAGTGAAATCGGGTTGTAAACCGAATATTGCCCTGCCGTTCCAGGCTTCCAGGTTGTCGATCCACCAAGTGATCTCTTCCCGAGATTCCGGGTCCAGGGTCAGAGTGTCTGCGAACGCAGCGCCAGAGCGGAGATGTGCTATTTTCAAGCGCTGAAGGGCCCTGTAGTGCAAAGGGGCTGGAAACACCGCTTGGATAGAAGAGGCGAGGAGACCGATGATTCTGGCCAGATGGCGTAGGGACACCAGAGGCAGAGACAGGGCATGTCTGAGTTCCTTGCGTATGGAACGCAGCTTCGACGTGGGTAGAGAGAGGGATTCCGACATCGAATCCACGGTGAAACCCAAAAATTCCATCCTCTGCGATGGTACCAAGCACGACTTCTCGTGGTTTACGAGAAAACCGAGACGGGCTAGAAGGTCCGTCGTCCAGCGAAGATGTATTAACAGAGTCTGGGCCGACTGATGCATGATAAGAATGTCGTCCAGGTATATGATGAGGCGGACCCCACGACTGCGGAGCCAGGCCACAACCGGACGCATCAGCTTGGTGAAACACCATGGCGCTGAGGAAAGGCCGAAAGGGAGGCACGAGAAACGCCAGATCTCTCCCTTCCACACGAAACGCAGCAGGTCCCTGGAAGGGGCGGACACCGGGACTGTCAAGTAAGCGTCCTTGAGGTCCAGTTTCACAAACCAATCGCCCGGCATAAGGAGATCTCGGAGTAGATGGATGCCCTCCATCTTGAAGTGGCGATAGCGGACAATCGCATTCAGAGCCCGCAAATTGATAACCGGGCGCATCTGACCCCCTTTTTTCTGGACCAGAAAGATAGAGCTGACGACCCCTGTCGTGTGTGGCGGTGCCCTCTCGATCGCCCGCTTGTGGTAGAGGGAGGTGAGTTCTAGGTCCACCAGCGCGGCGTCGGGGCGAGACAGCAGGGAGGTGGGAGGGGATGGAATCTGGTCCGGCGAACCCACGAGTTCCACGTGGAAGCCTTCTATAGTGGACAAAACCCAAGGGTCGGATGTTATCGCCGCCCAAGCAGGGGAAAAACGACGGAGTCTGCCCCCTATGCAATGATCCAAAGAAACCCCCCTCGGGGGAGGACTTACCGAAAGGACGTCGTGAAGACTGATTCCCTCTGTAAGATCTGCCACGCCATTGTCCACCTCTGGCAGGGAAGAAAGGGGATGGAAATCTCTGTTCCTGGAAGGCGGGGCGTTGATGAAAGGAGCCTCTGCCCGCGTTGCGGGGTTGAAAATTGGAACGGCCGGACAGACGGCCCCTAGCACTGCCGGCCCTGGTGGAGACCCGTCCCTGGAATACTCTCCTAATGGAAGATTGGGCCTTATCTAGGGCAGTGAATGCTCCCACGAACCGACTCAAATCCTTAATAAAGGAGTCGCCAAAAAGATGACCCTGAGCATCTGCGCCTGATTCAGTCAGGGCCAGGTTGGCCAGTTTCGGGTCTATTTTAAATAGAATTGCCTTTCTTCTCTCAATTGCTAGAGAGGAATTGGCGTTGCCAGCGATGCAGATCGCTCGTTGGATCCAGCCACTCATTTCCTCAGGGTCAATAGGGGACCCATCTGACCTGGCATTCTCAGCCATCTCAAACAATTTGGTCAGAGGACCAAACACATCCAGGAGCTTGTCCTGACAGCTACGCAGAGCTGAGTCTAACCCCTTACGGGGATTCCAGCCGGACTTGGCGAGAAATTGTGAGACCTTAGGATCCACCACAGGGGTGTCACATACCTTATTAGGTACAATGGGCCTAGGGCATTCAGCCTTCATCTTATTGCGCGCCTCCTTGCTAAGGGGGCGGCGGACCCAGTGCTCCAGGTATTTGCCAACATGGTCTGTCGGCAGCCACTCCGCCGATCTGGGATGGTGGAGGGCGTTAGGGTCAAACATGGGCTCTCCCAAAGAGTCAATCAGGGAAGAAGCCGGAGCAACCGAAGCAGAGGAATCCTTCACTTGAGAAGTTGAAGGAGTGGGGCAGTGTGGGGCACTGGGACCCGACTGCGTTTCGTGCTCAGAATCAGCACTAGCCTCAGCAAAAGCCTCCTCATCTGACCCGATCTCAGCGTCAGAATCGCTTACTTGTTGCGCTCTAGCGCTTTTCCAAGGCCGCTCCCGTTCTGCCTGGCGGGGAAAGGCTCTCTTACGCGATCTATGCGCGTGTTCAAGGGTGGCCGGAGGCGCACCAGTCAATTGTTCCTGTGATACAGGAATATCCACAGATGGAGGTAGCTGGGCAGTGGGGGCCGCAGGCTGCGCAGACCATGAAACCGGGCGCCAAGCCAGTGCCTGTGCAATAGTCTGCGACAGCACAGAGGACATAGAGTCCATTGCAGCAGTGATTGCGGCCGAGACAGAGCGCTGCAGCGCTACTGCCTGTGTGTCAACTTCATTAAGGGCATCCCTCTCAGGGGGTGAAGGTGCAGAGGCCTCAGGGGCTGGATCAGATAGAGGCATAATGGGCAAAACGAAGCTATCCCTATATATATAACTGATGGGGAAGACAGGCTACACTGAGCCAAAGTGGGGATAAAGGACGAGTCTAGCAAACCGGGGAGAAGCTAAATCGCAGGGCAAGCAGCGCAGGGAAGGAAACAGGGTTAGTCACCCAATGTAGCGGAGCGCCGGAGCAAGCGACTGGATCGCAGGACGGATGCGGAGAAACAGGAAGTGCCGCCGAGGTCGCGCGAGACCCGGCAGGAGTATCGCAAGAAAAAACTAAAATGGCCGCCGAAATCCCGCGAGAACAAGCGGGAGACGGCCAAAGGAGTACCAAAATGGCCGCCGGGATCTCGCGAGATCACGCGGCCATAGGCAGAGACAGAGGAGAGCGCGGGAAAACGCCGCGCCAATGTGGGTAAGACGGAACCTGCAATAGAATATTATAATGGCGCACAGTGAAACCGCTCAAAGCGGAACCTATGGGGAGGGAAAACGGACCCAAAATGTGAGGAAAATAAAACAGCGACCGCAATGGGAGCAGGGAATTAGTCCCAAGCCATGAGCAGCATGATAAATGCTGACAGAAGCAAGTAATATAAGCAAGTGACAAATAAGAAGCAATATAAACACAATGCAAACTACAGACACAGGAGCTGCCAAAATGAGTACTTATCTTGGTGGCAGCAGCAAAGAAAGAGGAGGATTGAGAGGAGGAGCCGTCTGTTATATGGACTGTGAGGGGAGGGTGATGTTACTATGGTTACGTTATGTGATGTAAATTTTTTCTTTGCTGCTATTGGTGGACAGTAAAGAAGGAGATAGCAATAGGAGCCTCCGTGTCTTGCTGTAAAACTCAGGATCAGTACAGGATAAGTAATGTATGTACACAGTGACTGCACCAGCAGAATAGTGAGTGCAGCTCTGGAGTATAATACAGGATGTAACTCAGGATCAGTACAGGATAAGTAATGTATGTACACAGTGACTGCACCAGCAGAATAGTGAGTGCAGCTCTGGAGTATAATACAGGATGTAACTCAGGATCAGTACAGGATAAGTAATGTATGTACACAGTGACTGCACCAGCAGAATAGTGAGTGCAGCTCTGGAGTATAATACAGGATGTAACTCAGGATCAGTACAGGATAAGTAATGTATGTACACAAGTGACTGCACCAGCAGAATAGTGAGTGCAGCTCTGGAGTATAATACAGGATGTAACTCAGGATCAGTACAGGATAAGTAATGTATGTACACAGTGACTGCACCAGCAGAATAGTGAGTGCAGCTCTGGAGTATAATACAGGATGTAACTCAGGATCAGTACAGGATAAGTAATGTATGTACACAGTGACTGCACCAGCAGAATAGTGAGTACAGCTCTGGAGTATAATACAGGATGTAACTCAGGATCAGTACAGGATAAGTAATGTATGTACACAGTGACTCCACCAGCAGAATAGTGAGTGCAGCTCTGGAGTATAATACAGGATGTAACTCAGGATCAGTACAGGATAAGTAATGTATGTACACAGTGACTCCACCAGCAGAATAGTGAGTGCAGCTCTGGGGTATAATACAGGATGTAACTCAGGATCAGTACAGGATAAGTAATGTATGTACACAGTGACTGCACCAGCAGAATAGTGAGTGCAGCTCTGGAGTATAATACAGGATGTAACTCAGGATCAGTACAGGATAAGTAATGTATGTACACAGTGACTGCACCAGCAGAATAGTGAGTGCAGCTCTGGAGTATAATACAGGATGTAACTCAGGATCAGTACAGGATAAGTAATGTATGTACACAGTGACTGCACCAGCAGAATAGTGAGTGCAGCTCTGGAGTATAATACAGGATGTAACTCAGGATCAGTACAGGATAAGTAATGTATGTACACAGTGACTGCACCAGCAGAATAGTGAGTGCAGCTCTGGAGTATAATACAGGATGTAACTCTGGATCAGTACAGGATAAGTAATGTATGTACACAGTGACTGCACCAGCAGAATAGTGAGTGCAGCTCTGGAGTATAATACAGGATGTAACTCAGGATCAGTACAGGATAAGTAATGTATGTACACAGTGACTGCACCAGCAGAATAGTGAGTGCAGCTCTGGAGTATAATACAGGATGTAACTCAGGATCAGTACAGGATAAGTAATGTATGTACACAGTGACTGCACCAGCAGAATAGTGAGTGCAGCTCTGGAGTATAATACAGGATGTAACTCAGGATCAGTACAGGATAAGTAATGTATGTACACCGTGACTGCACCAGCAGAATAGTGAGTGCAGCTCTGGAGTATAATACAGGATGTAACTCAGGATCAGTACAGGATAAGTAATGTATGTACACAGTGACTGCACCAGCAGAATAGTGAGTGCAGCTCTGGAGTATAATACAGGATGTAACTCAGGATCAGTACAGGATAAGTAATGTATGTACACAGTGACTGCACCAGCAGAATAGTGAGTGCAGCTCTGGAGTATAATACAGGATGTAACTCAGGATCAGTACAGGATAAGTAATGTATGTACACAGTGACTGCACCAGCAGAATAGTGAGTGCCGCTCTGGAGTATAATACAGGATGTAACTCAGGATCAGTACAGGATAAGTAATGTATGTACACCGTGACTGCACCAGCAGAATAGTGAGTGCAGCTCTGGAGTATAATACAGGATGTAACTCAGGATCAGTACAGGATAAGTAATGTATGTACACAGTGACTGCACCAGCAGAATAGTGAGTGCAGCTCTGGAGTATAATACAGGATGTAACTCGGGATCATTAATAATAACTATGTTTCTTTTATACATTTCATTTTAAGAAATTTGTCTATAAATTGTAGTTATTCTCTTTGTTAGGTCTCTTGCACACAAATGTATTGCGGGTTGGACGAGGACCCATTCATTTCAATGGGGCAGCAAAAGATGTGGCCAGTACACCGTGAGCTGTCTGCATCTGTATATCCGTTCTGTGCCAACCACAAACATATAGAACGTCCTATTCTTGTCCGCATTATGGAGAAGGATAAGACTGTTCTTTTATGGGCCTGATGTTCGCAAAATCCAAAACGCACATGCCAGTATCCGTGTTTTGTTGATCCGCTATAGTAACAGGCTCTGGTCGTGTGCATGAGCCCTTATGAAGCGACACAGAATGTGTAATATGTGTCCTGTCACAATATACACATCAGCCCCCAAAAAGCCTTCTTCTCAATCCACCAGGGAATATTTATCCGGAGGTTACTGAATGAGGGAAAAAGGGCAGAATTATCCAGCAGTCGGGCGGCTGTAAATCATCATCTTTCTCTCAGTTCATGAGTTCACTGTGAGAATGAAGCCACAGTCACCAAAGCGTTATAATGTCCTCAACTCCATTTATTATCCAATTAACTTCACATCTTATTAAGAAACTGGATTTCTCATAAAATCCAAAAAAAAAATTCCTCACAGTATCTGGGGTGACATTTCCTGGTAACGTCAGAGATACAAACCTGTATAACAGCAGCCTAGGGAGATTATAATTTACAAGAGATTGATTAGAAAATTCCATCTATATAATGACTCCAGATACAAAGTATAGAAATCAATGTTTACTTAAATAATAATGTTCCTCATGGGAAAAACTATAAAGAACGTGAGAGACGCCGTAAATTATCCACCCAAAAATGCACTGAGAGACAGAAATTCCTAATACAAAGTATAAAGTCGCCTAATAGATTTCTAATGAAAAAGATACCTAATTTTCAACATACAACCTATGAAGAATACAAGAATATAACTGCTATAATACTGCTCCTATGTACAAGAATATAACTACTATAATACTGCCTCCTATGTACAGGAAAATAACTACTATAATACTGCTCCTATGTACAAGAATATAACTAATATAATGCTGCCTCCTATGTACAAGAATATAACTACTATAATACTGCTCCTATGTACAAGAATATAATTACTATAATACTGCACCTATGTACAAGACTATAACTACTATAATACTGCTCCTATGTACAAGAATATAACTACTATAATACTGCACCTATGTACAAGACTATAACTACTATAATACTGCTCCTATGTACAAGAATATAACTACTGTAATACTGCCTCCTATGCACAAGAATATAACTACTATAATACTGCCTCCTATGTACAAGAATATAACTACTATAATACTGCCTCCTATGTACAAGAATATAACTACTATAATACTGCTCCTATGTACAAGAATATAACTACTATAATACTGCTCCTATGTACAAGAATATAACTACTATAATACTGCCTCCTATGTACAAGAATATAACTACTATAATACTGCCTCCTATGTACAAGGATATAACTACTATAATACTGCTCCTATGTACAAGAATATAACTAATATAATGCTGCTCCTATGTACAAGAATATAACTACTATAATACTGCCTCCTATGTACAGGAATATAACTACTATAATACTGCTCCTATGTACAAGAATATAACTACTATAATACTGCTCCTATGTACAAGACTATAACTACTATAATACTGCCTCCTATGTACAATAATATAACTACTATAATACTGCTCCTATGTACAAGAATATAACTACTATAATACTGCTCCTATGTACAAGACTATAACTACTATAATACTGCCTCCTATGTACAAGAATATAACTACTATAATACTGCTCCTATGTACAAGAATATAACTACTATAATACTGCTCCTATGTACAAGAATATAACTACTATAATACTGCTCCTATGTACAGGAATTTAACTACTATAATACTGCTCCTATGTACAAGAATATAACTAATATAATGTTGCCTCCTATGTACAAGAATATAACTAATATAATGCTTGCCTCCTATGTACAAGAATATAACTACTATAATACTGCTCCTATGTACAAGAATATAACTACTATAATACTGCTCCTATGTACAAGAATATAAACTACTATAATACTGCTCCTATGTACAAGAATATAACTACTATAATACTGCCTCCTATGTACAAGAATATAACTACTATAATACTGCCTCCTATGTACAAGAATATAACTACTAGATACTGCTCCTATGTACAAGAATATAACTACTCTAATACTGCTCCTATATACAAGAATATAACTACTATAATACTGCTCCCTATGTACAAGAATATAACTACTATAATACTGCTCCTATTGTACAAGGAATATAACTACTATAATATTGCTCCTATGTACAAGAATATAACTATATAATACTGTCTCCTATTACAAGAATATAACTACTAAATACTGCTCCTATGTACAAGAATATAACTACTATATACTGCTCCTATGTACAAGAATATAACTACTATAATACTGCTCCTATGTACAAGAATATAACTACTATGATACTGCTCCTATGTACAAGAATATAACTACTATAATACTGCTCCTATGTACAAGAATATAACTACTATAATACTGCCTCCTATGTACAAGAAAATAACTACTATAATACTGCTCCTTTGTACAAGAATATCACTACTATAATACTGCCTCCTATGTACAAGAATATCACTACTATAATACTGCCTCCTATGTACAAGAATATAACTACTATAATACTGCTCCTATGTACAAGAATATAACTACTATAATACTGCCTCCTATGTACAAGAATATAACTACTATGATACTGCTCCTATGTACAAGAATATAACTACTATAATACTTCTCCTATGTACAGGAATATAACTGCTATAATACTGCTCCTATGTACAAGAATATAACTACTATAATACTGCTCCTATGTACAAGAATATAACTACTATAATACTGCTCCTATGTACAAGAATATAACTACTGTAATACTGCTCCTATGTACAAGAATATAACTACTATAATACTGCTCCTATGTACAGAATATAACTACTATAATACTGCCTCCTATGTACCAGGAAATAACTACTATAATACTGCTCCTATGTACAAGAATATAACTAATATAATGCTGCCTCCTATGTACAAGAATATAACTACTATAATACTGCTCCTATGTACAAGAATATAATTACTATAATACTGCACCTATGTACAAGACTATAACTACTATAATACTGCTCCTATGTACAAGAATATAACTACTATAATACTGCACCTATGTACAAGACTATAACTACTATAATACTGCTCCTATGTACAAGAATATAACTACTGTAATACTGCCTCCTATGCACAAGAATATAACTACTATAATACTGCCTCCTATGTACAAGAATATAACTACTATAATACTGCCTCCTATGTACAAGAATATAACTACTATAATACTGCTCCTATGTACAAGAATATAACTACTATAATACTGCTCCTATGTACAAGAATATAACTACTATAATACTGCCTCCTATGTACAAGAATATAACTACTATAATACTGCCTCCTATGTACAAGGATATAACTACTATAATACTGCTCCTATGTACAAGAATATAACTAATATAATGCTGCTCCTATGTACAAGAATATAACTACTATAATACTGCCTCCTATGTACAAGGAATATAACTACTATAATACTGCTCCTATGTACAAGAATATAACTACTATAATACTGCTCCTATGTACAAGACTATAACTACTATAATACTGCCTCCTATGTACAATAATATAACTACTATAATACTGCTCCTATGTACAAGAATATAACTACTATAATACTGCTCCTATGTACAAGACTATAACTACTATAATACTGCCTCCTATGTACAAGAATATAACTACTATAATACTGCTCCTATGTACAAGAATATAACTACTATAATACTGCTCCTATGTACAAGAATATAACTACTATAATACTGCCTCCTATGTACAGGAATTTAACTACTATAATACTGCTCCTATGTACAAGAATATAACTAATATAATGTTGCCTCCTATGTACAAGAATATAACTAATATAATGTTGCCTCCTATGTACAAGAATATAACTACTATAATACTGCTCCTATGTACAAGAATATAACTACTATAATACTGCTCCTATGTACAAGAATATAAATACTATAATACTGCTCCTATGTACAAGAATATAACTACTATAATACTGCCTCCTATGTACAAGAATATAACTACTATAATACTGCCTCCTATGTACAAGAATATAACTACTATGATACTGCTCCTATGTACAAGAATATAACTACTCTAATACTGCTCCTATATACAAGAATATAATTACTATAATACTGCACCTATGTACAAGAATATAACTACTATAATACTGCCTCCTATGTACAGGAATATAACTACTATAATACTGCTCCTATGTACAAGAATATAACTAATATAATGTTGTCTCCTATTTACAAGAATATAACTACTATAATACTGCTCCTATGTACAAGAATATAACTACTATAATACTGCTCCTATGTACAAGAATATAACTACTATAATACTGCTCCTATGTACAAGAATATAACTACTATGATACTGCTCCTATGTACAAGAATATAACTACTATAATACTGCTCCTATGTACAAGAATATAACTACTATAATACTGCCTCCTATGTACAAGAAAATAACTACTATAATACTGCTCCTTTGTACAAGAATATCACTACTATAATACTGCCTCCTATGTACAAGAATATCACTACTATAATACTGCCTCCTATGTACAAGAATATAACTACTATAATACTGCTCCTATGTACAAGAATATAACTACTATAATACTGCCTCCTATGTACAAGAATATAACTACTATGATACTGCTCCTATGTACAAGAATATAACTACTATAATACTTCTCCTATGTACAGGAATATAACTGCTATAATACTGCTCCTATGTACAAGAATATAACTACTATAATACTGCTCCTATGTACAAGAATATAACTACTATAATACTGCTCCTATGTACAAGAATATAACTACTGTAATACTGCTCCTATGTACAAGAATATAACTACTATAATACTGCTCCTATGTACAAGAATATAACTACTATAATACTGCCTCCTATGTACAGGAAAATAACTACTATAATACTGCTCCTATGTACAAGAATATAACTAATATAATGCTGCCTCCTATGTACAAGAATATAACTACTATAATACTGCTCCTATGTACAAGAATATAATTACTATAATACTGCACCTATGTACAAGACTATAACTACTATAATACTGCTCCTATGTACAAGAATATAACTACTATAATACTGCACCTATGTACAAGACTATAACTACTATAATACTGCTCCTATGTACAAGAATATAACTACTGTAATACTGCCTCCTATGCACAAGAATATAACTACTATAATACTGCCTCCTATGTACAAGAATATAACTACTATAATACTGCCTCCTATGTACAAGAATATAACTACTATAATACTGCTCCTATGTACAAGAATATAACTACTATAATACTGCTCCTATGTACAAGAATATAACTACTATAATACTGCCTCCTATGTACAAGAATATAACTACTATAATACTGCCTCCTATGTACAAGGATATAACTACTATAATACTGCTCCTATGTACAAGAATATAACTAATATAATGCTGCTCCTATGTACAAGAATATAACTACTATAATACTGCCTCCTATGTACAGGAATATAACTACTATAATACTGCTCCTATGTACAAGAATATAACTACTATAATACTGCTCCTATGTACAAGAATATAACTACTATAATACTGCTCCTATGTACAAGAATATAACTACTATAATACTGCCTCCTATGTACAGGAATTTAACTACTATAATACTGCTCCTATGTACAAGAATATAACTAATATAATGTTGCCTCCTATGTACAAGAATATAACTACTATAATACTGCTCCTATGTACAAGAATATAACTACTATAATACTGCTCCTATGTACAAGAATATAACTACTATAATACTGCTCCTATGTACAAGAATATAACTACTATAATACTGCTCCTATGTACAAGAATATAACTACTATGATACTGCTCCTATGTACAAGAATATAACTACTCTAATACTGCTCCTATATACAAGAATATAACTACTATAATACTGCTCCTATATACAAGAATATAACTACTATAATACTGCCTCCTATGTACAGGAATATAACTACTATAATACTGCTCCTATGTACAAGAATATAACTAATATAATGTTGCCTCCTATTTACAAGAATATAACTACTATAATACTGCTCCTATGTACAAGAATATAACTACTATAATACTGCTCCTATGTACAAGAATATAACTACTATAATACTGCCTCCTATGTACAAGAATAACTACTATAATACTGCTCCTATGTACAAGAATATAACTGCTATAATACTGCTCCTATGTACAAGAATATAACTACTATAATACTTCTCCTATGTACAGGAATATAACTGCTATAATACTGCTCCTATGTACAAGAATATAACTACTATAATACTGCTCCTATGTACAAGAATATAACTACTATAATACTGCTCCTATGTACAAGAATATAACTACTGTATACTGCTCCTATGTACAAGAATATAACTACTATAATACTGCTCCTATGTACAAGAATATAACTACTATAATACTGCTCCTATGTACAAGAATATAACTACTATAATACTGCTCCTATGTACAAGAATATAACTACTATAATACTGCTCCTATGTACAAGAATATAACTACTATAATACTGCTCCTATGTACAAGAATAGAACTACTATACTACTGCTCCTATGTACAAGAATATAACTACTATAATACTGCCTCCTATGTACAAGAATATAACTACTATAATACTGCTCCTATGTACAAGAATAGAACTACTATAATACTGCTCCTTATGGCCTAGTGACAGTGTATCGTGTACTGTCCCTGTGTACGGTATGCAGATGTTCTGATGTTACCAGGAGACATGTTTGGAGTAATATTCTGCAGCCTGGTCCTGACTTGTTCTCTTCCAGGGACCGTTCATGTGTCACTAAACTGTGAGGCTTCTAATCCTTTGCTCATGCTCCATGTGATTGGACACATTGTTACAATGTATCACATGGAATATTCCGCACATTTTCATCTGAATGAGGATTGATACTTTTATTCATATACAAAATAATACGGAAATCAATAAATTCAATAAATTGTTCTATGAAGTGGTCCCGCCATGGAGAGCTGCAGGAGCTTGTGCTTAAGGCTACTTTCACACTCGCGTTTGGTGCGGATCCGTTCAGAACGGATCTGTTTGTATTATCTTTAACATAGCCAGGACGCCAGTGTGAAAGTAGCCTTAGGTGTGGGGATTACTGTCAGAAGACCGAGTTCAGATCCTAAGGGTGGGGGAGGGGGGGTTTACTGGGGGAAGAGTCCGTTTCGGAAGCTTGATACATCTGCCTGCACGTTTGAAGGTGGAGAAGTTGGGAATTGACCTGATATTCCGGGGCAGAGTATTCCAGAGGTAGGTGCAGCTCAAGAAAAGTCTTGAAGATGGGAGTGAGAGCTACGAATTATGGAACTTCAGACTCTCCAGATTATCAGACCTTCTGGATAATCAGATTTTCTGGGTTACCAAACATTCTTGATCGTCGGGCTTTCTGGATGATCAGTCTTTTTGGATTATCATACTTTCCAGATTATAAGGCTCTCTGGGTGATCATTTGCCATCATGGTCTGGAGTTTGCCATCTTGCTGGTGATCCAGATGATTTCTTCCCTGTGACCTTCCTCCTCGTCTGTTGATGATGTGCCGCCTCTGGACGACCTTCAGGCTTCAGTGAAGGTCGACGTTTAGATGTTTCCTTCATTTTTAGCAACTATTTATGGATTCGGTCCAATGACATTCAGGGTGAGGGCGTCCCCTTCTTCTGGCGAGCGCCGCTTATCTCATGTTTGTTCCTCATGAAGGTCAATGGTGTTTGGACTATGACGATTAAACACTGATGAGGAGGCTGCACGATGCCCAATGTCATGAGGGGACCTCACCATGTCCTCTGCAGGAGCAGAATCTGCTCCTTGTCCTGGACTCTAAGCTGAAAGCATGTCAGGTCCGGCCCGGTCTCCTGGCAATATATGATGGTCTATTGCAGTGGCGTAGCGTGGGTTACCAGCACCCGGGGCGAGCCCTGTATTGCACCCCCCAACCTGTGGACACGCCCCTTTTACAGATAATGTAGCAATCCTATATAACGCTACAGATAACACAGTGATAACTGTGTACAGATAATGTAGTAGATGTCACCTGCAGTCCTATGTAACAACACAGATAGCACGGTGATAACTGTGTACAGATAATGTAGTAGATGTCACCTGCAGTCCTATGTAACAACACAGATAGCACGGTGATAACTGTGTACAGATAATGTAGTAGATGTCACCTGCAGTCCTATGTAACAACACAGATAGCACGGTGATAACTGTGTACAGATAATGTAGCAGTCCTATATAACCCTACAGATAACATGGTGGTAAGTCTCTAAGTACAGATGATGTAGTAGATGTCACCTGCAGTCCTATGTAACACCACAGATAACCCAGTGATAACTCTCCGAGTACAGATAATGTAGTAGATGTCATCTGCAGTCCTATGCAACACCACAGATAATGTAGTAGATGGGTGTGAGGCCCCAGAATACAGAACACGCACAGTGTGACCTGAAGTCTGGGGCCAGGCTGCGGCAGGGTCGGACATGTTCTCAATCCACCCCCCAACCCTACCGTGAAACAGATATGTGTTTGTACATTACAGACATCACTACATAATATACAGTATAATACAGCAGCACACACCTCGTCCATCCAGTGACAGTCTCCTGTGATGTAGACTTTCCTCAGCGTCTTCACTCGGAGATAAGACCATAAGACCGCCATCACACCTTCCTTCAGCCGCGTCTCATCTCTGCAGAGTTTTATTATTATTAGTTATTATTATATATTATTGCCCCTCTGTATAATATAAAACGGTGCCCATTCTTTCTAAATATACCGGCCTCCTTTGTATCTCTTCTGCCCACCTCCATAGCGCCCCCAGTATGGCCCCCAGTACTTACATAAAAAATATATAAATACTCATCTCGCGAGACCCGGCGCAGGAGGTCTCGGTGATATAATCGCGATCTCCTGGACTCCTGCGCCGCTCTGCTGCTTCTTAAAGCTTTAGGCCAAGGGGAACGGAGGGAATGGGAGCCATAGGCTTCCATTACCCTCATTTTACTGCCTTCTGCCTGGCGCCCCTTACAATTTGGCGCCTGGGGCAACGCCCCCCCCCCCCTGGCCCCCCCTACGCTATGCCCCTGGTCTATTGAAAACCTCTGCGTGTATATTGGGAGGTCCGCACACCTGGAAACGAGATCTATACCAGTGAGGAGTTAGACCGCGGGAATCTCCTCTGCAGCCTGCCCCCTCCTGGCCATGCCATGCACACGTTTTCCAGTTGTGGCGAGGGTGTCGCAAAAAATTTGTGACTTTAAGGGTCCTTTCACACTAGCGTTATTCTTTTCTGGTATTGAAATCCGGTAAAGGGTCTCAATACCAAAAAAAAACGCTTACGTTTTGTCCCAATACATTCTGAATGGAAAGCAATCCGCTCAGTATGCATCAGGAAGTCTTCCTTTCCGTCCCTTGCACGATATTTGACCGGACAAAATACCGCACTTTCCATTGAAATGTATTAATGCCTGAACCAGTACCAAGTATTCCGGAAGTTGCCGCATCGCCGGATCCAGTTTTCCAGATGATACCGGAAAGACGGATCCGGTATTTCAGAATAAGTCTAACGGATCCGGAAAAAAAGATCTGAATGTCTGCTCCAATGTCCCTAAACTGATAGTTTGGGGTCTTTTCTGGAAATGGTTGGTTTAGTTTCTGATAAGAGTTGGGATGTGTAAAGGGGGTCCCGGTCTGTAAACAGAGGGGGGTCTGGTTCTGTATTTTTAGGGAATCTATATCAATTTATGGGTCTGTGTTTGGCCACATATGTATAAAAGGGGGGTCTTGGGTCTTTATAAAGAGAAGTCATCCTGGGGTCTCTGGCAAGGTCTGGTGTGGAGTTTCCATAAAGTAGGTTCAGATATGGGGTCTATATGTACGTTTCAGGGGTCTGGTTTGTGGTCACTATTCATATTGGGGGTCACGCTTTCTCCAAGCACTTTGCACAGGGTACTTTTTATTCCCATCTCCCTAGGACCCTTCTCAGTGGGTGGCACTTAGGTCATGCTAAAAATTCCAAGAGCCAAGGAACAGATGAATTGATGGGTTACATAAATGACCTAACCGCGATAGACCTGCTCATCCTGAGCTCTCGTGTTCTTTAAGATTGAAGAGGAAAGTGACTCTGAATAAGGTAGCAGGAATCAGGGTGCATGGAAAGCTGGGTGACAACCAGGAGGGAGACCCAACGAGAGACACTCCAGGCTCTGGATCTCTAGGTCATGTCCGATCCTCACCAGACAGAAACACAGCCACCGAAAAAAACACGAAGCCCAGGAACATTCATGTCCATTCTGCACAGAATAATTCCCACTGTCCCCAACTGGTAAAATAAAAGGGTTCAGCCCAAACCAGAAAAGCTTCCCAGTACACAGAATGTGAGGGCAACGCGTTCCCGCAGCAACGGCATTGAGAATCGCCTGAATAGCTCACAGTCACAAATAGGAAGGGGCATTAATGTAAACAGCCTTGATACCGAGAACAAAGTCAAACACAAATTCATACAAAAACAAGAAAAAAACTGCAAAACAAGAGACTCGCAGCCGACGCAGCCTTGAAATCTGCGTCACTTATCTCATTAATGGATTTGATAGAATTTTTTACTTTTCAGAAAAACAGAACAGAGAAAAATGTTTCTTTTATGAAACCTGAGTGACAGATTCTTTCTTTATGTAACAAGACTCATAATCACATTAGAGTAGGGGGAGGGGCCACACGGCGCCATATACATATATATACATATATAATTATACCCAGGTTATACCAGCATGGTCCATATCACTATATACAGGAGATACCCAGGTTATACCAGCTGTACATATGTATTTATATACAGGACATACCCAGGTTATACCATCATGGTCCATATTACTATATACAAGAAGATAGATAACTGATACCAGCTGTCCATATATAATTATATACAGGAGATGCCCAGGTTATACCAGCTGTACATATATAATTATATACAGGAGATGCCCAGGTTATACCAGCTGTACATATATAATTATATACAGGAGATGCCCAGGTTATACCAGCTGTACATATATAATTATATACAGGAGATACCCAGGTTATACCAGCTGTACATATATAATTATATACAGGAGATGCCCAGGTTATACCAGCTGTACATATATAATTATATACAGGAGATGCCCAGGTTATACCAGCAGTACAGATATAATTAGATACAGGAGATGCCCAGGTTATACCAGCAGTACAGATATAATTAGATACAGGAGATGCCCAGGTTATACCAGCTGTACATATATAATTATATACAGGAGATACCCAGGTTATACCAGCTGTACTTATATAATTATATACAGGAGATGCCCAGGTTATACCAGCTGTACATATATAAGTATATACAGGAGATGCCCAGGTTATACCAGCAGTACAGATATAATTAGATACAGGAGATGCCCAGGTTATACCAGCTGTACATATATAATTATATACAGGAGATGCCCAGGTTATACCAGCTGTACATATGTATTTATATACAGGACATACCCAGGTTATACCATCATGGTCCATATTACTATATACAAGAAGATAGATAACTGATACCAGCTGTCCATATATAATTATATACAGGAGATGCCCAGGTTATACCAGCTGTACATATATAATTATATACAGGAGATGCCCAGGTTATACCAGCTGTACATATATAATTATATACAGGAGATGCCCAGGTTATACCAGCTGTACATATATAATTATATACAGGAGATACCCAGGTTATACCAGCTGTACATATATAATTATATACAGGAGATGCCCAGGTTATACCAGCTGTACATATATAATTATATACAGGAGATGCCCAGGTTATACCAGCAGTACAGATATAATTAGATACAGGAGATGCCCAGGTTATACCAGCAGTACAGATATAATTAGATACAGGAGATGCCCAGGTTATACCAGCTGTACATATATAATTATATACAGGAGATACCCAGGTTATACCAGCTGTACTTATATAATTATATACAGGAGATACCCAGGTTATACCAGCATTGTCCATATCACTATATACAAGAAGATGTATAACTTATACCAGCTGTACATGTATAATTATATACAAGAGATGCCCAGGTTATACCAGCTGTACATATATCATTATATACAGGAGATACCCAGGTTATACCAGCTGTACATGTATAATTATATACAGGAGATGCCCAGGTTTTACAGCAAGACACGGAGGCTCCTATTGCTTTCTCCTTCTTTACTGTCCACCAATAGCAGCAAAGAAAAAAATTTTACATCACATAACGTAACCATAGTAACATCACCCTCCCCTCACAGTCCATATAACAGACGGCTCCTCCTCTCAATCCTCCTCTTTCTTTGCTGCTGCCACCAAGATAAGTACATGTTTTTTATGGCAGCTCATTTATGTTTAATCTGATTGTGCCTGTTCTATAGATTTGGCTTATTTTAACGTGTTTGGGATTTTCTGCACGTTCCCTGTGCAGTTATTGTGTTGTGGCCTCTTGGGGGTTTTCTTACCCTGGGGCCGTTTTCATTTCTGGGGGTATTTATCCTATTTATCTTATTTATCGTTTATGGACTGATCCTTTGGTCTCCCCCCTCTTTTGTGCCGCTTGCGGTGTCTCCGGTTCTCCCTCTGTCCCCCTTCCAGTGGATTTTTACCTGTTCGGACGCATCGTTCCCGCGCTACCGTCTTCTCTATGGCCGCGAGATCTCGGCGGCCATCTTGGTACCCCTTTTCGGCCGCCTCCCGCTTGTTCTCGCGGGATTTCGGCGGCCATTTTGGTTTTAGTCAGTGCTTGCCGCCGGGTCTCGTGAGACTTCGGCGGCCATTTTCTTTCGTCGCATTCCTCCGGCTGTGCGGTCGCATCGTTCCGGAGCTCCGGTTTGACGGGTGACTAACCCTATTTCCTTGCCCTGCTGTCGGCCCATTAGTTTGGCCTACACTCCGCTTATCGCCCCCTGCTCCCTCCTAGACCCTGAGGCTAGTTAGCTGTCCCTCCTTGTTACCTTTATATTATTACATCCCTGCCATGCCGCTCTCAGACCCTACCCCTGAGGCTGCAGCTCCTTCATCCCCTGTGAGGGATATTCAGATTATGGATGACACCCAGGCAGTAGCGCTGCAGCGCTCTGTCTCTGCCGCAATTTCTGCTGCGATGGACTCAATGTCCTCTGTGCTGTCGCAGTCGATAGCACAGGCACTGGCTGGCCAACCTGCTTCAGGGCCTGTGCTGCCTGCGGCTCCTTTAGCTCAGCAACCTCCAGTTATGAACCCTCCTGTGCCACAGGACCAATTGACTGGTGCGCCTCCGGCCACCCATGAACACGCGCATAGATCGCGTAAAAGGGCCTATCCACGCCAGGCAGAACGGGCGCGGTCTTGGAAAAGCGCTAGAGCGCAATTGATGAGTGATTCTGACGCCGAGCTTGGGTCAGATGAGGAGGCATTTGCTGGAGCTAGTGCAGGTTCAGAGGAAGAGGCTCATTCGGGGCCCAGTAACGCCCCTTGCCCCACCCCTTCTACTTCCCAAGTGAAGGATGCCTCTTCTGTAGCCGTTCCTGCATCTTCCCTTATTGACCCGTTGGGAGAACCCATGTTTGACCCTGACGTCCTCCACCATCCCAGATCGGCGGAATGGCTTCCTGCAGATCATGTGGGGAAATATCTGGAGTATTGGGTCCGCCGCCCCCTTAGTAAGGAGGCGCGCAATAAGATGAGGGCTGAATGCCCCAGGCCTATCGTGCCTAACAAGGTGTGTGACACACCCGTGGTTGACCCCAAAGTCACCCAATTTCTGGCCAAGTCGGGCTGGAACCCCCGCAAGGGTCTGGACTCAGCTCTCCGTAGCTGTCAGGATAAGCTCCTGGATATCTTTGGTCCCCTGGCCAAGTTGTTTGAATTGGCGGAGAGCGCCAGATCGGATGGGTCCCAGATTGACCCAGAAGAGATGAGGGGCTGGGTTCAGCGTGCGATCTGCATCGCTGGGAATACCAACACATCTCTATCAATAGAGAGACGCAAGTCCATCCTTTTTAAGGTGGATCCCAAATTGGCCAACCTGGCTCTTACTGAGTCCGGCGCAGACGCCCAGGGTCATCTGTTCGGCGACTCCTTTATTAAGGATCTGAGCCGCTTCGTAGGTGCTTTTACGGCCCTAGATAAGGCCCAGTCCTCCATTAGGAGAGTGTTTCAGGGACGGGTCTCCACCAGGGCCGGCAGTACTAGGGGCCGTCTGTCCGGCCGTTCCAATTTCCAAGCCCGTAATGCGGGCAGAGGCTCCTACCATCAACGTCCCGCATTTCAGGAACAGAAGTTCCCATCCCCCTTCTTCCCGGCCAGAGGTGGACAATGGCGTGGCAGATCCTATCGAGGAAATCAATCTTCACGACGCCCTTACGGTAAGTCCTCCCCCCTCGGGGGATTCTTTGGATCATTGCATAGGGGGCAGACTCCGTCGTTTTTCCCCCGCTTGGGCGGAGATAACGTCCGACCCTTGGGTGTTGTCCACGGTGGAAGGTTTCCACGTGGAACTGGTGGGCTCTCCAGACCTCATTGCCCCACCTCCCACCTCCCGTTTCTCCCACCCCGGCACCGCCCAGGTGGATCTGGAGCTCCTTTCCCTCTACCACAAGCAGGCCATCGAAAGGGCCCCGCGGGGTTCACGGGGGGTGCTCAGCTCCATGTTCTTGGTCCAGAAGAAGGGGGGTCAGATGCGCCCGGTCATCAACCTGCGGGCTCTGAATGCGATTGTCCGATATCGCCACTTCAAGATGGAGGGCATCCATCTACTTCGGGATCTTCTCCTGCCGGGCGACTGGTTTGTGAAGCTGGACCTCAAGGACACTTACTTGACGGTTCCTATTGCCGCTCCTTCCAGGGACTTACTGCGTTTCCTGTGGAACGGGGAGATCTGGCGATTCACGTGTCTCCCGTTTGGCCTGTCCTCGGCCCCGTGGTGTTTTACGAAGTTGATGCGTCCGGTAGTGGCATGGCTCCGCAGTCGCGGGGTCCGCCTCATAATCTACCTGGACGACATGCTTCTCATGCATCAATCGGCCCCGACCTTACTGGTCCACCTGCGCTGGACGACGGACCTGCTCTCCCGTCTTGGGTTCCTGATCAACCACGAGAAATCGTGTTTGACCCCGTCTCAGAGGATGGAGTTCTTGGGCTTTACGGTGGACTCCGTACTGACCTCCCTCTCTCTACCCACGTCGAAGTTAGTCTCCATTCGCAAGGAACTCAGACGTGCCCTCGCCATACCGCAATTATCCCTCCGCCATTTGGCCAGGATCATCGGCCTCCTTGCCTCCTCGATCCAAGCGGTGTTTCCGGCCCCTCTTCATTACAGGGCTCTTCAACGGTTGAAGATCGCGCACCTCCGTGCTGGCGCTTCCTTCGCAGACACTCTGATCCTGGACCCAGAATCAAGGGAGGAGCTTGTGTGGTGGATCGACAACCTGAGGGCGTGGAACGGCAGGGCGATTTTCGGTCTCCAGCCAGAACTCACGATCGAGTCAGACGCCAGTCTCCACGGCTGGGGGGCCCACTGCAATGGAATCTCCACAGGCGGTCGGTGGTCTGTGGACGAGACTCGGCTGCATATCAACGCGTTGGAGCTCCTGGCCAGTTCGTTTGCCATTCGGAGTTTCACCAGTGGTATGGCTCACGCGTGCATTCGTTTGCGGATGGACAATGTCTCTGCCGTGCGATACATCAACCGATTGGGAGGAACACGCTCGGCGACTTTGGCCCGGTTGGCGAAGGACTTCTGGTCGTTTTGTCTCTCCCGGGAGGTCATGGTTCAGGCGGAATATCTCCCTGGCCTTCACAACGGCCGAGCCGATTGGGGCTCTCGCTACCTGAGGGACAGCAGCGATTGGATGCTGGCACCAGAGACCTTCTCCGTGTTGTCCGGATACTGGGGTCCGTTTGGGATCGACCTGTTTGCCTCACGCCTCAATACCCAACTCCCGCGTTTTTTCAGCTGGCGTCCGGATCCGGCGGCGGAGGCAGTGGACGCGTTTCTCCAGTCCTGGTCCGGGTTCCTGATGTACGCATTCCCCCCGTTCGCGATGATCCCGAGGATGCTGTTGCAGGTGCGTCGTCAGCTGGCCGAGTTGGTGGTGGTGGTCCCCTTTTGGGGGACTCAGGCTTGGTTCCCGTCTCTCCTGGGTCTCCTGATCGATGTTCCTCTTCTTCTTCCGACTCGGACGGATCTCCTCCAGGACCCACAGGGTTTTCACCACCCTCTTCTGTCGGACGGGTCCCTGCGCCTGGTGGCATGCCGAATCTCAGGACGCCTGGAGAGGTCGTCGATATTTCTGAAGCAACTAGACGCCTTTTGGACAACGCGTGGGCTCCCGGCACCAGAAAATCTTATCGGGCAGCCTGGCGATCTTGGGCTGTTTGGTGCGTGGAACGGGACTTGGATCCCGTTTCGGCCCCTGTGATTCATCTTTTGGACTTTCTTACTTCTCTTTTCGAGGCGGGGAAGGCCTATCGGACGATTAATTTGTGCAGGTCCGCGATTTCGTCCACGCATCAGGGTTTTGAGGGCGTCCCTGCGGGACAGCATCCTTCTGTGTGCCGTTTGCTTCGCGGTTCCCGCATGTCTCGTCCTCCCCGGCCTCGCTTCACCACGACCTGGGACGTGTCGGTCGTCTTGTCCTTTTTGTCCAACTGGCCTGGTAACCCTGATCTCACTTTGAGGCAGTTGTCGGCCAAGTTATTGGTTCTTTTTTGCCTCATTTCCTGCAAGCGGGTTTCCGATGTTCGAGCGCTTGATCACGACGCCAGGTCCTTTACTCCGGAGGGGGTCACCTTCAATATTTCCAGACGTACGAAGACCAACATTAGGTCGGTGTCTTATCCGTCTTTTCCTTCTTCGCCGGCTCTTTGCCCGGTGGCTTGTTTGAAGGAGTACGAGTCCCGGACGCGTGCTTACCGGTCGTCTTCGGTTCCTCAGCTTTTCTTGTCCATTCGGCATCCGTTTGGTCCTGTCTCCAGCCCTACTTTGGCTCGCTGGATGAAGTGGGTTATGTCGTTGGCAGGAATTGATACTTCCATATTTACTGCTCATTCCGCTAGAGGCGCGTCGGCTACCGCTTTGGCTGTTTCGGGTGCTCGTTTGGAGGATATCCTACGTCTGGCGGACTGGTCTTCGGCGTCAACATTCAGGGAGTATTATTTTAGACCGCCTCCTCATTTGTTTTCTGCTGTTATTGCTCAACTTTAAACTTAGCAATAGGAGCCTCCGTGTCTTTTCTGTAAAACTAGGTGATTTTCCTAGTCTATGACGGAAAGTCATGGTTTTATTAAAGACACGGAGGCGAGTATTGCCCGCCCTGGGGTTCCCTCCCTTACTATGTATTTCTGTGGTTTGCAGTATGATTTGCATGCTATGTATGCTGTGTCGACTCGAGATGTTTACTCTGGCAGGTTCGCGTTTGACTTGCGATGTTTTGTTCTGCCCATTACTTAACCTGTTTATTGCTTTCAGGGGGAAGTTGATTTGCTTCGGGTCTCCATTGACTTGTTCCAGTTGTAGCCATGTTGGCTTTCGTTGAAAAGAAGATCCGGTGCTCCGAGTTGCTGGTTTTCGTTGGGATGTTCCGGTGGTTCCGTGCTGGTCGTTTCCCGTTTCCAGGTTCCGGTTTCGTGTTCGGTGGTTCCGGTCATGGTGTCAGGCTCGTAAAGAAAGAGGAGGATTGAGAGGAGGAGCCGTCTGTTATATGGACTGTGAGGGGAGGGTGATGTTACTATGGTTACGTTATGTGATGTAAAAAATTTTTCTTTGCTGCTATTGGTGGACAGTAAAGAAGGAGATAGCAATACTCGCCTCCGTGTCTTTAATAAAACCATGACTTTCCGTCATAGACTAGGAAAATCACCTAGTTATACCAGCTGTACTTATATAATTATATACAGGAGATGCCCAGGTTATACCAGCTGTACATATATAGTATATACAGGAGATGCCCAGGTTATACCAGCTGTACATATATAGTATATACAGGAGATGCCCAGGTTATACCAGCATTGTCCATATCACTATATACAAGAAGATGTATAACTTATACCAGCTGTACATATATAATTATATACAGTAGATACCCGGGTTATACCAGCATGCTCCATATCACTATATACAAGTTTGATACCTTTAAATGGCTAACAAATATAGAAGCAATGATGTTAAATAACGAGCTTTCCAGACATCACCAGTCCCTTCATCAGGCGTCCTACTAGAATGTATGAAGAAACAGCAATAGATATACAGTAAGAACAGAGACCTGGGGGAATGAAAAATAACAGAACAACATATCAAAGATTTTGAGAATGAGTCCTTGTGCCCAGGGCCATCTTTACCAAGAGGCAAAAGGGGCAGCTGCTTTTTGAGCCCTGCTAGCCACTGCTCCGGGTGTCAGGCTGTCAGCTACAGAGGGGGTGCTGAGTCCAGGCATCATACTGTTAGAGCTGTGAATGTGATCTAGGACCTTAGATGACATCATCACCATGTGACCAGTAACCTAGCAATATTACTGGTCACATGGCTATGAGGTCATCACAGGTCCTACCAGGAGTGTTGCTGCAAGAGAAGTTTGCCTTAACTGTGGAGCTTTTTTTGTCCAGATTACATCAGAAAAAGGTGACAGGGGCTGTTATGCTAATATACTGTAAACTACTGTATAGTGGGGTTCTGTATACTGTGTGGGAGCCTGTATACTGTGGGGGGCTGTATACTGTGGGGGCCGGTATACTGTGGGGAGCCTGATTACTGTGGTGGGCCTGTATACTGTGGGGTAGCCTGTATACTGTGTGGGGGGGGGCTGTATAGTGTGGGGGGGCTGTATACTGTGTGGAGGCCTGTATACTGTGTGGGGGCCTGTATAGTGTGGTGGGGGCCTGTATAGTGTGACGGGGGCCTGTATAGTGTGTGGGGAGGCCTGTATAGTGTGTGGAGGGTCTGTATACAGTGTGGGGGGGCCTGTTTAGTGTGGGGGGCTGTATACTGTGGGTGATGTATGTTGTGGAGTGCTATACTGCTGTACTGTATAGTGTGGGTGCGGTACAGTGTGGGGTGCTGTATCGTGTATCGTTTGGGGTGCTGCATACGGTGAAGTGCTATACTGTGAGGTGTTGTATACTGTGGGGTGCTGTATACTGTGGGCTGCTATACTGCTCTTCTATATACTGTGGGGTACTGTATAGTGTGGGGTGCTATACTGCATACTGTGTGGTGCTGTATACTATAGGGTGCTATACTGCATACTGTGTGGTGCTGTATACTATAGGGTGCTATACTGCATACTGTGGGGTGCTGGGGTGCACTGGAACACTAGGGTGAGCCGAGCCCCGGTCTCCTTCCTGCAGAGCGGTGCTGTAATGACCGGCAACACACACAGGGAGGAAAACAGGGAAAGCCCTGCACAAGGGAGAGGGAAAGGTGGTGACCCTTAACTCACCTTGCAGCTGGTACCTGCCTGCCCTGTCGTCCCTAGACGGGTTCCTCACCCGTGCGGCGATCACGTGCCTAAACCCTGGCTTTCCCTGAAATGAGCCCTAGATAATGAACGGGCCGGTGGGATCGCTAGTCCTCACCACTGCACTAAGAGGGAAACACCAGGGAGAGGACAGACAAACACAGACAAACACAAACACCCAGGTGGACGGCAACAATTGTCCACAAAGGTCCAACAGGGATCCGGAGGGTAGCGTTCTAAGGCAACACTCAGAGAACGCAGCAACACAGCTCCAGTGGGTCAGAATAGATGTCCAGGCAGGAAGCTCTATATCTGGCAACCAGAGAAGTGTGAGAGGGGAATATAAGGAGGATTGGGAGTGCTGGACAAGGAACAGCTGAGAGAAGGAGCTACGGATCCCTGAGTGAGCCAAAAGGGTTTGTAAAGCAAACCCAGAAAGCTACAATAAGGAAACTTCCCTATCTGACATAGAGCGTGCAGCCAACCGCTGCGACCTCCTGACCCCGGGTACAACGGAGTCAGGCGTGGCTCTTGACACCCTCGTGACAGTACCCCCCTCTCTACGAGGGGCCTCCGGACACTCAGGACCAGGTCTCTCAGGATGAGAGGCATGAAAAATCCGGACTAGCCTGTCGGCGTTTACCTCAGACGCAGGAACCCACATTCTTTCCTCGGGACCGTAACCTCTCCAGTGCACCAGATATTGGAGAGAGCGGCGGACCCGACGAGAATTAACAATTTTGGATATCTGAAATTCCAAACTACCATCCACGACAACAGGAGGGGGTGGCAGCGGTGACGGTTCTAGAGGTGGAACATATTTTTTGAGTAACGACTTATGAAAGACATTATGGATTTTAAAAGTCTGAGGTAACTCCAGGCGAAAAGCCACGGGGTTGATGATGGCTACAATCTTGTAAGGACCAATAAACCTAGGACCCAGTTTCCAAGAGGGAACCTTCAACTTGATATTCCTTGTAGACAGCCACACATAGTCATTCACTCCTAGGTCCGGACCTGGCGACCGTCTCTTATCAGCCATGCATTTGTATTTACCTCCCATATTTTTCAAGTTAGCTTGCACCTTCTGCCATACTGATGAAAGAGATGACGAAAACCGTTCCTCTTCGGGAACCCCAGAAGACCCCCCCTCTTTGAAAGTACAGAATTGGGGATGAAAACCATATGCACCAAGAAATGGTGACTTGCCAGTGGATTCCTGACGGCGATTATTTATGGCAAACTCAGCTAACGGTAAATATGACGACCACAACTCTTGGTTTTCAGACACAAAACATCTTAGATATGTCTCCAGGTTTTGGTTGGTACGCTCAGTCTGTCCATTCGACTGAGGATGGAAAGCTGAGGAAAAGGACAAGTGAACCCCTAAACGGGAACAAAAAGCTTTCCAAAATTTAGAAATAAACTGGGTTCCCCGGTCCGAAACAACATCGGAGGGGACCCCGTGAAGCTTCACGATCTCACTGACGAATACCTGAGCAAGAGTTTTAGCATTAGGTAGTGCGGGTAACGCAATAAAGTGTGCCATTTTGCTAAACCTGTCCACTACTACCAAAATCACTGTTTTACCCGCAGACAAAGGTAAGTCAGTGATAAAATCCATAGACAGATGTGTCCATGGTCTATTGGGAATGACGAGTGGTAATAGAGACCCTGCAGGACGTGTATGTGAAACTTTTGCGCGCGCACAGGTAGAACAAGAAGACACAAAATCCAATACATCCTGACGCAACCTTGGCCACCAAAAACGACGAGACAATAGCTCCAAGGTTGCTTTACTACCCGGGTGCCCAGCAAGTGCCGAATTATGATGTTCCTTTAATAATTCGAGACGTAGGTTCAACGGTACAAACAACTTCTCTGAAGGGCAAGAGACCGGGGCGTCCCCCTGGGCCTCTAACACCTTCCCCTCCAAGGCAGAGTGTACCGCAGAGACAACTACTCCTCTTTGTAGAATGGGTACCGGATCACTCACATTACCCCCTCCAGGGAAACAACGAGATAGTGCATCAGCCTTGGTGTTCTTTGCCCCAGGACGATAGGTAATCACAAATTTAAACCTGGTAAAAAATAGCGACCACCTAGCCTGTCTAGGGGTGAGACGCTTAGCTGATTCGAGGTACAGCAGATTTTTGTGGTCCGTAAACACAGTGACGGGGTGGACTGCCCCCTCTAAAAAGTGACGCCACTCCTCAAACGCAAGTTTAATAGCTAACAGTTCCCTATTGCCAATATCGTAGTTCTGTTCTGCTGCAGATAGTTTTTTAGAAAAGAAAGCACAAGGACGCCATTTGCCAGGAGACGGACCCTGAGACAGCACAGCCCCCACTCCCACCTCTGATGCATCGACTTCAACAATAAAAGGCTGAGAGACATCAGGTTGGACTAGTACAGGTGCTGAGGTAAACCTCTCTTTTAGAGAGGAAAAAGCAACTTTAGCGGCATCAGACCATTTAGAAAAATCAGTCCCCTTCCTAGTCATGTCAGTAAGGGGTTTTACGATCACCGAATAATTTTTAATGAATTTCCTATAGAAATTCGCAAAGCCCAAGAACCGTTGTAGTGCTTTGAGGTTCTCAGGAAGATCCCAATCCAAAATTGCCTGGACCTTCCCAGGATCCATACGGAAACCTGACGCAGATAATAGATATCCCAGGAATTGTATCTCCTGAACGGCAAAAACACATTTTTCAATTTTAGCATATAATTCATTTGTCCGTAGGACCTGTAGTACTTGTCTGACATGCTCCTCATGTGTTTTCAGATCAGACGAATAAATTAAGATATCATCTAGGTATATGACTACAAACCTGCCGATGAGATGACTAAAAATGTCATTAACGAAATGTTGAAAGACAGCAGGGGCATTGGTCAGACCGAAAGGCATGACTAGATTTTCATAATGCCCCTCAGGGGTGTTAAAAGCTGTCTTCCACTCATCCCCCTCCTTGATACGAATCAGATTGTAGGCCCCCCTAAGATCGAGTTTGGAGAACCACCTAGCACCCGCAATCTGGTTAAACAGGTCAGGAATGAGAGGAAGAGGGTATGGGTCTCGGATGGTTATCCGGTTTAGCTCACGGAAATCTAGGCAAGGACGCAGGCCCCCATCTTTCTTTTTAACAAAGAAAAACCCTGCAGCCACGGGTGAAGAAGAGGGTCTGATGTGTCCCTTAGCCAGACTCTCGGAGATATAATCCTTCATGGCTTGTCTCTCTGGACCTGAAAGATTATACAACCTGGTCTTGGGTAATTTTGCGCCGGGAATGAGGTTAACCGGGCAATCATAAGGACGATGAGGTGGTAACTTCTGACAACCCTTTTCAGAAAAAACGTCCTCAAAGTCCGAAACAAATGTAGGTAGGGTAGTTATGGAGGCGATTAAGCAATTGTTATTTAAGCAATTCTCTCTGCAATGCTCACTCCACTCCAATATCTCCCTGGCCTGCCAATCCACAGGATTGTGCGCTACCAACCAGGGAAGACCCAATACCACAGGAGTGGGAAGCCCCTCCAGAACATAACACGAAAGCATCTCAGTTATGGTGGTCCCCTACCCGAAGGTGTAAATTATGAACGATGTGGGTGAGGTTTCTCTGAGACAGAGGAGCAGAATCTATAGCAAATATGGGAATAGGTCTCTGCAGCGTACAGAGAGACAAACCCATAGTGCGGGCAAAATGGGCATCTATCAAATTTACCCCTGCTCCACTGTCTAGAAAGAAAGAAATAGTCTCCGTCTTATCACCAAAAATAATAACCGCTGGCAACAAAAATTGCGATGTACGTATGGAGGAAACGTATACCCCCCGGCTGACATCCTCCACACAGCCTGGGGTTAGTAGTTTTCCGACGGTTTTTTGGTTTCTGAGGAAAGAAGGACAGACGTTAATGAAATGACCCCTCTCCCCACAAAAAAACAACCCCCACGCCTACGGCGAACCTCAGGAGGACGAACCTGACGAGTAGTTCCTCCTAGCTGCATAGGCTCGTCTATGTCCGTACAGACTAACTGCTGCTTGGGAGGGGTTATCAATGGCTCCGGTTTTTTCAACCTGTCCCTAAGGCGTCTATCTATACGGATAGAAAGGGACATAACTGCATGAAGGGAAAAGGGGGTCTCATACAGCGCAAGCGCATCCTTAACCCTTTCGGATAACCCAGAGCAGAACTGACTCCTGAGAGCCGGGTCGTTCCATTGGGTATCCGTAGCCCACCTACGGAAGTCAGAGCAATACTCCTCTACCGGCCGCTCTCCTTGTAGGAGTCTCCGTAATTTTGATTCAGCCAGTGCGACTCGGTCAGGGTCGTCATATATGAGACCCAAGGCCCCGAAAAACTCATCCACTGACCGAAGAGCCTGGGAATCAGTAGGTAAAGAGAACGCCCAGGACTGCGGGTCCCCCTGCAGCAGGGAAATAACAACACCCACCCGCTGTTCTTCATTACCAGAGGAGTAAGGACGCAGTTTAAAGTATAGTTTACAGGCCTCACGGAACGTCAAAAACTTGTCCCTTCCCCCAGAAAATCTGTCAGGGAGAGGGACCTTGGGTTCCGCAACAACCTGGTTACCAGTAGCAACCGCTGGGCTTGCGGTCTGTTGTAATTGCTGCTGTTGCTGGAGGACCGACGCCTTCAATCCTGCCACCTCCAAAGACAGGCCATGAAATTGTTCGGACAGAGCAGCAATTGGATCCATACTGGATTCTAAGTAGGTAAAAAAAAAAAAAATTTTTTTTTTTTTTTTTTTTTTACCTACACAAAAATAAGGGCCAGATATAATGTAATGACCGGCAACACACACAGGGAGGAAAACAGGGAAAGCCCTGCACAAGGGAGAGGGAAAGGTGGTGACCCCTAACTCACCTTGCAGCTGGCACCTGCCTGCCCTGACGTCCCTAGACGGGTTCCTCACCCGTGCGGCGATCACGTGCCTAAACCCTGGCTTTCCCTGAAATGAGCCCTAGATAGTGAACGGGCCGGTGGGATCGCTAGTCCTCACCACTGCACTAAGAGGGAAACACCAGGGAGAGGACAGACAAACACAGACAAACACAAACACCCAGGTGGACGGCAACAATTGTCCACAAAGGTCCAACAGGGATCCGGAGGGTAGCGTTCTAAGGCAACACTCAGAGAACGCAGCAACACAGCTCCAGTGGGTCAGAATAGATGTCCAGGCAGGAAGCTCTATATCTGGCAACCAGAGAAGTGTGAGAGGGGAATATAAGGAGGATTGGGAGTGCTGGACAAGGAACAGCTGAGAGAAGGAGCTACGGATCCCTGAGTGAGCCAAAAGGGTTTGTAAAGCAAACCCAGAAAGCTACAATAAGGAAACTTCCCTATCTGACATAGAGCGTGCAGCCAACCGCTGCGACCTCCTGACCCCGGGTACAACGGAGTCAGGCGTGGCTCTTGACACCCTCGTGACAGGTGCCCACTTCCAGCCTGAGCCCAGCTGCCCAGAGCACTGATCCTGAGCCGCTGGAGTCTTCAGGACTAAGTATTTACAGTCATTCACTGGACTCTACCAGATGTGTGGATTTTTTGTGTGTGTTGTGGTCGAGGGCGTGATTGCATGCTAAGGTGTGGGAAGGCGGGATCCAGGGGGCCCAAGTACATTTTTGCCCAGGGTCCAATCAATATTAAAGACGGCCCTGCTTGTGCCCCGATTATGTATATAGAACACTCTCTAGATCTTTATGAGCTTTCCCTCAGCTCAGTTTCCCAGTCCCCCCAGTATGATGCTGCCACCACCATGTCTCACTGTGGGGATGGCGTTCTTTGGGGGATGTGATATGTTGGGTTTGCTCCAGACATAGCGTTCTCTTTGATGGACGATAAGTTCAATGTTAGTCTCCTCAGACCAGAGCCCCTTCCTCCATACAGTTTCGGAGTCTCCCACAGGCCTTTTCACTCACAACGCGCCTTATTGTCTTTAGCTGACAGTAATGGCTTCTTCCGGCCGCTCTGCCATAAAGCCCAACTCTATGGAGCGTACGGCTTATTGTCGTCCTCTGTACAGATCCTCCAGTCTCTGCTGTGGAACTCTGCAGCTCCTCCAGGGTTACCCTAGGTCTCTGTGCTGCCTCTCGGATTAATGCCCTCCTTGCCCGCTCCGTGGGTTTTGGTTGCGGCCGTCTCCTGGCAGGTTTGCTGTTGTGCCATGTTCTTTCCATTTGGTTATGATAGATTTGGTGGAGCTCCTGGGGATCATCAAAGATTTGGATATTTTTTATACCCTAGCCCTGACTTGTACTTCTCCACAACATTGTCCCTTACTTGTTTGGAGAGCTCCTCGGTCTTCATGGCAGTGTTTGGTCAATGATGCCTCTTGCTTGTGTGTTGCAGCCTCTGGTGTGTGTATATGTAATGACAGATCATGTGACACTTAGATTGCACACAGGTGACATCATCTCACTAATTATGTGACTTCTGAAGGTAATTGGTTGCACCAGAGCTTTTTATGGGCTTCCTAACAAAGGGGGTGAATACATACGCACAGGACAATATTCTGTTTCCTAATTTCTAAACAATAGTTTTATTTATATATTTTTCTCATTTCACTTCACCGACTTAGACCATTGTGTTCTGATCCATCACATTCAGATTAACAAAACATTGAATTTAAAGGGCTTCTGTCAGCCCACTAAACCCTTTTTTTTCCCCCGTTGATATTAATCCCTACACTGCGAGCTCCCTGTACATATGCTAAATATTAATTTTCGTTCAGTAGATATTGTTAAAAATCAAGTTTTATAATATGTAAATTACCTTGCTACCAGCAAGTAGGGCGGCTACTTGCTGGTAGCAGCCGCATCCTCCTCTCATCATGACGCCCCCTCCGCCGTTTGATTGACAGGGCCAGGGAACGGGTTCGTTCTCTGCTGGCCCTGTTCGAATTCAAAATATCGCGCCTGCGCTGTACCTGTCTTTAATCGGCGCAGGCGCACTGAGAGGTGGCCGCTCTGTCGGCCGCTCCATCCTCAATGCGCCTGCGCCGATGACGTCACATCTACACCCGGCGCAGGCGCATTGAGGATGGAGCGGCCGACAGAGCGGCCACCTCTCAGTGCGCCTGCGCCGGGTGTAGATGTGACGTCATCGGCGCAGGCGCATTGAGGATGGAGCGGCCGACAGAGCGGCCACCTCTCAGTGCGCCTGCGCCGATTAAAGACAGGTACAGCGCAGGCGCGATATTTTGAATTCGAACAGGGCCAGCAGAGAACGAACCCGTTCCCTGGCCCTGTCAATCAAACGGCGGAGGGGGCGTCATGATGAGAGGAGGATGCGGCTGCTACCAGCAAGTAGCCGCCCTACTTGCTGGTAGCAAGGTAATTTACATATTATAAAACTTGATTTTTAACAATATCTACTGAACGAAAATTAATATTTAGCATATGTACAGGGAGCTCGCAGTGTAGGGATTAATATCAACGGGGAAAAAAAAAGGGTTTAGTGGGCTGACAGAAGCCCTTTAAGGCTGTAATGTAACAAAATACGAAAACAGTCAAGGGGGTGAATACTTTTGCAAGGCACTGTACAAGAAGATGTATAACTTATACCAGCTTTACATATAGAATTATATACAGGACGTGCTCGGGTAATACCAGCAATATATGTATAAATCTTTGAGGTATCGTGTGCCTCATGCCTCTTTGATGCCATACAGTTCTGTCCACGTTTTCCTGATTACGTATTACAATGTTGCGTCGCGGCTATTGACAGTGAGCGCGGTTGCGGTTGGTCCTGACACGGTGGTCACCATAGTCTTTGTTATTTCATCATTAGCCGTTATTACAGCATCACGTGTCCACAAGTCGCCGTCTAGCCGCCACCTTACAGTCACTCGCATCCTAGTTCCATTTTCTCCATTTTTTTTCCCCAATTTCCTGATCGGATTTGCGTGAAATATTTTGGCTGCCGCCTCGGAGACATTTCTTGGAGATAAGCTTTTTGGCTTTTAGCGACACAACTCATTTCATTTTAAAGTGAAATGGCGGCAGCGGTCTGATGCGCGGTTATATATTCGTTTGGACGGCGTCCTGCATTGACAAGTTGTCATTGACATTCCAGGGAAAGGGGAAAAAAATGTCCGCCGCCGAGAATCAATCTTCTGCTGCTTCGTTGCCTTAAATACCAGCGGAGGAAACAAACAGCGAGCACAATGCGACATAAACCACATATCAATTACAGTGAGTGCGCTTCACAGGCCGCAGCCGCGTCCGCGCTGCATTAAACCCCCCTGCAGGAGCCCGATAATGCCGCCCTATTGTTCTGGCACATATGGCTGCCTGATAAGCGCCGCCTGGGCCCCGCTGATAACGCACGAGGAGCAGACGTAACATTGTTGCTTTAGAAATTTCCTGGGACTCCGACAGAACTTCCATTAAGCCCACTGACCCCAATTGAATATTAATTAGCTAATTAACAGATTGATTGTTCCCGGTAATTTCTGGAGAGGATTTTTTTTTTCGAGGGCCATTTTTCCTTTTCGCTCCTTTGCTTTGCGTTTAATTGAATCTTCGCGCCTGCCAGGAAATTTCTCGCCCTCCGCCAAAGAAAATGAGAGGGAGATGGAAGAGAGGAATCCGCCTCTGCCGCCGGAACACTATTTTATCGCTTGTGTTTTGGACACGGCGCCCTTTAAAATGCAGCCCGGATAGACTGTGATCACGTGGCGGCCATCGCAGGACAGTGCAGGCGGGGGGGCTATGGGGGTCCGGCGGGGGGATCCGGAATCACAGACAAAAAGGACAGTGCAGGCGGGAGGGCCATGGGGGTCCGGCGGGGGGATCAGGAATCACAGACAAAATAAGGCTTCTGTGATGTCACAACCCACGCTCCGTGAACGCACACATTAAAGTCAATGGATACGTGAGAGGCCGCGAGCTTCCAGTCACACACAGCAGTTTAGGAAACGTAAGCTGAGCCCTGATTGGTTACTGAGGCCTCTGTTCTAGACAGGTTTTGATAAATGAGGTTCCCCTGTGCCTCACGAGCCTCATTGTTCCTGAGAGATCACTGTACCTCATTATGCCTCAACACAAGGCTCATATTTCATATTGTAAATTGGTGCCAAAGCCCCCCCCAACTTCTGCCCCGCTCTGTAGATCCGGGGGGTCGGTTTGTGTCACCGCTCTAGACTGTAGAGGAGGACATCACCGCAGAGGTCAGATGCGAGGTCAGCCCAATTATCACTAATACTGTCACTGCGGATATAAGGGGTGTTATCCCGATCAACCCCGGAGACCTCGAGACGCCTCCTGAGACCTTGAGTAAGCCAACCCCTCCAAGAATCCCCCAGACACCTCCAAAGATTCTCAGACACCCCCCGAGACCTTGAGACGCCCAACTTCTTCAAGAAACCCCCAGACACCTCCAAAGACAAAGACTCTCAGACACCCCCAGAGACCTCGAGATGTCCAACCCCTCCAAGAAACCTCCAGACACCTCCAAAGATTCTCATACACCCCCCGAGACCTTGAGACAGCCAACCCCTCCAAGAAACCCCCAGACACCTCCAAAGACTCTCATACACCCCCCGAGACCTTGAGACGCCCAACTCCTCCAAGAAACCCCCAGACACCTCCAAAGACAAAGACTCTCAGACACCCCTAAAGACATCAAGACGCCCAACCCCTCCAAGTAACCCCCAGACACCTCCAAAGACAAAGACTCTCAGACACCCCCAGAGACCTCAAGATGGCCAACCCCTCCAAGAAACCCCCAGACACCTCCAAAGACAAAGACTCTCAGACACCCCCAGAGACCTTGAGACGCCCAACCCCTCCAAGAAACCCCTAAACACCTCCAAAGACAAAGACTCTCAGACACCCCCAGAGACCTCAAGATGGCCAACCCCTCCAAGAAACCCCCAGACACCTCCAAAGACAAAGACTCTCAGACACCCCTAAAGACATCAAGATGCCCAACCCCTCGAAGCAACCCCCAGACACCTCCAAAGACAAAGACTCTCAGACACCCCCATACATGTGATGTCCTGGGCAAAAAGTGCGCTAAATCAACAAAGAGGCGCGCATTCAGAAAGGCAGCAAATCTCCTCCTTCTGCTTCCTTTCCTCACCATTTCCAAGATCTCTGCTTGCTGTTAGTGAATGATAGAATAATGAAAACGTTTACAGAGGCGGAAGTCCCGTCTGATGTGATCCTTCTTTACAGCTGAGGGTTTGTTACACTCGCATCCAGTCTTGGCAATCCTCAGCAGCAGCAGCACATCTCTGAGTTTTAATACAATGTATCCGTCTAAGTGTTTACCTCACTGGACTGACACATTGTAACGAACATCAGGCCAGGAGGGGTTTTCACTCTCTGACTGTAAATTAGCTAGTTCTCCTTTACTGACAGCAAGCAGAGATGTTGAAAATAATGAGGAATTGAAACACAAACTATGACAAAGAACTATTTTAATGCAGATGCCGAATCTCCCCCGGTACCGCGCCCGCCCTCGCCGCCATTGCTCACGTTCCTTACAAGTTCTCGGGAGTTTCTGATTTCACGTACGCCATGACGTTGGTTGTCAGTGAGGATCGCCGCCACCCGCGCCCCATGTCTCCGGTTACATTCAGCCCTGCAAGCAGAGAATGGATTATCTCCTTCCGCCACGTTTTACGCTCTGATGATATTTTACGATTCTCAGCGGCCGCCATTCATTTCAATTTGCGGCTTTTTCAATTTTTCCATTTGTTTTTCGTTTTTTTCAGACTCATAAAAGCTGCAGCGACATTTTATCTGCAGAAAAACGGTTAGAAGTGAAGTCGTTCCAGGGACGTAAACAAGTCAATGAAGTCCCTGATTAATTGTGAGACGTCCTCCATCTTGGAATCCGCCGCCGTCCTTTTTCTTGGGTCTGAAAACACAGAATTCTGCGACTTCCAGACTCTCCGCATTAACTGCTAATTGCAGAGGAGCGGTGGGCGGTTTTTGGCACAATATTAGCGACGCCACTTCATGAATAATTTGCATACAAAATGCTTTATTTTGGCAATCTATTAAAGCGCCGAGCAGTGTTTGCGGCTTATCGCAGGCAGGCAGGACGCGCCGCCATCTCCTAACATTCTGTTGATGCATGACAATTTAAAACATGGCAGCGGCTGCGGTGACATTTAAAGGGGCCTCCGCTGAATTCTGCCGCACAAACAGCCACTTGTTCTCCTCAGTGTTTGATGTTGATGGAGACGAATGCGGATAATTAATCCTGGAACAAACAGCCCCCCCCCCCCCCCCCCCGATATCCTCTAAGTTATAAGCGGGCGTAAGACTATTACGTTTTCTTAACTCCTTCATGCACAGAGTGCCGCCATAACTCTATGAGCATCTGTGGTAAGTGCAGGAAGGTCAAGGAGCATAGCCACCAGTACAACCAGTGACCCCGACCAGTGTCTCACAAAGGATGTAACTAGCGCGATTATAGTGTCAGCTAGGGTGGACTAGAAGAGCAGAACTGCAGTGTAAAGTACTACATCTATCCATCTATCTCTCTCATATCTATCTATGGCTTTTTTGGAGAAATAAATGTCAGCTAGGTATCTTCCAGCGAGGCGGAGCGCATGTGCAGTACCACAGTACTGGGGTATCTGCAGTTGGTTGGTACTGATGCTATGCAATGTGTTGTTAATGCAGTGTACACCTGGTATGTTCCAGCACAAGACTGGCGTGGCCTCTCTGGAGCTTAGGGTGTGGGCTGGCCCCACCCCCTCGTTCCAGAATTTTCTAGGCAGTCTTGCTGTAGAGAGGGAGGAGGTAGGGAGCAGACGTAAAGTGCCCCTCTCCCCCGAAGCTTTCTGCACCACCACATGCTCCAGGAGAAGAAATAGAGGAAGATCAGGAAGTGGATATGCATGGCTACAGTGTAGGAGTCAGCAAGGTAACCAGCATAAAGCTTTCCAGACCCTGCTGCTGTAGGGGGGTAACATGTTAAGACACTCTTTACACCCCAGAATAGTGGATACTACGGCCACGATTGCCAGATTGTAGTTGCTGCCAGAGATCCCAGTAACATAGGCTTTAGCAAGAGGAGGAGTAACCAGAGGGTCATTGCTGCCGCCAGCTACCTAGCTCATGCTTGGGCATCTGGGGAGAACTCGCACTGTATACAGACTGTTGTAGGATGTACTACAACTCCTATTTTACATTAAAATAAAGAAGGACATTAGTTGTGTTAAAGCTGGCCTGGTTTACTGACTCCTACTACACCTCCTGCTAGACACTCATACAACCACCAACACCAAGGGTATCCCGCCCAACATTACTACTACTACCACCACTACTGCAACTAATACTACTACTACTACTAATACTACTTCTGCTCCCACTACTACTACAACTACTACCACCACTGCTACTAATACTACTATTACTGCTGCTGCTACTACTACAGTACTTCTACTACTACTGCTACTACTACTGCTACCACAACTACTACTACCACCACTGCTACTAATACTACTATTACCGCTACTACTACTACTACAACTACTACCACCACTGCTACTAATACTACTATTATCGATACTACTACTGCTACAGCTACTACTACTACTACTGCTACCACAACTACTACTACCACCACTGCTACTAATACTACTATTACCACTACTACTACTGCTACAGCTACTACTACTGCTACAGCTACTACTACAACTACTACCACCACTGCTACTAATACTACTATTACCGCTACCACTACTGCTACTACTGCTACAGCTACTACTACTGCTACCACAACTACTACAACTTCTACCACCACTGCTACTAATACTACTATTACTGCTACTACTACTACTTCTACTACTACTGCTACAGCTACTACTACTGCTACAGCTGCTACTACAACTACTACCAACACTGTCATAGTCAGTGTTATATCTGTTTGGTGCATTCTCTCTGTGTGTTCTCTATGATTGCTACATTCTGTGTACTTTGCTCTTGTGGTGCATGTGGACCGCGTCGATATCCTCCATTGTATGCATATTTTGCTGGGGTTAGTCGATTACTGCGGTCCACATGCGGTCGGGCTGCTCCCCTAACTAAAGACACGCTACAGTGTCATGGGCTGAGCAGCTCCTCCAGAATTGCCTCTAATTTTTTTGTTTTTCATTTTCTGTCTTGTTAGATTTGAGTGTGTTTGCCTACTTGGCACTCTAGCACTTTTTTGCACCTGGTAACCTCCCTCACATGGTCTGGTGTGGGTGTGACTCGCGGCCTGGCTTCATCCACATTGCACAACCGCAGTATACATGCTGGGCACTTGTGGGGAGCTTGGCTGCGAGCTGAATTATATCATCCCCAGACCGTGTTCACACCATAGTCAGAGCAGCGGTTAGGACCCCTTGCCATGCTGAGAACCGTGACGTGGCGCATGTGGGCTCCGATATCTCCATGACTGGAACATATTGGCAAAAGTCTCAGCTTTTAATACCTGTATTTATGTCTTGCCAGCATAGTCAGTGTTATATCTGTTTGGTGCATTCTCTCTGTGTGTTTACTACCAACACTGGTACTAATACTACTATAACCGCTACTCCTGCAGGCCACCAACAGTCCTAGCTAACCCCTAACTAAACCAAAAGAAAAGCACACAGCAGCCTTCAGTAAAAGAAAAAAAAACACTGTGCGCCCCTGTAAGGCCTGTGTCCCATAGTTTTTATTAAACAAGGTGGGCACCCCAATAACAGGGTAGTAGAGAGAGTATTCACCGCAATTGGAGAATCAAATCCTAATAGAATTGCTTGTCTATTGAACAAGGTGGGCACCCCAATACCAGTTATATTACACAGCGTATTCACCCCAATACCAGTTATATTACACAGCGTATTCACCCCAATACCAGTTATATTACACAGCGTATTCATCCCAATACCAGTTATATTACACAGCGTATTCATCCCAATACCAGTTATATTACACAGCGTATTCACCCCAATACCAGTTATATTACACAGCGTATTCATCCCAATACCAGTTATATTACACAGCGTATTCACCCCAATACCAGTTATATTACACAGCGTATTCATCCCAATACCAGTTATATTACACAGCGTATTCATCCCAATACCAGTTATATTACACAGCGTATTCATCCCAATACCAGTTATATTACACAGCGTATTCATCCCAATACCAGTTATATTACACAGCGTATTCACCCCAATACCAGTTATGTTACACAGCGTATTCACCCCAATACCAGTTATGTTACACAGCGTATTCACCCCAATACCAGTTATGTTACACAGCGTATTCATCCCAATACCAGTTATGTTACACAGCGTATTCATCCCAATACCAGTTATATTACACAGCGTATTCATCCCAATACCAGTTATGTTACACAGCGTATTCACCCCAATACCAGTTATATTACACAGCGTATTCACCCCAATACCAGTTATATTACACAGCGTATTCATCCCAATACCAGTTATATTACACAGTGTATTCATCCCAATACCAGTTATATTACACAGCGTATTCATCCCAATACCAGTTATATTACACAGCGTATTCACCCCAATACCAGTTTATTACACAGTGTATTCATCGCCAATTACCCAGTTATATTACACAGCGTATTCACCCCAATACCAGTTTATTACACAGCGTATTCACCCCAATACCAGTTATATTACACAGCGTATTCACCCCAATACCAGTTTATTACACAGCGTATTCATCCCCAATACCAGTTTATGAATTACACAGCGTATTCACCCCAATACCAGTTATGTTACACAGCGTATTCACCCCAATACCAGTTATGTTACACAGCGTATTCACCCCAATACCAGTTTATTACCCAGCGTATTCACCCCAATACCAGTTATAGTTACACAGCGTATTCACCCCAATACCAGTTAGATTACACACAGCGTATTCAACCCCAATACCAGTTATATTACACAGCGTATTCACCCCAATACCAGTATGTTACACAGCGTATTCACCCCAATACCAGTTATGTTACACAGCGTATTCACCCCAATACCAGTTTATTACACAGCGTATTCACCCCCAATACCAGTTATAGTTACACAGCGTATTCACCCCAATACCAGTTATATTACACAGCGTATTCACCCCAATACCAGTTATATTACACAGCGTATTCACCCCAATACCAGGTATATTACACAGGTATTCACCCCAATACAGTTATATACACAGCGTATTCACCCCAATAACCAGTTATATTACACAGCGTATTCACCCCAATACCAGTTATATTACACAGCGTATTCACCCCAATACCAGTTATATTACACAGCGTATTCACCCCAATACCAGTTATATTACACAGCGTATTCACCCCAATACCAGTTATATTACACAGGTATTCACCCCAATACCAGTTATATTACACAGCGTATTCACCCCAATACCAGTTATATTACACAGCGTATTCACCCCAATACCAGTTATGTTACACAGCGTATTCACCCCCAATACCAGTTATGTTACACAGCGTATTCACCCCAATACCAGTTATATTACACAGCGTATTCACCCCAATACCAGTTATATTACACAGCGTATTCACCCCAATACCAGTTATGTTACACAGCGTATTCACCCCAATACCAGTTATGTTACACAGCGTATTCACCCCAATACCAGTTATGTTACACAGCGTATCACCCCAATACCAGTTATGTTACACAGCGTATTCACCCCAATACCAGTTATGTTACACAGCGTATTCATCCCCAATACCAGTTATGTTACACAGCGTATTCACCCCAATACCAGTTATGTTACACAGCGTATTCACCCCAATACCAGTTATGTTACACAGCGTATTCACCCCAATACCAGTTATGTTACACAGCGTATTCATCCCCAATACCAGTTATGTTACACAGCGTATTCACCCCAATACCAGTTATGTTACACAGCGTATTCATCCCAATACCAGTTATGTTACACAGCGTATTCATCCCAATACCAGTTATGTTACACAGCGTATTCATCCCAATACCAGTTATATTACACAGCGTATTCATCCCAATACCAGTTATATTACACAGCGTATTCACCCCAATACCAGTTATATTACACAGCGTATTCACCACAGCGTATTCACCCCAATACCAGTTATATTACACAGCGTATTCACCCCAATACCAGTTATATTACACAGCGCATTCACCCCAATACCAGTTATATTACACAGCGTATTCACCCCAATACCAGTTATATTACACAGCGTATTCACCCCAATACCAGTTATGTTACACAGCGTATTCACCCCAATACCAGTTATGTTACACAGCGTATTCACCCCAATACCAGTTATGTTACACAGCGTATTCACCCCAATACCAGTTATGTTACACAGCGTATTCACCCCAATACCAGTTATGTTACACAGCGTATTCACCCCAATACCAGTTATGTTACACAGCGTATTCACCCCAATACCAGTTATGTTACACAGCGTATTCACCCCAATACCAGTTATATTACACAGCGTATTCACCCCAATACCAGTTATATTACACAGCGTATTCACCCCAATACCAGTTATGTTACACAGCGTATTCACCCCAATACCAGTTATGTTACACAGCGTATTCATCCCAATACCAGTTATATTACACAGCGTATTCACCCCAATACCAGTTATATTACACAGCGTATTCACCCCAATACCAGTTATATTACACAGCGTATTCACCCCAATACCAGTTATATTACACAGCGTATTCACCCCAATACCAGTTATATTACACAGCGTATTCACCCCAATACCAGTTATATTACACAGCGTATTCACCCCAATACCAGTTATATTACACAGCGTATTCACCCCAATACCAGTTATGTTACACAGCGTATTCACCCCAATACCAGTTATGTTACACAGCGTATTCACCCCAATACCAGTTATGTTACACAGCGTATTCACCCCAATACCATGTTACACAGCGTATTCACCCCAATACCAGTTATGTTACACAGCGTATTCACCCCAATACCAGTTATATTACACATCGTATTCACCCCAATACCAGTTATGTTACACAGCGTATTCATCCCAATACCAGTTATATTACACAGCGTATTCACCCCAATACCAGTTATGTTACACAGCGTATTCATCCCAATACCAGTTATGTTACACAGCGTATTCACCCCAATACCAGTTATGTTACACAGCGTATTCATCCCAATACCAGTTATGTTACACAGCGTATTCACCCCAATACCAGTTATATTACACAGCGTATTCACCCCAATACCAGTTATGTTACACAGCGTATTCACCCCAATACCAGTTATGTTACACAGCGTATTCATCCCAATACCAGTTATGTTACACAGCGTATTCACCCCAATACCAGTTATGTTACACAGCGTATTCATCCCAATACCAGTTATATTACACAGCGTATTCATCCCAATACCAGTTATATTACACAGCGTATTCACCCCAATACCAGTTATATTACACAGCGTATTCACCCCAATACCAGTTATATTACACAGCGTATTCACCCCAATACCAGTTATATTACACAGCGTATTCACCCCAATACCAGTTATATTACACAGCGTATTCACCCCAATACCAGTTATATTACACAGCGTATTCACCCCAATACCAGTTATATTACACAGCGTATTCACCCCAATACCAGTTATATTACACATCGTATTCACCCCAATACCAGTTATGTTACACAGCGTATTCACCCCAATACCAGTTATATTACACAGCGTATTCACCCCAATACCAGTTATATTACACAGCGTATTCACCCCAATACCAGTTATATTACACAGCGTATTCACCCCAATACCAGTTATGTTACACAGCGTATTCATCCCAATACCAGTTATATTACACAGCGTATTCACCCCAATACCAGTTATATTACACAGCGTATTCACCCCAATACCAGTTATATTACACAGCGTATTCACCCCAATACCAGTTATATTACACAGCGTATTCACCCCAATACCAGTTATATTACACAGCGTATTCACCCCAATACCAGTTATATTACACAGCGTATTCACCCCAATACCAGTTATGTTACACAGCGTATTCACCCCAATACCAGTTATATTACACAGCGTATTCACCCCAATACCAGTTATATTACACAGCGTATTCACCCCAATACCAGTTATATTACACAGCGTATTCACCCCAATACCAGTTATATTACACATCGTATTCACCCCAATACCAGTTATGTTACACAGCGTATTCACCCCAATACCAGTTATATTACACAGCGTATTCACCCCAATACCAGTTATGTTACACAGCGTATTCACCCCAATACCAGTTATATTACACAGCGTATTCACCCCAATACCAGTTATATTACACAGCGTATTCACCCCAATACCAGTTATGTTACACAGCGTATTCACCCCAATACCAGTTATATTACACAGCGTATTCACCCCAATACCAGTTATATTACACAGCGTATTCATCCCAATACCAGTTATGTTACACAGCGTATTCATCCCAATACCAGTTATGTTACACAGCGTATTCACCCCAATACCAGTTATGTTACACAGCGTATTCACCCCAATACCAGTTATATTACACAGCGTATTCACCCCAATACCAGTTATATTACACAGCGTATTCACCCCAATCTGAGAATAAAATAAAAATAAAGATTCTTGACCAAGAAGTGCGCTACAAATTGAGTTTTTCCTAAACTTTGGATCGAAATCCACTTCAGATGCTTCGATTCGCTAAACACTAATTACTACTAATACTGATACTAAGTCTACATGCACATGACCGCCGTGTGTTTTGCGGTCTGCAAATTGCGGATCCGCAAAACATGGATAGCGTCCGTGTGCGTTCCGCAATTTGTGGAATGGCGCGGACAGCCATTAATATAACTGCCTATTCTTGTACGCAAAACGGACAAGAATAGGACAGGTTATATTTTTTGGGCGGACCACGGAACGGAGCAACGGATACGGACAGCGCGCGGAGTGTTGTCTGCATCTTTTGCAGCCCCATTGAATTGAATGGGTCTACATCCAAGCCACAAATACTGCGACTCGGATGAGGACCCGAACTACGGTCGTGTGCATGTAGCCTTATACTGCTGCTACTATTACTAACACTACTACTACTATTACTGCTGCTACTACTATCACTTCTACTACTAACATTACTACTACTATTACTACTGTTGCTACTACTACTACTAACACTACTAAAATTACTACTACTAACACTACTACTACTATTACTACTGCTGCTACTACTACTAACACTACTACTACTATTACTGCTGCTACTACTATCACTTCTACTACTACTACTACTACTAATATTACTACTACTAACACAACTACTACTATTACTGCTGCTACTACTACTAACACTACTACTACTATTACTGCTGCTACTACTATCACTTCTACTACTACTACTACTAATATTACTACTACTAACACAACTACTACTATTACTACTGCTGCTGCTACTACTACTAACACTACTACTATTACTGCTGCTGCTACTACTATCACTTCTACTACTACTACTACTACTAATATTACTACTACTAACACAACTACTATTATTACTACTGCTGCTGCTGCTGCTACTACTACTAACACTACTACTACTATTACTGCTACTACTATCAGTTCTACTACTACTACTACTATTACTGCTGCTGCTACTACTATCACTTCTACTACTACTACAAACACAACTACTACTATTACTACAGCTGCTGCTACTACTACTAACACTACTACTATTACTGCTGCTACTACTATCACTTCTACTACTACTACTACTACTAATACAACTACTACAATTACTACTGCTGCTGCTACTACTACTACTACTAACACTACTTCTATTACTGCTGCTACTACTATCACTTCTACTACTACTACTACTACTAACACAACTACTACAATTACTACTGCTGCTGCTGCTACTACTACTACTACTAACACTACTACTATTACTGCTACTACTATCACTTCTACTACTACTACTAATATTACTACTACTAACACAACTACTACTGTTACTACTGCTGCTACTACTAACACTACTACTACTATTAGTGCTGCTACTACTATCACTTCTACTACTACTACTAATATTACTACTACTAACACAACTATTACTACTGTTGCTGCTACTACTACTAACACTACTACTACTATTATTGCTGCTACAACTATCACTTCTTCTACTACTACTAATATTACTACTACTAACACAACTACTACTATTACTACTGCTGCTACTACTACTAACACTACTACTACTACTGCTACTACTATCAGTTCTACTACTACTACTATTACTGCTGCTACTACTATCACTTCTACTACTACTACAAACACAACTACTACTATTACTACAGCTGCTGCTACTACTACTAACACTACTACTACTATTACTGCTGCTACTACTATCACTTCTACAACTACTACTACTAACACAACTACTACTATTACTACTGCTGCTGCTACTACTACTAACACTACTACTATTACTATCACTTCTACTACTACTACTAATATTACTACTACTAACACAACTACTATTATTACTACTGCTGCTGCTACTAACACTACTACTACTATTACTGCTACTACTATCAGTTCTACTACTACTACTACTATTACTGCTGCTACTACTATCACTTCTACTACTACTACAAACACAACTACTACTATTACTACAGCTGCTGCTACTACTACTAACACTACTACTATTACTGCTGCTACTACTATCACTTCTACTACTACTAACACAACTACTACAATTACTACTGCTGCTGCTGCTACTACTACTACTAACACTACTACTATTACTGCTGCTACTACTATCACTTCTACTACTACTACTACTAATATTACTACTACTAACACAACTACTACTATTACTACTGCTGCTACTACTAACACTACTTCTACTATTAGTGCTGCTACTACTATCACTTCTACTACTACTACTAATATTACTACTACTAACACAACTACTACTATTACTACTGCTGCTGCTACTACTACTAACACTACTACTACTATTATTGCTGCTACTACTATCACTTCTTCTACTACTACTACTAATATTACTACTACTAACACAACTACTACTATTACTACTGCTGCTGCTACTACTACTAACACTACTACTACTGCTACTACTATCAGTTCTACTACTACTACTATTACTGCTGCTACTACTATCACTTCTACTACTACTACAAACACAACTACTACTATTACTACAGCTGCTGCTACTACTACTAACACTACTACTACTACTATTACTGCTGCTACTACTATCACTTCTACTACTACTAACACAACTACTACTATTACTACTGCTGCTACTACTACTACTACTACTAACACTACTACTATTACTGCTGCTACTACTATCACTTCTACTACTACTAATATTACTACTACTAACACAACTACTACTATTACTACTGCTGCTGCTACTACTACTAACACTACTACTACTGCTACTACTATCAGTTCTACTACTACTACTATTACTGCTTCTACTACTATCACTTCTACTACTACTACAAACACAACTACTACTATTACTACAGCTGCTGCTACTACTACTAACACTACTACTACTATTACTGCTGCTACTACTATCACTTCTACTACTACTACTAACACAACTACTACTATTACTACTGCTGCTACTACTACTACTACTAACACTACTACTATTACTGCTGCTACTATCACTTCTACTACTACTAATATTACTACTACTAACACAACTACTACTATTACTACTGCTGCTACTACTAACACTACTACTACTATTAGTGCTGCTACTACTATCACTTCTACTACTACTACTACTAATATTACTACTACTAACACAACTACAACTATTACTACTGCTGCTACTACTAACACTACTACTACTATTAGTGCTGCTACTACTATCACTTCTACTACTACTACTAATATTACTACTACTAACACAACTACTACTATTACTACTGCTGCTACTACTACTAACACTACTACTACTATTATTGCTGCTACTACTATCACTTCTTCTACTACTACTAATATTACTACTACTAACACAACTACTACTATTACTACTGCTGCTGCTACTACTACTAACACTACTACTACTGCTACTACTATCAGTTCTACTACTACTACTATTACTGCTGCTACTACTATCACTTCTACTACTACTACAAACACAACTACTACTATTACTACAGCTGCTGCTACTACTACTAACACTACTACTACTATTACTGCTGCTACTACTATCACTTCTACTACTACTACTACTAACACAACTACTACTATTACTACTGCTGCTGCTACTACTACTACTACTAACACTACTACTATTACTGCTGCTACTACTATCACTTCTATTACTACTACTAACACAACTACTACTATTACTACTGCTGCTACTACTACTAACACTACTACTACTATTAGTGCTGCTACTACTATCACTTCTACTACTACTACTACTAATATTACTACTACTAACACAACTACTACTATTACTACTGCTGCTACTACTACTAACACTACTACTACTATTAGTGCTGCTACTACTATCACTTCTACTACTACTACTACTACTAATATTACTACTACTAACACAACTACTACTATTACTACTGCTGCTGCTACTACTACTAACACTACTACTACTATTACTGCTACTACTATCATTTCTACTACTACTACTACTATTACTGCTGCTACTACTATCACTTCTACTACTACTACTACAAACACAACTACTACTATTACTACAGCTGCTGCTACTACTACTAACACTACTACTACTATTACTGCTGCTACTACTATCACTTCTACTACTACTACTATTACTGCTGCTACTACTATCACTTCTACTACTACTACTACTAACACAACTACTACTATTACTACTGCTGCTGCTACTACTACTACTAACACTACTACTACTATTACTGCTGCTACTACTATCACTTCTACTACTACTACTACTAATATTACTACTACTAACACAACTACTACTATTACTACTGCTGCTACTACTAACACTACTACTACTATTAGTGCTGCTACTACTATCACTTCTACTACTACTAATATTACTACTACTAACACAACTACTACTATTACTACTGCTGCTGCTGCTACTAACACTACTACTACTATTACTGCTGCTACTACTATCACTTCTACTACTACTACTACTACTACTAATATTACTACTACTAACACAACTACTACTATTACTGCTGCTGCTGCTACTACTACTACTAATACTGCCACTACTACTACTACTACTACTATCACTTCTTCTACTACTACTACTATTACTGCTGCTACTATCACTACTACTACTACTATTACTGCTGCTACTATCACTTCTAATACTACTACTACTAATATTACTACTACTAACACAACTACTACTATTACTGCTGCTGCTGCTACTACTATTTCTACTACTACTTCTAGTATTACTATTACTTCTACTACTATTAGTACTACTACTACTATTACTACTATCAGTGGCATAACCAGAAATTACTGGGCCCTGCAGCAAATTTTTTAATGCTCCCACCCCACCCCAGCAACTTTTTCGCAACCCCCTCCTCCAGTGCAACCCCCACTCCTGTGGCTGAGATGGCTCTGCTATGTCCATTTCCTACGATGTCTCTGTATATAATGTCATTGTATATACTGTTCGGGGGCCCTGACAATAAAGTCTTTTAGTCCTCATTCTGGGTGGGCCCTTTCTGATTATGGGCCCCAAAGCAGCTGCTTCCCCTGCTTCTCCTATAGCTACTCCCCTGACTGCTGCTGCTACTACTTCTTCTACTACTATTACTACTATTATTACCACTAGAACTACTTCTACTGCTGCTACTACTGCTATGGCTACTACTATTACTACTACTTCTACTACTATTACTACTAGTACTACTTCCACTGCGTCTGCTACTATTGCTACTACTTCTACCACTACTTTTACTGCTCCTAATTTTACTACTACAGTTACTGCTTTTACTACTACTATTACTGCTACTTCTACTGCTTTGTTATTTCTACTTCTACTACTACTTTTGCCTTCCTGTGTGGTTCTATGAGGGTGGGAGGGGGGGGGGGGTCATGCACGTAATGTGGGGGTCGAGCACATAAACAAGACGCTCAACAAAAGTTTAATTCTGGGAAACAATAGACAAGAGACACTACTAGTGATGTCATATAGAGAGACACTACTAGTGATGTCATATAGAGAGACACTACTAGTGATGTCATATAGAGAGACACTACTAGTGATGTCATATAGAGAGACACTACTAGTGATGTCATATAGAGAGACACTACTAGTGATGTCATATAGAGAGACACTACTAGTTATATTGTCAGAAGCAGCAAGATGTTCTCCAAAGTGGACAGCCCCTTTAATTACATTCTATGCCTGTAAACTAATGTTCCAGTTGTGATCACATAGACGGCTCCAAGAAGAAACAAAAGGGCCCATGACCTGGAGGCAGATGCAGTTACAGCCCCTTAGATATGTGCACGTTAGGACTCAGGCCTGGGGGCAGAAAATGAGGCACGAGGCATGATAGAAGTGAGTAGGAATTATTAATTAAATCTTATCATCCTTTACACCAGACTCATCTCACTGATCATTATAACTGTGTATTTATACATATAATATAACTGCTCCGATGGCTCCACCTAGAGGCGAATGTCTGGTACTGCACCAAGGCCAAGGGTTGGTTTCCACCTCATGAGGGTTTTTCTTTCCTCTGGATCAACTTTTCAGGATAATAAACTGAGCTGAATGGATGGATGTCTGTTTTCAGCCTTACAAACGACGTAAGTGTGTTACCATGTGACTGTTACTATGTAACTATGTGCTGTTACCATGTGACTGTTACTATGCAACTATGTGCTGTTACCATGTGACTGTTACTATGTAACTATGTGCTGTTACCATGTGACTGTTACTATGTAACTATGTGCTGTTACCATGTGCCTGTTACTATGTAACTATGTGCTGTTACCATGTGACTGTTACTATGTAACTATGTGCTGTTACCATGTGACTGTTACTATGAAACTATGTGCTGTTACCATGTGACTGTTACTATGTAACTATGTGCTGTTACCATGTGACTGTTACTATGTAACTATGTGCTGTTACCATGTGACTGTTACTATGCAACTATGTGCTGTTACCATGTGACTGTTACTATGCAACTATGTGCTGTTACCATGTGACTGTTACTATGCAACTATGTGCTGTTACCATGTGACTGTTACTATGCAACTATGTGCTGTTACCATGTGACTGTTACTATGCAACTATGTGCTGTTACCATGTGACTGTTACTATGCAACTATGTGCTGTTACCATGTGACTGTTACTATGCAACTATGTGCTGTTACCATGTGACTGTTACTATGTAACTATGTGCTGTTACCATGTGACTGTTACTATGTAACTATGTGCTGTTACCATGTGACTGTTACTATGTAACTATGTGCTGTTACCATGTGACTGTTACTATGTAACTATGTGCTGTTACCATGTGACTGTTACTATGAAACTATGTGCTGTTACCATGTGACTGTTACTATGTAACTATGTGCTGTTACCATGTGACTGTTACTATGCAACTATGTGCTGTTACCATGTGACTGTTACTATGCAACTATGTGCTGTTACCATGTGACTGTTACTATGCAACTATGTGCTGTTACCATGTGACTGTTACTATGCAACTATGTGCTGTTACCATGTGACTGTTACTATGCAACTATGTGCTGTTACCATGTGACTGTTACTATGCAACTATGTGCTGTTACCATGTGACTGTTACTATGTAACTATGTGCTGTTACCATGTAACTGTTACTATGCAACTATGTGCTATTACCATGTGACTGTTACTATGTAACTATGTGCTGTTATCATGTAACTGTTACTGTATGACCTTTACTAAGTTACTATGTGACTGTTACTATGTAACTATGTGCTGTTACTATGTGACTGTTACTATGTAACTATGTGCTGTTATCATGTAACTGTTACTATGTAACTATGTGCTATTATGTGACTGTTACTGTATGAACTTTACTAAGTTTCTATGAGACTGTTACTATAACTATGTTACTGTGGGCTGTTATGTGACTATGTGCTATGTTACTATGTGCTTTTATTACAGTGTTTTACAATGTTACTATCTGCCATTACTGTGTTACTAACTGCTACTATGTTACTCTCTGTTACTATGTTACTATCTGATGTTACTGTTACTATCTGCCGTTACTGTGTTACTATATGCTACTATGCTACTACCTGCTTTTACTATTTTCCTATCTGCCCTTACCATGTTACTATCTTCTGTTAATATTTTAATATCTTCTGTTACTATGTTACTATGCTGTTACTGTGTTACTATCTGCTGTTACTATCTGCTACTATGTCACTATCTGCAGTTACTGTTTCTATCTGCTGTTACTGTATACTATGTTACTAATCGCTGTTACTTTGTTGCTATATGCTGTTACTCTGTTACTATGGTGTCACAAGCAGCTTTGTTGCGTTTTTGCTGTGTTTTGTATCATTGATATTCTAAACAGCATCATATTTGCAAAATTGCAATCTCTAGCTGAAAATCCGTTAACACAATAATGCCAATCTTCAGGATGTACCGCGGAGCCGCCACGCGCTGGACTTTGTGGTAAACGCCTGGTAATCCAGACTAGTTCTCTCAGAAGTTCTGGATTAGAGGACTTGATGCACTCATTACCTTTCGCTATAGTTTGCCATGTTGTCGCCTCTTATGTTTGGCGTTCTTCCCGTACTGAGAAACGGAGCTGAACGCAGAGAATTCATTTCCAAATCTTCTTTTATTATTATTATTATTTTATTACGTTTTATCACTTATTAAATCCATTAGAAAGTAGAAGTTCGAGGGTAGCGCAGGCGGCGCCGTCCCAGCGCATCCTTCACCCCAGCGAGAAAAAAAGGCAGCGATTATCAAAAAGTCAATTGTCATTCGTCCTCTTTAGAAATCATTCATTACAGATAACGGCGGTTTTAATTAGATGAAGGATCCAATTACTGTAATTACATTTTATAAATATTCCCATCATGGAGACGACCCCAAGAAAAGGGTCACAGCAATAATTAGCGTCTTCACACGAGGCCGATGTATCGGAGAACGTCTATACCCAGGAGGCGCGCGGCATGACGTACCTCTCACCTTCGGGAAGCCTGGAAAATGAATATTTATGGGCGAGCATGTGCACTGGCGAGATTATGGGAGAAGTCTTTCCGACGCCCACAAACCCTTACCCAGGGGTGAAGTTTACAGAAAATGCGGAGCAGAGATTATGGAAAGAGTCATTCAGACTCGGGATTTACGACATTCTCTTCGTTAACTGCGGCAAAATGGCGATGAGGTTGTGTGATAAGACTGTACGGGGGGTGAAGAACGACCTCTGGTGAGTGCAGACTTTCTGGATTAACAGATGCCAAAGTAAAAGACTTCAGAAAATCCCATAATCCGTAATTTATCAAATTTTAGTCCGTTTTCTGTACAGTGGCGGTGATGCCTCAGAAGCGTGTGTGCTGCAAGGTCCTAGGAGGTTAATAGAGCAGAATGGAATTATTATTTATTATTAAATTCATTCTATAGCGGTGCGCATACATAATACAGACAATTGCACTAAGCATGAAGAAGACGAGTTACAGACTGGTACAGACGGAGAGAGGGCCCTGCCTGCGAGGCTTACAATCTACATGGTATGGGAGGACACAGTAGGTGCGGGTGAAGCGGGTAGTGGCGGTATAGAGGCAGCAGGGTCACTGGTTGTAGGCTTGTCTGAAGAGGTGGGTTTTCAGGTTTCTTTTGAAGGATCCCACTGTCGGTGAGAGTCTGATATGTTGGGGCAGCGAGTTCCAGAGTGTTGCAGTAGTCTAGGCGGGAGATGATGAGGGCGTGCACAAGCATTTTCACAGATTCAAAGTTGAGGAAAGCGCGGATGCGGGAGATGTTTTTGAGTTGGAGGCGGCAGGTGGTGGAAAGGGCTTGGATGTGCGGTCGGAAGGAGGGGGCAGAATCCAAGGTCACTCCAAGACAGCAGACTTGGTTGACCAGGGAGAGTGGGCAGCCATTGATCGTGATAGATAGGTCTGTTGGGGGGGTTGAGCAAGATGGGGGAAAGATGATGAATTCTGTCTTATCCATGTTAAGTCTTAGAAAGCGAGAGGAGAAGAAGGAGGATATGGAAGATAGACATTGTGGGATTCTGGATAGTAAGGTGGTCTGGACCAGAGAGGTAGATCTGTGTGTCATCAGCATAAAAGTAATACAGAAAGCTATGGGACTCTATGAGCTGTCCCAGGCCAAAAGTGTAGATAGAGAAGAGCAGGGGTCCTAGGACAGAGCCTTGTGGGACACCAACAGAGAGGGAATGAGACCAGGAGGTGGTGCGGGAGTGGGAGACGCTAAATGTCCGGTCTGTGAGGTATGATGTGATCCAGGAGAGGGCCAGGTCAGTGATGCCAAGAGATGAGAGAGTTTCTAACAGAATAGAGTGGTCAACAGTGTCAAAGGCAGAGGACAGGTCAAGGAGAAGGAGGACAGAGTAATGGAGAAGGCAGAGGACAGGTCAAGGAGAAGGTGGACAGAGTAATGGGGAAGGCAGAGGACAGGTTAAGGAGAACAGAGTAATGGGCAAGGCAGAGGACAGGTCAAGGAGAACGAGGACAGAGTAATGGGGAAGACAGAGGACAGGTCAAGGAGAAGGAGGACAGAGTAATGGAGAAGGAAAAGGGCAGGTCAAGGAGAAGGAGGACAGAGTAATGGAGAAGACAGAGGACAGGTCAAGGAGAAGGAGGACAGAGTAATGGAGAAGGCAGAGGACAGGTCAAGGAGAAGGAGGACAGAGTAATAGGGAAGGCAGAGGACAGGTCAAGGAGAAGGAGGACAGAGTAATGGGGAAGGCAGAGGACAGGTCAAGGAGAAGGAGGACAGAGTAATGGGGAAGGCAGAGGACAGGTCAAGGAGAAGGAGGACAGAGTAATGGAGAAGGCAGAGGACAGGTCAAGGAGAAAGAGGACAGAGTATTGTTTCTTGGTTTTGGCTGTCAGTAGGCCATTGGTGACTTTGGTAAGGGCAGTCTCAGTGGAGTGGTGGGGTCGGAAGCCAGATTGTAGCCGGTTATAGAGGGAGCGGGAGGAGAGGTGAGAGGACAGTTCAGAATGGACATGTTGTTCAAGTAGCTTTGAGGCATACGAAAGAAGTGATATGGGGCGATAACTGGACAAAGCAGATGGGTCAAATGAAGACTTTTTGAGGATGGGTGTAATGGTAGCATGTTTAAAAGCAGAGGGGAAGATGCCGGAGGTTAGTGATAGGTCGAAGAGATGAGTTAGGGCTGGGAGAAACACTGCGGTGAGGTTAGGGATGAGGTGGGATGGGATTGGGTCAAGTGCACAGGTGGTGAGATGTGATCTGGAGAGTAGAGTGGAACGTTGTTCTTCTGTAATGGTGGAGAAGTGGGTTTTGGGAGAAGAGGACTGAGCAGTTGTGTAGAGGGTCTGTGGGGACTGTGTAGTAAAGCTTTCTCTGATGTGGTCGATCTTTTGTTTGAAGTATTTGGCAAAGTCCTCAGCTGAGAAGAGAGGGTGGGGGGTGAGGGCGCTGGGGGACGGAGAAGGGGGGTAAAAGTGTTAAAAAGTTGTTAAGGGCTGTGGGCCAGGGAAGATATGAGGGATGAGAAGTCGCCTGTTCTGCATCAGCGAGTGAGGACTTGAACATGAGGAGGGATTGCTCGTATGCGGTGAAGACCCTTAGACTGGGGTTTCTTCCATCGCCGCTCTGCAGCCCTGTGTCTGAGTTTTTTGGTCAGGTTGGAGGAAGCGAGTTTGTTACAAAGTACCAGTGCAGACAATCCCAGCAGCAGCACAATCCTCCCTCCCGTCCTGAGTAGTTTCCAGTCTATCAGGATTAGGGATGAGCGAATCGACTTCGGATGAAACATCCAAGGTACCACTTGGAACCGAACCCGAGTTCAGGAAATATTTTTTTACAGTACAAATTAATTTATGAAGTAATTACCCGAAGTCTCGCGAGACTTCGCAAAGCAATAACTTTTGGTCTTCGGAGCCAGTACATTCTAATACTGTACAGGGCTCCGGCTCCGTACAGTATAGGAACAACGTTTTATGTGAATCTACTTTGGATGTTTCGTCCGAAGTCGATTCGCTCATCCCTAATCCTGATAGACTGGAAACTACTCAGAGGATTGTCTAGACTGGATGCAATTGAAACAAATCCTAAATGAGAAAATTTGTCCTGATCCTATACGTGGACAGCAAGCAGAGATCTTGAAATTGGTGATGAATTTAACCACAAAGTGTTGAAAGTTGTAGAGCTTTCGGTCCGTACTTTGTATCAGCATTTATAAACCAAATCCAGTAGTAGAACAAAAAAAAATGAGAAAAGTCTGCAAATGTGAATGTAGCCTTATATGCACCATGAAAACGTTATAATCTGTGTATTCTGGGGACATCTGGTGGCTGAAGGCGGAACTGCAGCAGGATTGTTTTTGTTCCTGTGTAAAGCTGTTGTTTTGTTATACTTTGTTACATATAAAGATACAATGTACAGATGTAGTATTGTTAACACACATGCTTTATGAGACGTGCTATCTAAACTAAATGCGTTAAGCAAACACCTTCAATTGCATTTTAATGGCTTTTGTTTTAAGATACCACGGTGAGTTAAGATTTTGAATTAAGAGTTTGTGTGTTAACCTTGCTACATCTGTAACATCAGATAAATAAATCTGCTCCGAAATGTGGGAACTATAGATACCCCTCCATTACATCATTATCCTTTTCTGCAGAGTTTTATCATCACCTATTGACCCTAAACCTAGAGACAACCCTGTCCACAGGAGCTGACAATCTAAGCATAGTGTTACATTCATATCATGTTGTAGTCTTATTCTGTCCGTCTCTCGGCATGTTTGCCATGCTGCGGCCATCCCTCCGCCCCCCGCCCCCCCCCCCCCATATTATAGTCAGTGGGCTGGGCGGCACAGTGCACTAGTGGCAGCACGGATCCGGCAGGCTGTTCCCCCGCCGGAGAAGGCTGCCACTAGTGTGAAAGTAAAATTTTGGCGTATTTCAGCTCGGACAACCCCTTTAATGCTTCAGCAGACATGACATTGTGGACAATTGTACGGTGACAACTTTGTGGGAACAGTTTTGGGAATCCCTTTTCTGTTCCTTCATGACTGCGCCCCAGTATACAAGGTCCATAGAGTTAATGATGGGGGAGTCTAGAAGAAGGTAACCGCCGGCCGCACAGAGTCCCCACCTCAACTCAGGGCCAAATCATTACTGAAGCACTTGCACCAGGCTCTGCTCTGCATCTTTACTCAGGCGGCCCCCAGTCAAGTCTGGGGCCCCTGGACTTCATGGCTTCTGCATCCACAGAACGCAGATATAATTGAGCACCTGGAAGCATCACCAAGAAGGAGGCCAGGCCCGCATCATGAGACTGCAGACAGGTGAGTATTATAATACAGTGTGTGTGCGCGTTATCACTGCGGGGGCACAGCCAGAGGCACTGTATATATAAAGGGGGCATAGAAGAGGCACTGTATATATAAAGGGGGCACAGAAGAGGCACTGTATATATAAAGGGGGCACAGCCAGAGGCACTGTATATATAAAGGGGGCATAGAAGAGGCACTGTATATATAAAGGGGGCACAGTCAGAGGCACTTATATAAAGGGGGCATAGAAGAGGCACTGTATATAAAGGGGGCACAGTCAGAGGCACTGTATATATAAAGGGAGCATAGAAGAGGCACTGTATATAAAGGGGGCATACCCATAAGCAATATATATAAAGGGGGCACAGTCAGGGGCACTATATGTATAAAGGGGGCATAGTCAGAGGCAATATATATAAAGGGGGCACAGTCAGAGGCACTGTATATATAAAGGGGGCACAGTCATGGGCACTATATATATATATATATAAAGGGGGCATAGCTAGAGGCACTATATATAAAGGGGGCACAGTCAGGGGCACTATATATATATATATATATATATATATATATAAAGGGGGCACAGTCAGGGGCACTATATATATATATATATATATATATATAAAGGGGGCATAGCTAGAGGCACTATATATAAAGGGGGCACAGTCAGAGGCACTATATATAAAGGGGGCACAGCTAGAGGCACTATATATAAAGGGGGCACAGTCAGGGGCACTATATATAAAGGGGGCACAGCTAGAGGCACTATATATAAAGGGGGCACAGTCAGGGGCACTATATATATATATAAAGGGGGCACAGCTAGAGGCACTATATATAAAGGGGGCACAGTCAGGGGCACTATATATATATATAAAGGGGGCATAGCTAGAGGCACTATATAAAAAGGGGGCAGACAGTTCTGAGACTCCTATTGGATAATTACTGCCTGGGCGATTATCTTTCAGCTGCAATAAGTTATTTAACCCCGACTGGTGCAATGAGCTGCTTCTCATTTCTTAAACATCCATTTGGAAAGACGCGTCTCGTGTTCGTGGAAAAGATGTCAGTCTGTTGGAGAAGGGTCAGATCACTGGCATCAAGCAGAGAAAACATCCAAGGAGATTGCAGAAACTACTAACATTGGGTAAAGGACTGTCCAACGCATTATTAATAACTGGAAGGATAGTCAGGACCCATCGTATTCGAGGAAGAAATGTGACCGGAGAAAAAAATCCTGAAAGATGAAAAATTCGAAGTCGATTCGCATAAAACTTTGTTCTATACTGGACGGAGCAGCAGCAGGAGCTCGGTACAGTATTAGAATGTATTGGCTCCGATGAGCCGAAGTTATTGCAAAGTTATTGCAAGTGGTACCAGAGTTCGTGAAATGTTTTTTTACAGTAAAAATTAATTTCTGAAGTTATTATGTGAAGTCTTGCAATACTTCGCGAAGCAATAACTTCGTCTCATCGGAGCCAATACATTCTAATACTGTACCGAGCTCCTGCTGCTGCTCCGTCCAGTATTAGAACGAAGTTTTATGCGAATCGACTTCGGATTTTTCATCTGAAGTTGATTCACTCATCCCTAGCTGGAATCATTACTGGGAAATACATAGAGGCCTCAGTCAGGTTCAGAGCATGGAGGCCGTACGACCATGGGGCTGTGCAAAGCCAGATCCCCCAACATACTGACGGCATCGGTGAGAGAGAAGTCTCTGTATAGTCAGCGCCCCGACGGGCAGATGTTTTTATGATTTATGTGCTGAGGGTTCACCCCAAGTGACAGTTAATGTGGACTCTGCTGTATTCTGCTGGATTCGTGATATGTGTTTAATGTTTTTGTGGTATACAGGGCATCCCAGGCAGCGATGTCCAGTTCGCCGTGTTCACCTGCGAACACATGCGGGCTGCCAACTTAACTCACAAGTCCGGCAAAGCACTGGTAAGTCCTTACCTGTGCCTGCGCCGCAAGCCGGTCTGAAACAAATGCGGTGACCAGGAGCAGGCAGTTCCGAGAACAGCCCGATGAAGGCCCCCAGCGGCTGTTCTCGAAACTGCCTGCTCCTGGTGACTGCATTTGTTTCAGACCGGCTTGCGGCGCAGGCACAGGTAAGGACTTACCAGTGCTTTGCCGGACTTGTGAGTTAAGATGGCAGCCCGCATGTGTTCACTGGCGAACTGGACATCACTGATCCCAGGCTGTATGATGTATGTATATATGGTGTATTAGGTGCCCGGGCTCTGTACTGTATATAATGTATATGGTGTATTAGGTGTCCGGGCTCTGTACTGTATATAATGTATATGGTGTATTAGGTGTCCCGGGATCTGTACTGTATATAATGTATATGGTGTATTAGGTGTCCCGGCTTTGTACTGTATATAATGTATATGGTGTATTAGGTGTCCCGGCTCTGTACTGTATATAATGTATATGGTGTATTAGGTGTCCCGGCTCTGTACTGTATATAATGTATATGTGTATTAGGTGTCCCGGCTCTGTACTGTATATAATGTATATGGTGTATTAGGTGTCCGGGCTCTGTACTGTATATAATGTATATGGTGTATTAGGTGTCCGGCTCTGTACTGTATATAATGTATATGGTGTATTAGGTGCCCGGGCTCTGTACTGTATATAATGTATATGGTGTATTAGGTGTCCGGCTCTGTACTGTATATAATGTATATGGTGTATTAGGTGTCCCGGGATCTGTACTGTATATAATGTATATGGTGTATTAGGTGTCCCGACTCTGTACTGTATATAATGTATATGGTGTATTAGGTGTCCGGGCTCTGTACTGTATATAATGTATATGGTGTATTAGGTGCCCGGGCTCTGTACTGTATATAATGTATATGGTGTATTAGGTGTCCCGGCTCTGTACTGTATATAATGTATATGGTGTATTAGGTGTCCCGGCTCTGTACTGTATATAATGTATATGGTGTATTAGGTGTCCCGGGCTCTGTACTGTATATAATGTATATGGTGTATTAGGTGTCCCGGCTCTGTACTGTATATAATGTATATGGTGTATTAGGTGTCCGGCTCTGTACTGTATATAATGTATATGGTGTATTAGGTGTCCCGGCTCTGTACTGTATATAATGTATATGGTGTATTAGGTGTCCGGGCTCTGTACTGTATATAATGTATATGGTGTATTAGGTGTCCCGGGCTCTGTACTGTATATAATGTATATGGTGTATTAGGTGTCCGGGCTCTGTACTGTATATAATGTATATGGTGTATTAGGTGTCCCAGGCTCTGTACTGTATATAATGTATATGGTGTATTAGGTGCCCGGGCTCTGTACTGTATATAATGTACATGGTGTATTAGGTGTCCCGGCTCTGTACTGTATATAATGTATATGGTGTATTAGGTGTCCGGGCTCTGTACTGTATATAATGTATATGGTGTATTAGGTGTCCCGGGCTCTGTACTGTATATAATGTATATGGTGTATTAGGTGTCCCGGCTCTGTACTGTATATAATGTATATGGTGTATTAGGTGTCCGGCTCTGTACTGTATATAATGTATATGGTGTATTAGGTGTCCGGCTCTGTACTGTATATAATGTATATGGTGTATTAGGTGTCCGGGCTCTGTACTGTATATAATGTATATGTGTATTAGGTGTCCCGGGCTCTGTACTGTATATAATGTATATGGTGTATTAGGTGTCCCGGGCTCTGTACTGTATATAATGTATATGGTGTATTAGGTGTCCCGGCTCTGTACTGTATATAATGTATATGGTGTATTAGGTGTCCCGGGCTCTGTACTGTATATAATGTATATGGTGTATTAGGTGTCCCGGCTCTGTACTGTATATAATGTATATGGTGTATTAGGTGTCCCGGCTCTGTACTGTATATAATGTATATGGTGTATTAGGTGTCCGGCTCTGTACTGTATATAATGTATATGTGTATTAGGTGTCCCGGCTCTGTGCTGTATATAATGTATATGGTGTATTAGGTGTCCCGGGCTCTGTACTGTATATAATGTATATGGTGTATTAGGTGTCCGGGCTCTGTACTGTATATAATGTATATGGTGTATTAGGTGTCCGGCTCTGTACTGTATATAATGTATATGGTGTATTAGGTGTCCCGGCTCTGTACTGTATATAATGTATATGGTGTATTAGGTGTCCCGGCTCTGTACTGTATATAATGTATATGTGGGATTAGTGCCGGGCTCTGTACTGTATTAGGTGTATAGGTGTCCGGCTCTGTACTGTATATAATGTATATGGTGTATTAGGTGTCCCGGCTCTGTACTGTATATAATGTATATGGTGTATTAGGTGTCCCGGGCTCTGTACTGTATATAATGTATATGGTGTATTAGGTGTCCCGGCTCTGTACTGTATATAATGTATATGGTGTATTAGGTGTCCCGGGCTCTGTACTGTATATAATGTATATGGTGTATTAGGTGTCCCGGCTCTGTACTGTATATAATGTATATGGTGTATTAGGTGCCCCGGCTCTGTACTGTATATAATGTATATGGTGTATTAGGTGTCCGGCTCTGTACTGTATATAATGTATATGGTGTATTAGGTGTCCGGCTCTGTACTGTATATAATGTATATGGTGTATTAGGTGTCCCGGCTCTGTACTGTATATAATGTATATGGTGTATTAGGTGTCCGGGCTCTGTACTGTATATAATGTATATGGTGTATTAGGTGTCCGGCTCTGTACTGTATATAATGTATATGGTGTATTAGGTGTCCCGGGCTCTGTACTGTATATAATGTATATGGTGTATTAGGTGTCCCGGCTCTGTACTGTATATAATGTATATGGTGTATTAGGTGTCCCGGGCTCTGTACTGTATATAATGTATATGGTGTATAGGTGTCCGGGCTCTGTACTGTATATAATGTATATGGTGTATTAGGTTCCCGGCTCTGTAATGTATATAATGTATATGGTGTATTAGGTGTCCGGGCTCTGTACTGTATATAATGTATATGGTGTATTAGGTGTCCCGGGCTCTGTACTGTATATAATGTATATGGTGTATTAGGTGTCCCGGCTCTGTACTGTATATAATGTATATGGTGTATTAGGTGTCCCGGCTCTGTACTGTATATAATGTATATGGTGTATATGGTGTATTAGTGTCCCGGGCTCTGTACTGTATATAATGTATATGTGTATTAGGTGTCCCGGCTCTGTACTGTATATAATGTATATGGTGTATAGGTGTCCCGGGCTCTGTACTGTATATAATGTATATGGTGTATTAGGTGTCCCGGCTCTGTACTGTATATAATGTATATGGTGTATTAGGTGCCCGGGCTCTGTACTGTATATAATGTATATGGTGTATTAGGTGTCCGGCTCTGTACTGTATATAATGTATATGGTGTATTAGGTGTCCGGGCTCTGTACTGTATATAATGTATATGGTGTATTAGGTGTCCCGGCTCTGTACTGTATATAATGTATATGGTGTATTAGGTGCCCGGGCTCTGTACTGTATATAATGTATATGGTGTATTAGGTGTCCGGCTCTGTACTGTATATAATGTATATGGTGTATTAGGTGTCCGGGCTCTGTACTGTATATAATGTATATGGTGTATTAGGTGTCCGGGCTCTGTACTGTATATAATGTATATGGTGTATTAGGTGTCCCGGGCTCTGTACTGTATATAATGTGTATGGTGTATTAGGTGTCCGGCTCTGTACTGTATATAATGTATATGGTGTATTAGGTGTCCCGGGCTCTGTACAGTATATAATGTATATGGTGTATTAGGTGTCCCGGGCTCTGTACAGTATATAATGTATATGGTGTATTAGGTGTCCCGGGCTCTGTACTGTATATAATGTATATGGTGTATTAGGTGTCCCGGCTCTGTACTGTATATAATGTATATGGTGTATTAGGTGTCCCGGCTCTGTACTGTATATAATGTATATGGTGTATTAGGTGTCCCGGGCTCTGTACTGTATATAATGTATATGGTGTATTAGGTGTCCCGGCTCTGTACTGTATATAATGTATATGGTGTATTAGGTGTCCCGGGCTCTGTACTGTATATAATGTATATGGTGTATTAGGTGTCCCGGGCTCTGTACTGTATATAATGTATATGGTGTATTAGGTGTCCCGGCTCTGTACTGTATATAATGTATATGGTGTATTAGGTGTCCCGGGCTCTGTACTGTATATAATGTATATGGTGTATTAGGTGTCCCGGGCTCTGTACTGTATATATTATATGGTGTATTAGGTGTCCCGGCTCTGTACTGTATATAATGTATATGGTGTATTAGGTGTCCCGGCTCTGTACTGTATATAATGTATATGGTGTATTAGGTGTCCCGGGCTCTGTACTGTATATAATGTATATGGTGTATTAGGTGTCCCGGCTCTGTACTGTATATAATGTATATGGTGTATTAGGTGTCCGGCTCTGTACTGTATATAATGTATATGTGTATTAGGTGTCCCGGCTCTGTACTGTATATAATGTATATGGTGTATTAGGTGTCCCGGCTCTGTACTGTATATAATGTATATGGTGTATTAGGTGTCCCGGCTCTGTACTGTATATAATGTATATGGTGTATTAGGTGTCCGGGCTCTGTACTGTATATATTGTATATGGTGTATTAGGTGTCCCGGGCTCTGTACTGTATATAATGTATATGGTGTATTAGGTGTCCCGGCTCTGTACTGTATATATGTATATGGTGTATTAGGTGTCCCGGCTCTGTACTGTATATAATGTATATGGTGTATTAGGTGTCCCGGCTCTGTACTGTATATAATGTATATGGTGTATTAGGTGTCCGGCTCTGTACTGTATATAATGTATATGGTGTATTAGGTGCCGGGCTCTGTACTGTATAATGTATATGGTGTATTAGGTGTCCGGCTCTGTACTGTATATAATGTATATGGTGTATTAGGTGTCCCGGGCTCTGTACTGTATATAATGTATATGGTGTATTAGGTGTCCCGGCTTGTACTGTATATAATGTATATGGTGTATTAGGTGTCGGTTGTCCTGTATATATGCTTCTCTTTCCCGTGTATATAATGTATATGGTGTATTAGGTGTCCCGGGCTCTGTACTGTATATAATGTATATGGTGTATTAGGTGTCCGGCTCTGTACTGTATATAATGTATATGGTGTATTAGGTGTCCGGCTCTGTACTGTATATAATGTATATGGTGTATTAGGTGTCCCGGCTCTGTACTGTATATAATGTATGTGGTGTATTAGGTGTCCCGGCTCTGTACTGTATATAATGTATATGGTGTATTAGGTGTCCCGGCTCTGTACTGTATATAATGTATATGGTGTATTAGGTGTCCGGCTCTGTACTGTATATAATGTATATGGTGTATTAGGTGTCCGGGATCTGTACTGTATATAATGTATATGGTGTATTAGGTGCCCGGGCTCTGTACTGTATATAATGTATATGGTGTATTAGGTGTCCCGGGCTCTGTACTGTATATAATGTATATGGTGTATTAGGTGTCCCGGGCTCTGTACTGTATATAATGTATATGGTGTATTAGGTGTCCCGGGCTCTGTACTGTATATAATGTATATGGTGTATTAGGTGTCCCGGGCTCTGTACTGTATATAATGTATATGGTGTATTAGGTGTCCGGGCTCTGTACTGTATATAATGTATATGGTGTATTAGGTGTCCCGGCTCTGTACTGTATATAATGTATATGGTGTATTAGGTGTCCCGGGCTCTGTACTGTATATAATGTATATGGTGTATTAGGTGTCCCGGGCTCTGTACTGTATATAATGTAGGGGTATTAGGGTCCGGCTCTGTACTGTATATGTATATGGTGTATTGGTTCCCGGGCTCTGTACTGTATATAATGTATATGGTGTATTAGGTGTCCCGGGCTCTGTACTGTATATAATGTATATGGTGTATTAGGTGTCCCGGGCTCTGTACTGTATATAATGTATATGGTGTATTAGGTGTCCCGGGCTCTGTACTGTATATAATGTATATGGTGTATTAGGTGTCCCGGGCTCTGTACTGTATATAATGTATATGGTGTATTAGGTGTCCCGGCTCTGTACTGTATATAATGTATATGGTGTATTAGGTGTCCCGGCTCTGTACTGTATATAATGTATATGGTGTATTAGGTGTCCCGGGCTCTGTACTGTATATAATGTATATGGTGTATTAGGTGTCCCGGGCTCTGTACTGTATATAATGTATATGGTGTATTAGGTGTCCGGGCTCTGTACTGTATATGTTATGGTGTCTTAGGTGTCCCGGCTCTGTACTGTATATAATGTATATGGTGTATTAGGTGTCCCGGGCTCTGTACTGTATATTAATGTATATGGTGTATTAGGTGTCCCGGGCTCTGTACTGTATATAATGTATATGGTGTATTAGGTGTCCCGGGCTCTGTACTGTATATAATGTATATGGTGTATTAGGTGTCCGGCTCTGTACTGTATATAATGGTATATGGTGTATTAGGTGTCCCGGGCTCTGTACTGTATATAATGTATATGGTGTATTAGGTGTCCGGGCTCTGTACTGTATATAATGTATATGGTGTATTAGGTGTCCCGGCTCTGTACTGTATATAATGTATATGGTGTATTAGGTGTCCGGGCTCTGTACTGTATATAATGTATATGGTGTATTAGGTGTCCCGGGCTCTGTACTGTATATAATGTATATGGTGTATTAGGTGTCCGGGCTCTGTACTGTATATAATGTATATGGTGTATTAGGTGTCCCGGGCTCTGTACTGTATATAATGTATATGGTGTATTAGGTGTCCCGGCTCTGTACTGTATATAATGTATATGGTGTTTAGGTGTCCGGGCTCTGTACTGTATATAATGTATATGGTGATTAGGTGTCCCGGGCTCTGTATGTATATAATGTATATGGTGTATTAGTTGTCCCGGCTCTGTACTGTATATAATGTATATGGTGTATTAGGGTGTCCCGGCTCTGTACTGTATATAATGTATATGGTGTATTAGGTGTCCCGGGCTCTGTACTGTATATAATGTATATGGTGTATTAGGTGTCCCGGCTCTGTACTGTATATATGTATATGGTGTATTAGGTGTCCCGGCTCTGTACTGTATATAATGTATATGGTGTATTAGGTGTCCCGGGCTCTGTACTGTATATAATGTATATGGTGTATTAGGTGTCCCGGGCTCTGTACTGTATATAATGTATATGGTGTATTAGGTGTCCCGGGCTCTGTACTGTATATAATGTATATGGTGTATTAGGTGTCCCGGGCTCTGTACTGTATATAATGTATATGGTGTATTAGGTGTCCCGGGCTCTGTACTGTATATAATGTATATGGTGTATTAGGTGTCCCGGGCTCTGTACTGTATATAATGTATATGGTGTATTAGGTGTCCCGGCTCTGTACTGTATATAATGTATATGGTGTATTAGGTGTCCGGGCTCTGTACTGTATATAATGTATATGGTGTATTAGGTGTCCGGGCTCTGTACTGTATATAATGTATATGGTGTATTAGGTGTCCCGGCTCTGTACTGTATATAATGTATATGGTGTATTAGGTGTCCCGGGCTCTGTACTGTATATAATGTATATGGTGTATTAGGTGTCCCGGGCTCTGTACTGTATATAATGTATATGGTGTATTAGGTGTCCGGCTCTGTACTGTATATAATGTATATGTGTATTAGGTGTCCCGGCTCTGTACTGTATATAATGTATATGGTGTATTAGGTGTCCCGGCTCTGTACTGTATATAATGTATATGGTGTATTAGGTGTCCCGGCTCTGTACTGTATATAATGTATATGGTGTATTAGGTGTCCGGGCTCTGTACTGTATATAATGTATATGGTGTATTAGGTGTCCGTCTCTGTACTGTATTATAATGTATATGGTGTATTAGGTGTCCCGGGCTCTGTACTGTATATAATGTATATGGTGTATTAGGTGTCCCGGCTCTGTACTGTATATAATGTATATGGTGTATTAGGTGTCCCGGGCTCTGTACTGTATATAATGTATATGGTGTATTAGGTTGTCCCGGGCTCTGTACTGTATATAATGTATATGGTGTATTAGGTGTCCCGGCCTCTGTACTGTATATAATGTATATGGTGTATTAGGTGTCCCGGGCTCTGTACTGTATATAATGTATATGTGTATTAGGTGTCCGGGCTCTGTACTGTATATAATGTATCTGGTGTATTAGGTGTCCGGCTCTGTACTGTATATAATGTATATGGTGTATTAGGTGTCCCGGGCTCTGTACTGTATATAATGTATATGGTGTATTAGGTGTCCCGGGCTCTGTACTGTATATAATGTATATGGGTGTATTAGGTGTCCGGGCTCTGTACTGTATATAATGTATATGGTGTATTAGGTGTCCCGGCTCTGTACTGTATATAATGTATATGGTGTATTAGGGTCCGGGCTCTGTACTGTATATAATGTATGGTGTATTAGGTGCCCCAGGGCTCTGTACAGTATTAGGTGTCCCGGGCTCTGTACTGTATAATAATGTATATGGTGTATTAGGTGTCCCGGCTCTGTACTGTATATAATGTATATGGTGTATTAGGTGTCCCGGCTCTGTACTGTATATAATGTATATGGTATTAGGTGTCCCGGCTCTGTACTGTATATAATGTATATGGTGTATTAGGTGTCCCGGCTCTGTACTGTATATAATGTATATGGTGTATTAGGTGTCCGGCTCTGTACTGTATATAATGTATATGGTGTATTAGGTGTCCCGGCTCTGTACTGTATATAATGTATATGGTGTATTAGGTGTCCCGGCTCTGTACTGTATATAATGTATATGGTGTATTAGGTGTCCGGCTCTGTACTGTATATAATGTATATGGTGTATTAGGTGTCCCGGCTCTGTACTGTATATAATGTATATGGTGTATTAGGTGTCCGGGCTCTGTACTGTATATAATGTATATGGTGTATTAGGTGTCCGGCTCTGTACTGTATATAATGTATATGGTGTATTAGGTGTCCGGCTCTGTACTGTATATATGTATATGGTGTATTAGGTGTCCCGGCTCTGTACTGTATATAATGTATATGGTGTATTAGGTGTCCCGGGCTCTGTACTGTATATAATGTATATGGTGTATTAGGTGTCCCGGGCCTCTGTACTGTATATATGTATATGGTGTATTAGGTGTCCCGGCTCTGTACTGTATATAATGTATATTGGTGTATTAGGGTCACGGGCTCTGTACTGTATATAATGTATATGTGTATTAGGTGTCGGGCGCTGTGCTTAATTATAGGGTTATTAAGGTGTCCCGGCTCTGTACTGTATATAATGTATATGGTGTATTAGGTGTCCCGGCTCTGTACTGTATATAATGTATATGGTGTATTAGGTGTCCCGGCTCTGTACTGTATATAATGTATATGGTGTATTAGGTGTCCCGGGCTCTGTACTGTATATAATTATATGGTGTATTAGGTGTCCCGGGCTCTGTACTGTAATATAATGTATATGGTGTATTAGGTGTCCCGGCTCTGTACTGTATATAATGTATATGGTGTATTAGGTGTCCCGGGCTCTGTACTGTATATACTGTATATGGTGTATTAGGTGTCCCGGGCTCTGTACTGTCTATAATGTATATGGTGTATTAGGTGTCCCGGGCTCCTGTACTGTATATAATGTATATGGTGTATTAGGTGTCCCGGCTCTGTACTGTCATATAAGTATATGGTGTATTAGGTGTGTCCCGGCTCTGTACTGTATATAATGTATATGGTGTATTAGGATGTCCCGGGCTCTGTACTGTATATAATGTATATGGTGTATTAGGTTGTCCGGCTCTGTGTACTGTATATAATGTATATGGTGTATGTATTAGGTGTCCCAGGGCTCTGTACTGTATATAATGTATATGGTGTATTGAGGTGTCCCGGCTCTTGTACTGTATATAAGTATATGGTGTATTAGGTGTCCCGGCTCTGTACTGTATATCAGTATATGTGTATAGGTGTCCCAGGGCTCTGTACTGTATATATGTATATGGTGTATTAGGTTGTCCCGGGCTCTGTACTGTATATAATGTATATGGTGTATTAGGTGTCCCGGCTCTGTACTGTATATAATGTATATGGGTGTCATTAGGTGTCCCGGCTCTGTACTGTATATAATGTATATGGTGTATTAGGTGTCCCGGGCTCTGTAACTGTATATAAATGTATATGGTGATAGTGCCTGTGGTCCAGGGCGTCGTACTGATATTAATGTATATGGGTGTATTAGGTGTCCGGCTTCTGTACCTGTATATAATGTATCTGGTGTATTAGGTGTCCCGTGGCTCTGTACTGTATGATAATGTTATGGGTGTATAGGTGTCCCGGGCTCTGTACTGATATATAATGTAGATGGTGTATATGAGGTGCCCGGGCTCTGTACTGTACGGTATATATGTATATGGTGTATTAGGTGTCCCGGGCTCTGTACTGTATATAATGTATATGGTGTACCTTAGGTGTCCCGGCTCTGTACTGTATAGTAATGTATATGGTGTATTAGGTGTCCCGGCTTCTGTACTGTATATAAGGTATATGGTGTATTAGGTGTCCCGGGCTCTGTACTGTAATATAATGATATGGTGTATTAGGGGTCCCGGGCTCTGTACTGTATATAATGTATATATGGTTGTATTAGGTGTCCCGGGCATCTGTACTGTATATACTAGTATATGGTGTATTAGGTGTCCCGGCTCTGTACTGTATATAATGTATATGGTGTATTAGGTGTCCCGGCTCTGTACTGTATATAATGTATATGGTGTATTAGGTGTCCCGGCTCTGTACTGTATATAATGTATATGGTGTATTAGGTGTCCCGGGCTCTGTACTGTATATAATGTATATGGTGTATTAGGTGTCCCGGGCTCTGTACTGTATATAATGTATATGGTGTATTAGGTGTCCCGGCTCTGTACTGTATATAATGTATATGGTGTATTAGGTGTCCCGGCTCTGTACTGTATATAATGTATATGGTGTATTAGGTGTCCCGGGCTCTGTACTGTATATAATGTATATGGTGTATTAGGTGTCCCGGCTCTGTACTGTATATAATGTATATGGTGTATTAGGTGTCCCGGCTCTGTACTGTATATAATGTATATGGTGTATTAGGTGTCCCGGGCTCTGTACTGTATATAATGTATATGGTGTATTAGGTGTCCCGGCTCTGTACTGTATATAATGTATATGGTGTATTAGGTGTCCCGGCTCTGTACTGTATATAATGTATATGGTGTATTAGGTGTCCCGGCTCTGTACTGTATATAATGTATATGGTGTATTAGGTGTCCCGGGCTCTGTACTGTATATAATGTATATGGTGTATTAGGTGTCCCGGGCTCTGTACTGTATATAATGTATATGGTGTATTAGGTGTCCCGGCTCTGTACTGTATATAATGTATATGGTGTATTAGGTGTCCGGCTCTGTACTGTATATAATGTATATGGTGTATTAGGTGTCCGGCTCTGTACTGTATATAATGTATATGGTGTATTAGGTGTCCCGGCTCTGTACTGTATATAATGTATATGGTGTATTAGGTGTCCCGGGCTCTGTACTGTATATAATGTATATGGTGTATTAGGTGTCCCGGGCTCTGTACTGTATATAATGTATATGGTGTATTAGGTGTCCCGGGCTCTGTACTGTATATAATGTATATGGTGTATTAGGTGTCCGGCTCTGTACTGTATATAATGTATATGGTGTATTAGGTGTCCCGGCTCTGTACTGTATATAATGTATATGGTGTATTAGGTGTCCCGGGCTCTGTACTGTATATAATGTATATGGTGTATTAGGTGTCCGGCTCTGTACTGTATATAATGTATATGGTGGATTAGGTGTCCGGGCTCTGTACTGTATATAATGTATATGGGGTATTAGGTGTCCCGGCTCGTACTGTATACGTAATGTATATGGTGTAATTAGGTGTCCCGGCTCTGTACTGTATATAATTTATATGGTGTATTAGGTGTCCGGGCTCTGTACTGTATATAATGTATATGGTGTATAGGTGTCCCGGGATCTGTACTGTATATAATGTATATGGTGTATTAGGTGTCCCGGGCTCTGTACTGTATATAATGTATATGGTGTATTAGGTGTCCCGGCTCTGTACTGTATATAATGTTATGGTGTATTAGGTGTCCCGGCTCTGTACTGTATATAATGTATATGCGTGTTATTAGGTGTCCGGCTCTGTACTGTATATAATGTATATGGTGTATTAGGTGTCCCGGGCTCTGTACTGTATATATGTATATGGTGTATTAGGTGTCCCGGGCTCTGTACTGTATATAATGTATATGGTGTATTAGGTGTCCCGGGCTCTGTACGTATATAATGTATATGGTGTATTAGGTGTCCGGGCTCTGTACTGTATATAATGTATTGGTGTATTAGGTGTCCGGGCTCTGTACTGTATATAATGTATATGGTGTATTAGGTGTCCCGGCTCTGTACTGTATATAATGTATATGGTGTATTAGGTGTCCGGCTCTGTACTGTATATAATGTATATGGTGTATTAGGTGTCCGGGCTGTACTGTATATAATGTATATGGTGTATTAGGTGTCCCGGGCTCTGTACTGTATAATGTATATGGTGTATTAGGTGCCCGGCTCTGTACTGTATATAATGTATATGGTGTATTAGGTGTCCCGGGCTCTGTACTGTATATAATGTATATGGTGTATTAGGTGTCCCGGCTCTGTACTGTATATAATGTATATGGTGTATTAGGTGTCCCGGCTCTGTACTGTATATAATGTATATGGTGTATTAGGTGTCCCGGGCTCTGTACTGTATATAATGTATATGGTGTATTAGGTGTCCGGCTCTGTACTGTATATAATGTATATGGTGTATTAGGTGTCCCGGGCTCTGTACTGTATAATGTATATGGTGTATTAGGTGTCCGGGCTCTGTACTGTATATAATGTATATGGTGTATTAGGTGTCCCGGGCTCTGTACTGTATATAATGTATATGGTGTATTAGGTGTCCCGGGCTCTGTACTGTATATAATGTATATGGTGTATTAGGTGTCCCGGCTCTGTACTGTATATAATGTATATGGTATTAGGTGTCCGGCTCTGTACTGTATATAATGTATATGGTGTATTAGGTGTCCCGGGCTCTGTACTGTATATAATGTATATGGTGTATTAGGTGTCCCGGGCTCTGTACTGTATATAATGTATATGTTGTATTAGGTGTCCGGCTCTGTACTGTATATAATGTATATGGTGTATTAGGTGTCCCGGGCTCTGTACTGTATATAATGTATATGGTGTATTAGGTGTCCCGGCTTCTGTACTGTATATAATGTATATGGTGTATTAGGTGTCCGGGCTCTGTACTGTATATAATGTATATGGTGTATTAGGTGTCCCCGGGCTCTGTACTGTATATAATGTATATGGTGTATTAGGTGTCCCGGGCTCTGTACTGTATATAATGTATATGGTGTATTAGGTGTCCGGCTCTGTACTGTATATAATGTATATGGTGTATTAGGTGTCCGGGCTCTGTACTGTATATAATGTATATGGTGTATTAGGTGTCCCGGGCTCTGTACTGTATATAATGTATATGGTGTATTAGGTGTCCCGGCTCTGTACTGTATATAATGTATATGGTGTATTAGGTGTCCGGGCTCTGTACTGTATATAATGTATATGGTGTATTAGGTGTCCGGGCTCTGTACTGTATATAATGTATATGGTGTATTAGGTGTCCCGGCTCTGTACTGTATATAATGTATATGGTGTATTAGGTGTCCCGGCTCTGTACTGTATATAATGTATATGGTGTATTAGGTGTCCCGGGCTCTGTACTGTATATAATGTATATGGTGTATTAGGTGTCCCGGGCTCTGTACTGTATATAATGTATATGGTGTATTAGGTGTCCGGCTCTGTACTGTATATAAAGTATATGGTGTATTAGGTGTCCCGGGCTCTGTACTGTATATAATGTATATGGTGTATTAGGTGTCCCGGCTCTGTACTGTATATAATGTATATGGTGTATTAGGTGTCCCGGGCTCTGTACTGTATATAATGTATATGGTGTATTAGGTGTCCCGGCTCTGTACTGGTATATAATGTATATGGTGTATTAGGTGTCCCGGGCTCTGTACTGTATATAATGTATATGGTGTATTAGGTGTCCCGGCTCTGTACTGTATATAATGTATATGGTGTATTAGGTGTCCGGGCTCTGTACTGTATATAATGTATATGGTGTATTAGGTGTCCCGGCTCTGTACTGTATATAATGTATATGGTGTATTAGGTGTCCGGGCTCTGTACTGTATATAATGTATATGGTGTATTAGGTGTCCCGGCTCTGTACTGTATATAATGTATATGGTGTATTAGGTGTCCCGGGCTCTGTACTGTATATAATGTATATGGTGTATTAGGTGTCCCGGGCTCTGTACTGTATATAATGTATATGGTGTATTAGGTGTCCGGCTCTGTACTGTATATAATGTATATGGTGTATTAGGTGTCCCGGGCTCTGTACTGTATATAATGTATATGGTGTATTAGGTGTCCCGGGCTCTGTACTGTATATAATGTATATGGTGTATTAGGTGTCCCGGGCTCTGTACTGTATATAATGTATATGGTGTATTAGGTGTCCCGGGCTCTGTACTGTATATAATGTATATGGTGTATTAGGTGTCCCGGGCTCTGTACTGTATATAATGTATATGGTGTATTAGGTGTCCCGGGCTCTGTACTGTATATAATGTATATGGTGTATTAGGTGTCCCGGGCTCTGTACGTATAAGTATATGGTGTATTAGGTGCCGGCTCTGTACTGTATATAATGTATATGTTGTATTAGGTGTCCCGGCTCTGTACTGTATATAATGTATATGGTGTATTAGGTTGTCCCGGCTCTGTACTGTATATAATGTATATGGTGATTAGGTGTCCCGGGCTCTGTACTGTATATACATGTATTATGGGTGTATCGGTGCTCGGGCTCTGTACTGTATATAATGTATATGTGTATTAGGTGTCGGCTCTGTACTGTACTAATGTATATGGTGTATTAGGTGTCCAGGCTCTGTACTGTATATAATGTATATGGTGTATTAGGTGTCCGGGCTCTGTACTGTATATAATGTATATGGGTATTAGGTGTCCCGGGCTCTGTACCTGTACTATAATGTATATGGTGTATTAGGTGTCCCGGCTCTGTACTGTATATAATGTATATGGTGTATTAGGTGTCCGGGCTCTGTACTGTATATAATGTATATGGTGTATTAGGTGTCCCGGCTCTGTACTGTATATAATGTATATGGTGTATTAGGTGTCCCGGGCTCTGTACTGTATATAATGTATATGGTGTATTAGGTGTCCCGGGCTCTGTACTGTATATAATGTATATGGTGTATTAGGTGTCCCGGCTCTGTACTGTATATAATGTATATGGTGTATTAGGTGTCCCGGCTCTGTAATGTATCTATGTATATGGTGTATTAGGTGTCCGGGCTCTGTACTGTATATAATGTATATGGTGTATTAGGTGTCCCGGCTCTGTACTGTATATAATGTATATGGTGTATTAGGTGTCCCGGGCTCTGTACTGTATATAATGTATATGGTGTATTAGGTGTCCGGCTCTGTACTGTATATAATGTATATGGTCTTAGGTGTCCCGGGCTCTGTACTGTATATAATGTATATGGTGTATTAGGTGTCCGGCTCTGTACTGTATATAATGTATATGGTGTATTAGGTGTCCGGCTCTGTACTGTATATAATGTATATGGTGTATTAGGTGTCCCGGCTCTGTACTGTATAATGTAATGGTGTATAGGTGTCCCGGGCTCGTACTGTATTCTAATGTATGGTGTATTAGGTTGTCCGGGCTCTGTACTGTATATAATGTATATGGTGTATTAGGTGTCCTGGCTCTGTACTGTATATAATGTATATGGTGTCTTAGTGTCCGGCTCTGTACTGTATATAATTGTATATGGTGTATTAGGTGTCCGGGCTCTGTACTGTATATAATGTATATGGTGATTAGGTGTCGGGCCTCTGTACTGTATATAATGTATATGGTGTATTAGGTGTCCCGGGCTCGGTACTGTATATAATGTATATGGTGTATTAGGTGTCCCGGGCTCTGTACTGTATATAATGTATATGGTGTATTAGGTGTCCCGGCTCTGTACTGTATATAATGTATATGGTGTATTAGGTGTCCGGCTCTGTACTGTATATAAGGTATATGGTGTAATTAGGTGTCCGGCTCTGTACTGTATATAATGTATATGGTGTATTAGGTGTCCGGCTCTGTACTGTATATAATGTATATGGTGTATTAGGTGTCCCGGGCTCTGTACTGTATATAATGTATATGGTGTATAGGTGTCCGGGCTCTGTACTGTATATAATGTATATGGTGTATTAGGTGTCCCGGCTCTGTACTGTATATAATGTATATGGGTATTAGGTGTCCGGCTCTGTACTGTATATAATGTATATGGTGTATTAGGTGTCCGGGCTCTGTACTGTATATAATGTATATGGTGTATTAGGTGTCCGGGCTCTGTACTGTATATAATGTATATGGTGTATTAGGTGTCCCGGGCTCTGTACTGTATATAATGTATATGGTGTATTAGGTGTCCGGGCTCTGTACTGTATATAATGTATATGGTGTATTAGGTGTCCCGGGCTCTGTACTGTATATAATGTATATGGTGTATTAGGTGTCCCGGCTCTGTACTGTATATAATGTATATGGTGTATTAGGTGTCCCGGCTCTGTACTGTATATAATGTATATGGTGTATTAGGTGTCCCGGGCTCTGTACTGTATATAATGTATATGGTGCATTAGGTGTCCCGGCTCTGTACTGTATATAATGTATATGGTGTATTAGGTGTCCCGGGCTCTGTACTGTATATAATGTATATGGTGTATTAGGTGTCCCGGGCTCTGTACTGTATATAATGTATATGGTGTATTAGGTGTCCCGGGCTCTGTACTGTATATAATGTATATGGTGTATTAGGTGTCCCGGCTCTGTACTGTATATAATGTATATGGTGTATTAGGTGTCCCGGCTCTGTACTGTATATAATGTATATGGTGTATTAGGTGTCCCGGCTCTGTACTGTATATAATGTATATGGTGTATTAGGTGTCCGGCTCTGTACTGTATATAATGTATATGGTGTATTAGGTGTCCCGGGCTCTGTACTGTATATAATGTATATGGTGTATTAGGTGTCCCGGGCTCTGTACTGTATATAATGATATGGTGTATTAGGTGTCCCGGCTCTGTACTGTATATAATGTATATGGTGTATTAGGTGTCCCGGCTCTGTACTGTATATAATGTATATGGTGTATTAGGTGTCCCGGGCTCTGTACTGTATATAATGTATATGGTGTATTAGGTGTCCCGGGCTCTGTACTGTATATAATGTATATGGTGTATTAGGTGGTCCCGGCTCTGTACTGTATATAATGTATATGGTGTATTAGGTGTCCGGCTCTGTACTGTATATAATGTATATGGTGTATTAGGTGTCCGGGCTCTGTACTGTATATAATGTATATGGTGTATTAGGTGTCCCGGGCTCTGTACTGTATAATGGATATGGTGTATTAGGTGTCCCGGGCTCTGTACTGTATATAATGTATATGGTGTATTAGGTGTCCGGGCTCTGTACTGTATATAATGTATATGGTGTATTAGGTGTCCCGGGCTCTGTACTGTATATAATGTATATGGTGTATTAGGTGTCCCGGCTCTGTACTGTATATAATGTATATGGTGTATTAGGTGTCCCGGCTCTGTACTGTATATAATGTATATGGTGTATTAGGTGTCCCGGGCTCTGTACTGTATATAATGTATATGGTGTATTAGGTGTCCCGGCTCTGTACTGTATATAATGTATATGGTGTATTAGGTGTCCCGGCTCTGTACTGTATATAATGTATATGGTGTATTAGGTGTCCGGCTCTGTACTGTATATAATGTATATGGTGTATTAGGTGTCCCGGGCTCTGTACTGTATATAATGTATATGGTGTATTAGGTGTCCCGGGCTCTGTACTGTATATAATGTATATGGTGTATTAGGTGTCCGGGCTCTGTACTGTATATAATGTATATGGTGTATTAGGTGTCCCGGGCTCTGTACTGTATATAATGTATATGGTGTATTAGGTGTCCCGGGATCTGTACTGTATATAATGTATATGGTGTATTAGGTGTCCCGGGCTCTGTACTGTATATAATGTATATGGTGTATTAGGTGTCCCGGGCTCTGTACTGTATATAATGTATATGGTGTATTAGGTGTCCCGGGCTCTGTACTGTATATAATGTATATGGTGTATTAGGTGTCCGGGCTCTGTACTGTATATAATGTATATGGTGTATTAGGTGTCCGGGCTCTGTACTGTATATAATGTATATGGTGTGGCTATTTAGGTGTCCCGGGCTCTGTACTGTATATAATGTATATGGTGTATTAGGTGTCCGGGCTCTGTACTGTATATAATGTATATGTGTATTAGGTGTCCGGGCTCTGTACTGTATATAATGTATATGGTGTATTAGGTGTCCCGGGCTCTGTACTGTATATAATGTATATGGTGTATTAGGTGTCCCGGGCTCTGTACTGTATATAATGTATATGGTGTATTAGGTGTCCGGGCTCTGTACTGTATATAATGTATATGGTGTATTAGGTGTCCGGGCTCTGTACTGTATATAATGTATATGGTGTATTAGGTGTCCGGCTCTGTACTGTATATAATGTATATGGTGTATTAGGTGTCCCGGCTCTGTACTGTATATAATGTATATGGTGTATTAGGTGTCCCGGCTCTGTACTGTATATAATGTATATGGTGTATTAGGTGTCCCGGCTCTGTACTGTATATAATGTATATGGTGTATTAGGTGTCCCGGCTCTGTACTGTATATAATGTATATGGTGTATTAGGTGTCCCGGCTCTATACTGTATATAATGTATATGGTGTATTAGGTGTCCCGGCTCTGTACTGTATATAATGTATATGGTGTATTAGGTGTCCCGGCTCTGTACTGTATATAATGTATATGGTGTATTAGGTGTCCCGGCTCTGTACTGTATATAATGTATATGGTGTATTAGGTGTCCGGCTCTGTACTGTATATAATGTATATGGTGTATTAGGTGTCCCGGCTCTGTACTGTATATAATGTATATGGTGTATTAGGTGTCCGGGCTCTGTACTGTATATAATGTATATGGTGTATTAGGTGTCCCGGCTCTGTACTGTATATAATGTATATGGTGTATTAGGTGTCCGGGCTCTGTACTGTATATAATGTATATGGTATATTAGGTGTCCAGGCTCTGTACTGTATATAATGTATGTGGTGTATAGGTGTCCAGGCTCTGTACTGTATAATGGTAGGTGTCCCGGCTCTGTACTGTATATAATGTATGTATAGTATATATGGGGTGACTCTATCATAGTTTGTGTCCCGTGGGCAGCACATTCCCAGTACAGCAGCCGGCGCCTGACACAATGTATCAGTTACTGCAGCTCTCTAATCCGTTACATTGTACGTCAGTCTGAGCTCTGACATGTTACATTGTATCCCGGGCGGCTGCACACTGTCACAGCTCAGCTGCGGGGGAGGGACGCTGGGGGTGACAGTCTGCGCCTGGACCAATGGGCGGCTGACATCGGAGGCCAATAGGATTGTGGATGCAGGTGGAGGCTGACATCGGAGGCCAATCGGATTGTGGATGCAGGTGGAGGCTGGCAGCGGAGCAGCCATTGGTGCAGCGCTTTATTATGACCCTGCAGATGTCCTCGTCTCCTGCAGCCACAATCGCCAGGAGACTCTAGGATGGCTTTATCCACTATTCAGAAGGTGGTGATGTTCTCCGGCCTGGTGCTGTGCGTGTCCCTGCTCCTGCCCAAAACCTTCCAGAACAGGGGGAAGCCGTCCCTGCAGCAGCCGGAGGGTAAGCGTCAGCTCTGCATGCTCTGAAGGGAGGGACATGGAGGTCACCCCTCAACAATCCTAGGGGCTGCTGGTAGGGGAACTGTCTCAGATAAGGGGGGTCTGCCTTTAATTTAACCCTTCAGTGCTGCAGTATGTAACCGATATAATCTGCTGCCCTCACCCTGCACCTGAATACCTTAAGAAGGTGGTACCCCCCTCCCTTCCCACAACACCTATCATGGGGGCATTGCCAGGGGGCGGGGCTGTGACAACCTCTCAGAGAGGTGCGAGTTGTGGAGAGGAGAGGTTGTGTGCAGCTGAGCTCCCACTAGGGAGGGGTCCCGGCTGCAGACCCAGGAGGAGGTAAGGGGAGATGGGCTGATGCCTCCAGGCGGGCCCCGGGTCTGGAGCTGGGCCTACATCATGACTAGTGTTGAGCGAACTTGTGTTTTAAAGAGGACCTTTCACTCGTATACAAACTAAAAACTAACTCTATCTGTGGGCAGAGCGGCGCCCAGGGGTCCCCCTGCACTTACTAGTATGTCTTGGCGCCGCTCCGCTCGCCCGGTATAGGCTCCGGTGTCTCAGCTCCGTCTGTTGTATTGGACTGATTTTTTGTAGGAGGCGTGTCCCTAGCTGCAGCACTGGCCAATCGCAGCGCACAGCTCATAGCCAGGGACACACCTCCTACAAAAAATCAGTCCAGTACAACAGACGGAGCTGAGACACCGGAGCCTATACCGGGCGAACGGAGCGGCGCCCAGGCATACTAGTTAGTGCAGGGGGACCCCTGGGCGCCGCTCTGCCCACAGGTATAGTTAGTTTTTAGTTTGTATACGAGTGAAAGGTCCTCTTTAAGTTCAGCGTCTAAAGTTTGGGTTTGGGTTATCGAAGAATCGCGTTATGGATTCCGCTACCACGGACCATAACTTGCAAGGTAAGGGCTCATTCACACGACCGTGGTTGGGATTCACATGTTTCACCGTACACTGCTGTGCTGCACCGGAGCTCCGCCCCGTCTTCATTATAGTCAAAGGGGACGGAGCGGCGGTCCGGCGGCACGGCGAAATAGCAGAAGGACGGATCCGACAGGGTGAACAGCCTGTTGGATCCGTCCTGCCGCAAGTGTGGTCAGGGCCGTCTTTAATATTGATTGGACCCTGGGCAAAAATTTACTTGGGCCCCCTGGATCCCGCCTTCCCACACCTTAGCAGGTAAGCACGCCCTCCACCACAACACACACAAAAAATCCACACAGTATACAGGCCCCCACACAGTATACAGACCCCCACACAGTATACAGCCCACCACAGTATACAGGCCCCCACACAGTATACAGACCCCCACACAGTATACAGGCCCCCACACAGTATACAGACCCCCACACAGTATACAGGCCCCCACACAGTATACAGCCCACCACAGTATACAGGCCCCCCACAGCATACAGCCCCACACAGTATACAGCCCACCACACAGTATACAGTCCCACACAGTATACAGCCCACCACACAGTATACAGTCCCACACAATATACAGCACCCCACTATACAGTAGTTTACAGTATATTAACATAACAGCCCCTGTCACCTTTTTCTGATGTAATCTTCACACAAAAAAGCTCCACAGTAACTTCTGCAACACTCCTGGTAGGACCTGTGATGACCTCATAGCCATGTGACCAGTAATTGCTAGGTTACTGGTCACATGGTGATGATGTCATTAAGGTCCTAGATCACAACATTAAAGTACACAGACAGCTTGACACCCGGGGCAGTAGCTAGCAGGGCTCAAGAGGCAGCTGACCCTTTTGCCCCTTGGTAAAGACGGCCCTGAATGTGGTATAACCTGGGTATCTCCTGTATCTAATTATATATGTACAGCTGGTATAACCTGGGTATCTCCTGTATCTAATTATATATGTACAGCTGGTATAACCTGGGCATCTCCTGTATATAATTATATATGTACAGCTGGTATAACCCGGGCATCGCCTGTATATAATTATCTATGTACAGCTGGTATAACCCGGGCATCTCCTGTATATAATTATATATGTACAGCTGGTATAACCCGGGCATCTCCTGTATATAATTATATATGTACAGCTGGTATAACCCGGGTATCTTCTGTATATAATTATATATGTACAGCTGGTATAACCCGGGTATCTCCTGTATATAATTATCTATGTACAGCTGGTATAACCCGGGCATCTCCTGTATATAATTATATATGTACAGCTGGTATAACCCGGGCATCTCCTGTATATAATTATATATGTACAGCTGGTATAACCCGGGTATCTTCTGTATATAATTATATATGTACAGCTGGTATAACCCGGGCATCTCCTGTATATAATTATATATGTACAGCTGGTATACCCTGGGCATCTCCTGTATATAATTATATATGTACAGCTGGTATAATCTGGGCATCTCCTGTATATAATTATATATGTACAGCTGGTATAACCTGGGCATCTCCTGTATATAATATATATGTACAGCTGGTATAACCTGGGTATCTCCTGTATATAATTATATATGTACAGCTGGTATAACCTGGGCATCTCCTGTATATAATTATATATGTACAGCTGGTATAACCTGGGCATCTCCTGTATATAATTATATATGTACAGCTGGTATAACCTGGGCATCTCCTGTATATAATTATATATGTACAGCTGGTATACCCTGGGCATCTCCTGTATATAATTATATATGTACAGCTGGTATAACCTGGGTATCTCCTGTATATAATTATATATGTACAGCTGGTATACCCTGGGCATCTCCTGTATATAATTATATATGTACAGCTGGTATAACCTGGGCATCTTCTGTATATAATTATATATGTACAGCTGGTATAACCTGGGCATCTCCTGTATATAATTATATATGTACAGCCGGTATAACCTGGGCATCTCCTGTATATAATTATATATGTACAGCTGGTATAACCCGGGCATCTCCTGTATATAATTATATATGTACAGCTGGTATACCCTGGGCATCTCCTGTATATAATTATATATGTACAGCTGGTATAATCTGGGCATCTCCTGTATATAATTATATATGTACAGCTGGTATAACCTGGGTATCTCCTGTATATAATTATATATGTACAGCTGGTATACCCTGGGCATCTCCTGTATATAATTATATATGTACAGCTGGTATAACCTGGGCATCTTCTGTATATAATTATATATGTACAGCTGGTATAACCTGGGCATCTTCTGTATATAATTATATATGTACAGCTGGTATAACCTGGGCATCTCCTGTATATAATTATATATGTACAGCCGGTATAACCTGGGCATCTCCTGTATATAATTATATATGTACAGCTGGTATAACCTGGGCATCTCCTGTATATAATTATATATGTACAGCCGGTATAACCTGGGCATCTCCTGTATATAAATACATATGTACAGCTGGTATAACCTGGGCATCTCCTGTATATAATATATATGTACAGCTGGTATACCCTGGGCATCTCCTGTATATAATTATATATGTACAGCTGGTATAACCTGGGCATCTCCTGTATATAATTATATATGTACAGCTGGTATAACCTGGGCATCTCCTGTATATAATTATATATGTACGGCTGGTATAACCTGGGCATCTCCTGTATATAATTATATATGTACGGCTGGTATAACCTGGGCATCTCCTGTATATAATTATATATGTACAGCTGGTATAACCTGGGCATCTCCTGTATATAATTATATATGTACAGCTGGTATAACCTGGGCATCTCCTGTATATAATTATATATGTACAGCTGGTATGACCTGGGCATCTCCTGTATATAATTATATATGTACAGCTGGTATAACCTGGGCATCTCCTGTATATAATTATATATGTACAGCTGGTATACCCTGGGCATCTCCTGTATATAATTATATATGTACAGCTGGTATAACCTGGGCATCTCCTGTATATAATTATATATGTACAGCTGGTATACCCTGGGCATCTCCTGTATATAATTATATATGTACAGCTGGTATAACCTGGGCATCTGCTGTATATAATTATATATGTACAGCTGGTATAACCTGGGCATCTTATAACGTGAATAATTTAGGATTATTTATTTTTAGGAAATAGCGGCCGTTTTCCGTCTGCTGTTCCTCATGGTAAACCAGTGGACTTTAGGGGGGGAGGTTTTCCCCGCTCTCACTTATCTGAAGCTGTGTCGAAGGCGAAAGCTGGTGGAGGAGGAAGTAACAGCCGGCAGAGTCTCGTGGGGCAGATAATACCCATCTATGGGTTCGGGATATTACTGTATATACTCTATATACTTTTCAAGGTAAGGTCCAGACTCAGAGAGAAGGTTGAAAAATTAAATGTTCTGCAGATCTGGGTGTGATAATCTGCAGGATATAACACTATGTATCTGTCAGGAGGTAGAAGGGACAGAGCGATGTTCTGCAGATCTGTAGAGAGGTCAGGGGTGTAATAACCTGCAGGATATCACACTGTATCTGTCAGGAGGTGAAGGGTGCGATGTTCTGCAGATGATGCTATTCTCTGGTATTTGCAGCTCTCCTCTAAGGGCAGACCGGTGAAGCCTGAGCCCCGCAGCGCCCCCATCGCCAACGGGAACCTGAAGAGGAAGATCAGTGAGTGGATTATATGCTCCTGCAGAGGGGTGGGGCCGCACACAGGGTTGTCACAGCTCCGCCCCCTTTATGTAGTAACTCCATCTATGAAACTGATGGTTTGGCTCAGTAGATCCGCCATCGGGCCGGGCTGTAACCCGGGCAAATAAATCCTCCTGTACAGGGCCGGTTTAAGGCAAAGTGTGGCCCTGGGCAAAATTTTATGTGGGGCCCCAAAAGAAATATTGCACAAACAACACATTATAGGCCTCATGCACATGGCCGTTGTTTGGGTCCGCATCCGTTGCTCCATTCTGTGGCTCCGCAAAAAAAAAAATAACATGTCCTATTCTTGTCCGTTTTGCGGACAAGAATAGGCATTTCTACAATGGGCCGCCCGTTCCGCAAATTGCAGAAGGCACACGAGCGGCTTCCGTTTTTTGTGGATGCGCAATTTGCAGACCGCAGAAAAAACTGAACAGTCGTGTGCATGAGGCCTTACACACAGCCTGCACTGATTGCGGATTACACGTGGTTTTTCCTCGTGCAGAGAAACTGCAGTGTAATACAGAACCAGCAAGGATATCAGATGGGCCGGCGTCCTTCTCCCGGGACACCTGGGCAGCCGGTGATGTCACTGTATATCACAAGTGAAAGGAGATGAGCTGCAGTACAAAGCATCGCTGCTGTCTAATGGACGGTGCTGGGCTTAGTTAACGTTAAAGGGACTCTGTCACCACTTTCTAACCCCCACTTTTAAAACTATAGTTCTGTCCATGGAGCCCCTGTGATTACAATGGTGTTGTTATATGCGAAATCCGCAGGCTCGTTTTGATAAAAAAAACTTTTATCTAACCTGTCACTCATGAGGATAAGGTGCCCAAGGCGTTTCTCCTGGTCTGAACATGCCGCCGCCGCCGCCGTTGGTGCCCAGCTCCTCCTCTGATCCTTTTAGCGCCGCCTGAATGTGAAGAAATACGCCTCCGGCTCTCCCTCAGTCCCCCCTCCTTCTTTTCTAAGATCCCGCGCGTGCAGCAGTGTTCGCGTTATCGGGAGGTTGAGCGAAGTGCGCATGCGCACTTCGCTCAATGAGGCTGAATCGAAAAGTCCGCACGGGCGCATCAGGCACAGGCCTGTGCGCACGCGCGAAATTTTAGAAAAGGAGGGGGGACTGAGGGAGAGCCGGAGGCGTATTTCTTCACATTCAGGCGGCGCTGAAAGGATCAGAGGAGGAGCTGGGCACCAACAGCGGCGGCGGGCGGCATGTTCAGACCAGGAGAAACGCCCTGGGCACCTTATCCTCATGAGTGACAGGTTAGATAAAAGTTTTTTTTATCAAAACGAGCCTGCGGATTTCGCATATAACAACACCATTGTAATCACAGGGGCTCCATGGACAGAACTATAGTTTTAAAAGTGGGGGTTAGAAAGTGGTGACAGAGTCCCTTTAAAGAGAGCGCAGTGCTCGCCGGAGCTCCGGTCAGCGCCGTGGCCTCTTCAAACAGCTGATCAGCGGGGGTGTCGGGAGTCGGGTGCCCACTGATCTGATGACCGATCCCGAGGACAGACGTCCAGATCACATTCCCAGGTTATAAACCTGTTCACTGAAAAAAACTAGAAGCCGGTGGAAAGACAAACAAATATATAGTGTAAGTCTCCTTTAAAAACACTTTCTACGTGTCATAGTGGCCACATACCCGTCACATCCAGGGACGTCTCCTGTCATGTAGACCTTCTCTTTCCTCTTCTCCTGCGTCTGACCCAGACCGCCATGACTAATTCTTTCAGCCGCATCTCGTCTCTACAGTTTGTTACACAGACACGTAGATTTCTCAATTTTTCCATCAACCTCCCCGTCCTGGTGTCCCCACAGTGTCATCCTGCTGCCACCCCCAATACTGTGCCCGCTGTGCCCCCAATGCCCCAGGTACTGTACTGCTGAAAAATAGTGACCCCAGGAGACATAATTGGGGTAATTTATCAAACTGGTGTAAAGTAGAACTGGATTTCCAAAAGAGCCATCAAATATGAAAGGTGGAATCTGATTGGCTGCTCTGGGCGACTAAGCCAGTTCTGCTTTACACCAGTTTCATAAATTACCCCAAATGTCCCTATAGTGTCCACAGCAGCTATAATGTCCCCTAGAGACCCCCAGTAATAATACCACCCTATATTGTGCTCCAGGCAATAATCCCTGTATAGTGTCCCCAGAAATAGTAGAATGGCCCCTACAGTGCCTCCCCAATAGCAAGGCCTCCACGCTGCCCCCACATAGTAATTTGCCCCCATGCTGCAATTTCCCCCCGATGTACTGTCTCCTCACATGTCCTCCTGTGTGTCCCCCCCCATGTCCCCTAAAGTTTGGCACATAAAACAAAAAAAAACTAAAAAGCTAAATACTCACCTATGTCTAGGCGCTCACACTTCACTGCACAGCCGCGCGCGATGATGTCATCATGCACGCCTGCACTGGGATTTTACTACTGCATAGGCCTCAGGCCTAAAGCCTATGGTGGGGATCGGCGGCGGGGCAGGGAACTATGCGCTCCCATGCCCCGCCGCAGTATGTGGGCGTTCGGGTCGGCGTTAGGCCCCCCCAGCGGTGCTTGGCCCGGGGCTGCCGACCCGAATGTCATCCGCCACTGACTGGTGATGGGGGCCCCTTTTGTGATGGGGGCCCAGGGCAATTGCCCAATTTCCCCCTCCCCCCTAACGCCAGCCCTGCCCCTGTAATAAGCGGGTGAGGAGCTGCCCCCCCATTACTGGTATATACTGTGATCTGTTATCTGCTCCTTTAACCCCGCGTGTCCTGGGCTGTGCTGTATAATGGACGGCTGGGGATTTGCGCTTATTCTTTTCTCTGCCCGTTAGAGAACTGATCCATTCATACAATATTCCGCCGCCTGTTGCTGCGCCCACCGCGGTTCATCGCTTAGACTGCGCCATTTTCTAGCGCCTCTCTCTATTTCCAGCTGACTATGAGCTCGGCCAGCTGCAGGATAAACTGCGCGAGACCGAGGAGGCCATGGAGAAAATCATCTCACGCCTGGGGCCCCACAATGAGAGGTAAGGGCCCAATGTGCTGACATGATCCGGAGTGTATCGCCCTCTGTCCTCAGTTCTACCATCTTTGGTGGCATCTCCTGTGGGCTTGTATTGTGTCCTGTGATGGGATAAGGTTATAATGGGGGGGGGGGGGGGGTGATGACATCATAGGTTCTCCCATCTTTGGTGGCATCTCCTGTGGGTTTATATTGTGTCCTGTGATGGGATAAGGTTATAATGGGGGGGGGGGGGGGGGGGCTGATGACGTCATAGGTTCTCCCATCTTTGGTGGCATCTCCTGTGGGTTTATATTGTCTCCTGTGATGGGACGAGGATATAGCGGGGTGGGGGGTCGTTGATGATGCCATCGGTTCAGCCATCTTTGGCGACATCTCCGTGGGTTGTGCCGAGGTTTAAGATGGGACAGGACTATAAATGGGGGCACTGATGACATCATCGGTTCTGATGAGATGTGACTTTGTAATTGGCAGAGAAGGTAACGTCAGTGACGGCGAGGAGCAGGAGCTGCTGCAGAGGCTGAAGGAGATCACTCGGGTGATGAAGGAGGGAAAGGTCCTGGACGGCGTCACCCCAGAGCAGGAGGCCGAGGAGGCTCCCTACACGGAGGGATGGGAAGGTGCGGGGGTTGGGCATGTCACCCATCATCTCTACTGATCTTGAGTTGCATCATGTCTTATTATACCCCAGTCACATCCAGAGCTGCAACGACAATTTTAACCTTTGCATCGGGTGATATTCTCCAATCACACACAGACCTGTAATTGTGCTGCTACATCACACTCTGTGCTCCAGTCACAACCAAAGCTGCATCAGTACACAGCACTGCATGACTGCACGAGACGCAACTTTATAACTGTCACATCGGATTACGGTGCAGGTCGCTCAGGGGGTGCCCTTTGAAGACCCTGAACCAGCAGGGGGTGTCAGGAGGGTCCATAGCCTGGCTGCTGACAGGAAGCTCACAGAATAGTTACTGCAGCTCTGGGTGTGACTGGAGTATAACATGATGTTACTCAGGATCAGTAGAAGCAGCTGCGTCGTTACAATGTATCAGTGTGACTTTGCTGTTTTTCACAGGTTACCCAGAAGAGACGTATCCGATCTACGACCCGTCTGAGGGCAGGAGGAGACCCAAGACCATCCTGGTGGACCGCTCGCTGCTGAGCCAGCCCTCCGCGGAGGAGATCGCCGAGCAGCTGGAGTTCATGGACGATTATAATCGTTTCTGCACAGAACACGCAGCGGAGGATGGGAGTAATCCTCCTACGACGCACAACCTATGTGACGACGCCCAGCGCAGCCCCATCCTCGCCCCAGACGATGAGATCTGCTCCGAGGAGCCGAGCGACGATGAGGACCCTGCGGTTATAGCGGAGAATGCCGGCTTCAGCTCAGAGGCGGCCAGCGAGGAGGACTCCGAGGCTTCTGTGACAGATTCGGCTGTGAGCGGAGATTTACTGGAAACCGTCAGTAATTCAGTCGGGGATGAGTTACAGTCTCTGCGCAAACGGAGCAAAAAGTCCCCAGACTGCTAAATGTCCCCAAATCTGGTGACTGACGGAGGGACCCGTGAGAGCTCCGGTGATGTCACTGCCCCATGTCAGCCATGACATCGCAGTGCATGTACTGCAAAAGTAATCACACCCCCACATCACTATGGCCCGGATCTACTCATGTGACGCCCCTAGAATCTGGGGAACTTGGGTGTCTCCAGTTGTTTCCGAGCGTGGATTAACAGGAAAGGGGCGTGGCCTCAGATGGGAACCTGTGCGCCAAATGACACGACCCATACAGGTATAGAGCAAGAGGAAAATGTCTGCACCGAGTGTATCATGAAGGTGGAGGTCCAGAGCGCCAGCTACACGGTCCATCAGTGTGGCCCCATAGAAGAGAACAGGATGGGCCCCGCCGCTCACTGAGAGCTCTGCCAAATGTACTGTGTATTATTAACTGTGCACCTTACTGGATGTGTCTGCATAGAAGCCAGTGCTGTGTGTTAGGACGCAGAGCTCCAAATCCACTGCACTAGAGAACACAGAAGTCTGCTGCCTGCAGCCACCACTAGGGGGAGCTCCTCACTACATACAGATCATACAGCCACCACTAGGGGGAGCTCCTCACATGCATACAGATCATACAGCCACCACTAGTGGGAGCTCCTCACTACATACAGATTATACAGCCACCACTAGGGGGAGCTCCTCACATACATACAGATTAGACAGCCACTACTAGGGGGAGCTCCTCACTACATACAGATTATACAGCCACCACTAGGGGGAGCTCCTCACATACATACAGATTATACAGTCACCACTAGGGGGAGCTCCTCACTACATACAGATTATACAGTCACCACTAGGGGGAGCTCCTCACATACAGATTACACAGCCACCACTAGGGGGAGCTCCTCACATACATACAGATTACACAGCCACCACTAGAGGGAGCTCCTCACTACATACAGCTTATACAGTCACCACTAGGGGGAGCTCCTCACTACATACAGCTTATACAGCCACCACTAGGGGGAGCTCCTCACTACATACAGCTTATACAGCCACCACTAGGGGGAGCTCCTCACTACATACAGATTATACAGCCACCACTAGGGGGAGCTCCTCACTACATACAGATTATACAGCCACCACTAGGGGGAGCTTCTCACTACATACAGCTTATACAGCCACCACTAGGGGGAGCTCCTCACATACATACAGATTAGACAGCCACCACTAGGGGGAGCTCCTCACATACATACAGATCATACAGCCACCACTAGGGGGAGCTCCTCACATACATACAGATCATACAGCCACCACTAGGGGGAGCTCCTCACATACATACAGATCATACAGCCACCACTCGGGGGAGCTCCTCACATACATACAGATCATACAGCCACCACTAGGGGGAGCTCCTCACATACATACAGATCATACAGCCACCACTAGGGGGAGCTCCTCACATACATACAGATCATACAGCCACCACTAGGGGGAGCTCCTCGCATACATACAGATTATGCAGCCACCACTAGAGGGAGCTCCTCACTACATACAGATTATGCAGCCACCACTAGGGGGAGCTCCTCACATACATACAGATTATGCAGCCACCACTAGGGGGAGCTCCTCACATACATACAGATTATGCAGCCACCACTAGGGGGAGCTCCTCACATACATACAGATTAGACAGCCACCACTAGGGGGAGCTCCTCACTACATACAGATTATACAGCTACTACTAGGGGGAGCTCCTCACTACATACAGATTAGACAGCCACCACTAGGGGGAGCTCCTCACTACATACAGATCATACAGCCACCACTAGGGGGAGCTCCTCACATACATACAGATTATGCAGCCACCACTAGGGGGAGCTCCTCACATACATACAGATTAGACAGCCACCACTAGGGGGAGCTCCTCACTACATACAGATCATACAGCCACCACTAGGGGGAGCTCCTCACATACATACAGATTATGCAGCCACCACTAGGGGGAGCTCCTCGCATACATACAGATTAGACAGCCACCACTAGAGGGAGCTCCTCACTACATACAGATTATGCAGCCACCACTAGGGGGAGCTCCTCACATACATACAGATTATGCAGCCACCACTAGGGGGAGCTCCTCGCATACATACAGATTAGACAGCCACCACTAGGGGGAGCTCCTCACATACATACAGATTATGCAGCCACCACTAGGGGGAGCTCCTCACATACATACAGATTATGCAGCCACCACTAGGGGGAGCTCCTCGCATACATACAGATTAGACAGCCACCACTAGGGGGAGCTCCTCACATACATACAGATTATGCAGCCACCACTAGGGGGAGCTCCTCGCATACATACAGATTAGACAGCCACCACTAGGGGGAGCTCCTCACATACATACAGATAAGACAGCCACCACTAGGGGGAGCTCCTCACATACATACAGATTAGACAGCCACCACTAGGGGGAGCTCCTCGCATACATACAGATTAGACAGCCACCACTAGGGGGAGCTCCTCGCATACATACAGATTAAACAGCCACCACTAGGGGGAGCTCCTCGCATACATACAGATTAGAGACAGCCACCGCTAGGAGGAGCTCCTCACATACATACAGATGAGACAGCCACCGCTAGGAGGAGCTCCTCACATACATACAGATGAGAGACAGCCACCACTAGGGGGAGCTCCTCGCATACATACAGATGAGAGACAGCCACCACTAGGGGAAGCTCCTTGCATACATACAGATGAGAGACAGCCACCACTAGAGGGAGCTCCTCGCATACATACAGATAAGAGACAGCCACCACTAGGGGGAGCTCCTCGCATACATACAGATGAGAGACAGCCACCACTAGGGGGAGCTCCTCGCATACATACAGATTAGACAGCCACCACTAGGGGGAGCTCCTCGCATACATACAGATTAGAGACAGCCACCACTAGGGGGAGTTCCTCGCATACATACAGATGAGAGACAGCCACCACTAGGGGGAGCTCCTCAGATACATACAGATTAGACAGCCACCACTAGGGGGAGCTCCTCAGATACATACAGATTAGACAGCCACCACTAGGGGGAGCTCCTCACATACATACAGATTAGACAGCCACCACTAGGGGGAGCTCCTCAGATACATACAGATTAGACAGCCACCACTAGGGGGAGCTCATCACATACATACAGATTAGACAGCCACCACTAGGGGGAGCTCCTCGCATACATACAGATGAGAGACAGCCACCACTAGGGGGAGCTCCTCGCATACATACAGATTAGAGACAGCCACCACTAGGGGGAGTTCCTCGCATACATACAGATGAGAGACAGCCACCACTAGGGGGAGCTCCTCAGATACATACAGATTAGACAGCCACCACTAGGGGGAGCTCCTCACATACATACAGATTAGACAGCCACCACTAGGGGGAGCTCCTCACATACATACAGATTAGACAGCCACCACTAGGGGGAGCTCCTCACATACATACAGATTAGACAGCCACCACTAGGGGGAGCTCCTCACATACATACAGATTAGACAGCCACCACTAGGGGGAGCTCCTCACATACATTCAGATTAGAGAAAGCCACCACTAGGGGGAGCTCCTCACATACATACAGATTAGACAGCCACCACTAGGGGGAGCTCCTCACATACATACAGATTAGACAGCCACCACTAGGGGGAGCTCACCATCACTGACACCACAGGCACTGGTTATTATTCCGACCGTGCCCGCCACATGAGGGTAATGTCTGGTCTTTCCGCCGCACAGACGCTGAATAAGGCTGAGTTCACACGAGCGTGACAGATTTGGTCCGGATGCGTTCAGGGTGCATTCAGTTAAACTCGCACCATTTTGCAAGCAAGTTCAGTCAGTTTTGGCTGCAATTGCGTTTAGTTGTTCAGTTTTTTCCGCGCGGGTGCAATGCGTTTTGATGCGTTTTTCACGCGCGTGATAAAAAACTGAAGGTTTACAAACAACATCTCCTAGCAACCATCAGTGAAAAACGCATTGCATCCGCACTTGCTTGCAGATGCAATGCGTTATTAACGCAGCCCCATTCACTTCTATGGAGCCAGGGCTGCGTGAAAAAATATAGAACATGCTGCGATTTTAAAGCATTGCAGAAGTGATGCATGAAAAAAAATGCTCATGTGCACAGCCCCATTGAAATGAATGGGTCAGGATTCAGTGCAGGTGCAATGCGTTCACCTACTGCATTGCACCCGCGCGGAAATCTCGCCCGTGTGAACGCAGCCTAAATCACCAGACGGATAGTAACAGGTGCTGACAGAGTTTGCAGCCTGTAATCATAGACTCATAGTTTGCACAGTAGCTGTATACACTAAACGGGAGGGGATTTGTATTGCCACTATTTGCACAGTTGTATTTTTCATTTTAGATGCATTGAAGAAATGGAATAAATGGTTGTAAACATAAACTCATCAGGACAATAAACTGCAAGAAGAGCGAGAGGCGCCGTGGCGGTGTCATACGGTGGTAGACTGCCACCCTGCACAAGGAATGAACAGACTTCAGGACCCCTGCTTGCTGTCAGCAGATAGCCTTGTTTCTATTCAGCATGGAGTTGAGAACTGTATGTAAATGTACCCAGTGAATGAAACCTTCCAGCAGTACGTCTACAATGTATCACAATTAGAGGTGGAGCGAAGTTTCGAAAAATTTAATTCAGGAAATTTGCTTAATTCCAAATTAATTCTTCTCAAAGCGCATGAAATCTCAAAGCGATATCCCGGCCTGCAGAGAGCCTGAATCTCGGTGTTCCTGACTGTGCAGTGCAGTAACATGCAGAGCTAGTCTTTATTGGTAGTGAAACGGTTACTGTGCATCAGTATGCCAGACAGGTCACATACAGTATAATTATGTGCGCATTGTCGTGCAGGCCACCAACAGTCCTAGCTAACCCCTAGCTAAACCAAAATTAAAGCACACAGCAGCCTTCAGTAAAAGAAAAAAAACCACTGTGCGCCTGCAGAAGCTATGTCCCAGTATGTCCCAGTATGTCCCAGTGACACAAAGGCAGTGCCAATAAAGAAGTGGAGAAAACAAAGGTTCTTTTAATCCATGTTGTGGCAGTGTGAACACATGCTTCTGAATCACGTCCGTTAGCTGTAGAATGACTGTGTGTTACTATTAGGCCTCATGCACACGACCACATGCAAAAAACGGATCTGCAAAAAATATGGAAGACATCCGTGTGCATTCTGTATTTTGTGGAACGGAACAGCAGACCCCTAATAGAACAGTCCTGTCCTTGTCCGTAATGCGGACTATAATAGGACATACGGAAACTGAATGGGTTTTTTTTTGCGGACCCATTGAAATGAAATGAAACGGACTCGGAATGAAAATACTTTCATGTGCATGAGGCCTTAGGCTCAGTTCACACTTCACGTATTTGGCTCACCATACAGTAACTGCTGGAATTACCTGACCAAGTAACTGAAGTGTGAGGTATAAAGAAGCGTCAGGTATAAAGAACCGCGCAGTGCCCCGGGATTCTACTATAGCGTAAAAGAGCCGATTTCACATAGATGTCTACACAACCCGTTCTGTTACGCGCTGAGACAAGTAGAGCCCCCGACAGAGTGGAGACGGTGTCAGCAGTAGGTTTGTGTCGACGTCACTCATTATTTTGCCCTTCCTCTGATCCGTCAGAAGAACAACCCCCCAAAAAAAACACAGTGACCCAGTTACAGAAAGACGGGTTTGCAACAGCCGTGGCAGAAACAGCACAAGATGGTGGCAGTAGGAGAAGATGGCAGCAGAGGCATCAGGAGGGTGGCCAGAAGTAACGGGCCATTTTTCCCAATGTTTTGGTGTGGCACCATGGATGATCTCGTCTGATGCATCAGGCATTGGTGGAAATCCTGGCTGATCCACGCCTGATTCATCTTCACAAAGGTCAGTCTCTCCACATTTTGGGTGGACAGGCGAGGTCACCTTGGGGTAACTATGCCCCTCACCTCAGTAAACACCCGCTCTGATGCCACACTACTGGCGGGGCAGGAAAGCTTGTCCAGGGCAAACCCGACCAGTTGCGGCCACCAATTCAGTTTAGCTGCCCAGTAGTCCAGCAGATCTTGGATGTGGGGTGACAGGGTGCAGTCCAAGCAGGGTCGTTGCTAGGTTAAAACATTCGGGGCCTGGGCCCCTGATGTCTTGTCCCAGGCCCCGAATGTCCTGCCTGCCAGATAGATACAACTGTAAGTCTTCAGGGAGGCAATACAATTGGGTCTAATGCACTGGAAGAGCTGAAGGACCTGTGGTGACATCACAGGTCATATGACCAGTAAAGCAGGCAGTGGTTGAGGACCTGCAATGATGTCACAATCATGTGACCAGTGCAGGAGAGGGCAGCAGTGAAGAGGAGAAGAAGCTGAGGTGATGTCTGTACATGAGGAGAGGTAAGTGAAAGGAGAGGCAGAGCAATGCTGGGAGTTGTGGTTATTTAACTGGGACTGTATGTTAGGGCCGAAGGGGGTGATGTTATTTACATGAGGCTGCATGTTGGGGGTAGGGCAGGGTGATGTTCTTTACATGGGACTGTACGTTGAAGGCAACTGGGGGAGGGAGAGATGTTATTTACATAAAAATAAATGTTGAGGGGGTGATGTTTACATGGGACTGTATATTGAAGGGAGGGAAGTGATGTTTTTTACATGGGACTGTATTTTGGAGGGGGCAGGGGAGATGGTGTAATGTTATTTAAATGGGACTGTATGGTGGAGGGAGGAATATAATTACAGGGGACACTGCAGGGGGCATTATAAATACTGGGGGCACTTCAAGGTGAGCATTATAACAGTAGGGGGCAGTATAAATACTGGGGGCACTGTAGGGGGTATTATAAATCCAGGGGACATTAGGTGTTCTTATTACTACTGAGGGGTCTGCAGAGAGCTTTATTACCACTGGGGGAACAATAGGGGGCCTTACTTCTACTGGGGTCTCTGTGTGGATATTATTAATACTGGGGGCTCTTCTACTAATGAAGGAATTCTTGGGGAGCGTTATCACTGTAGGGGCACTGTAGGGGGCAGTATTAATAATGAGGGCATTCTAAAAGGGAATTACTATTGGTAGGACTATGAGGAGCACTATGGGGAGAACTATTATTTCTTCGGGATAGTATTTGGTGGTATTGGGGAGCACAGCGAGCAGCAGGATAACACTGTGGGGGCTACAGGTTGGGGGATGATGATAGAAATGTGAGGAAGCTAAGATGTCCGTGTGTCACACTGTGTAGAGACGAGGCGGCTGAGAGAAGTTTTCCAGACCAAATGGAGAAGATGATGACAGAGAAGATCTACATCGGAGGAGACATCACCTGGAGGCCCCCCACCCCCTCCAACAGCCATGGCAGTGGAACATAAGAGGGCCCCCCCGTCAGACTTTTGTGAGGATGTGCGATTGCGCACATAGGCAGCGACCAACTGATTACATAGGATGTCTCGATAGTAGTTGAGTTTGTCCTCCCTTCTCAGTGGGTGTAAATGAGGCCCCCATTTTGGTGCAGTAGTGAGGGTCTAACATGGTGGAGAGCCAGTGGTCATCCTTCTGAATAGTGATAATACGACTGTCACTACACAAGCAATTAGCATGCATCTGGATATTTGCATAAGGAACTTGGAGGGACTCGTTGCCTCCATCTCCACTGCATACTGTCACGGCGGGTCGGGGTCATCTGCCTGGTCTTCCTAATCGCCCTCCAGCTCCTCTCCTGTCACTTGTGCAGATAAACCACCCATTTCTGTATACATTGCTTGTGCGTGAATGTCCTCTTCTAGTTCAGCCCCGACAGGGCTCATGTGGCCATGAAATGTAGTCGCCACGTCTCCTGTCCCCTGGCCAGACAGATTTAACAGCTTCTGTTCCAGGACATTAAGTAGTGGAATGACATTGTTCATCTCGTAGTCCTGGCGACTGATAAATAAAGTGGCCTCCTCAAATGGCCTGAGCAAACGGCAGGTGTCACACATGAGCTGCCACTGGCTAACGTTGAAGTTACACAGGGGAGTGCTCCTGTCCACCCGTATCATCAAGAAATCGTTTATGACCTTCCTCTGCTCAAATAGCCAGTCCAACATATGGAGGGTGGAGTTCCAATGGGTAGAAATGTCGCATATCAGGCGATGTTGGGGAACACCATTCTGCCTTTGCAGCTCAAGGAGGGCATGCTTTGCAGTGTAAGTGTGACTGAAATGCATGCACAGTTTCCTGACCATTTTCAGGATGTCTTGCAGTTGGGTGGAAGACTTCAGGAACCTCTTTACAATCAGATTTAAGACGTGCTCCATGCAGGGCGCATGGGTCAGCCCTCCTTGACGCAGCGCCGACACGATGTCCTTCCTGTTCTAGGTGACCATGGTTACGATCTTCAGTTGGTGAGGAGAAAGCCAGGATTCAATTTCTTTGTTGATGGCGGCGGAGCAGTTCCTCCCAGGTGTGACTCTGTTTGCCCAGGAAAACCAGGTGCAGAACAGTGCGACACCGCCGTGCCCTGCACATGTGGTATGCTGGAGGAGCACTCTGGATTGTGCCTGCAGTGGAGGCTGAGGAGAAGGTGGACGATGAGGAGGCAGAGGTGGACATTAGTACTGGACTCACTGCTTGAGAACGCGGAGGCTGAAGTGCCGTCACCTGGCCAAGAGACTGGTGTGCCCGGTCCTGAACCACATTTACCCAGTGGGCCATAAAGGACAGATATTGTTCTTGACTGTGGTTACAGCTCCACAACACCAACAGGCTCAAGGACTGGCCCACCTTCTCCCGTGACAGGGGTCAGAAGATCTAAGAGACTGGCTGCACGTGATGTGATCTGACAGCCTCTTTGGTTTCACTTGTTTCTGTGTTGTTGCTGGTGATGATCACACCTTTTGTCTCAGGTGTAGCTTAAGTGGTCATTCCAACTCCTCTATTTAGTCTGGTCTCACTCATCATGGTATGCGGTTGATAGCTTCTTTCTGGTTGTGGAAGTGCTGGTGTTTGGTTCTCCACTGAGTTCCTGCTCGTCCACGTACTTCTGAGCTAAGTGTCTTTTCCTATTTCTAGCTTGTTGTATTCCCCTATCCTTAGGTATTAGGCCTGAGGGAGTCTCCTGTTCTTTCAACAGGTCATCTTTTGTCCTGACACTTTTTCCAGGGCCTTTTTAGGGTCAGTATCACGATCGGCGTAACTGTCACATACGTGACACGGAGGGAGGAAAAGAGGGAGGCCCTGCCCTAGTGAGAGGGAAGGTGGTGACCCCTGACTCACCTTGCGGCTGGCGCCTGGCTGCCCTGTCGTCCCTAGACGGGTTCCTCACCCGTACGCCGATCACGTGCCTAAAACCCTGGCTTTCCCTAGGATGAGCCCTAGATAGTGAACAGGGCGGTGGGAACACTAGTCCGCACCACTAGCTCTAAAGGAAAACACCAAGGGGAGGACAGACAATACAAACTAAACATATAATCCCAGGTGGGCAACAACAGGAGACAACAAAAGCCCAACAGGGATCCGGAGGGTAGCACTCTGGAACAACAACCAGATTCTCAGCTCCAGTGGGTCAGCATAGAAGTCCAGGCAGGAAGCTCTATAACTGGCAACAAGAGAAGTGTGAGAGGAGAATATAAGGAGGTTGGGAGTGGCAGACAAGAAACAGCTGAGGAGGAGAAGCTACGGATCCCTGAGTGAGACAAAAAGGATAGCAAGGCAAACACAGAAAACAAACACTAAGAAACACCGTGATCTTTAGACATAGAGCGCGCAGCCACCCGCTGCGACTTCCTGACCCCGGGTATAACGGAGTCAGACGTGGCTCTTGACACCCTCGTGACAGTACCCCCCCTTTCACGAGGGGCCTCCGGACACTCGGGACCAGGTCTCTCCGGATGAGAGACATGGAAAGCCTGAATCAACCTGTTGGCGTTTACCTCTGACGCTGGAACCCACATTCTTTCCTCGGGACCGTAACCCCTCCAATGCACCAGATACTGAAGAGAGCGGCAGACCCGACGAGAATCAACAATTCTGGATATTTGAAACTCCAGATTACCATCCACAATAACAGGAGGAGGTGGCAGCGGTGATGGTTCTAGAGGTGGAACATACTTCTTGAGCAACGACTTATGGAAGACGTTATGGATCTTAAAAGTCTGAGGTAGCTCCAGGCGAAAAGCCACAGGGTTAATGACGGCTACAATTTTATAAGGACCAATGAACCTAGGACCCAGTTTCCAAGAGGGAACCTTCAACTTAATATTCCTAGTAGACAACCACACATAGTCATTCACTCCTAGGTCCGGACCTGGCGACCGTTTCTTATCGGCCATGCATTTGTATTTACCACTCATATTTTTCAAGTTAGCTTGCACCTTCTGCCATACCGATGAAAGAGATGAAGAAAACCGTTCCTCTTCGGGAACCCCAGAAGACCCCCCCTCTTTGAAAGTACAAAATTGGGGATGAAAACCGTATGCACCAAGAAATGGTGGCTTGCCAGTGGATTCCTGACGGCGATTATTTATGGCAAACTCGGCTAACGGTAAATATGATGACCACACCTCTTGGTTTTCAGACGCAAAACACCTTAAATATGTTTCTAGGTTTTGGTTGGTTCGCTCAGTCTGTCCATTCGACTGAGGAGGGAAAGCTGAGGAAAAGGACAAGTGTACCCCCAAACGGGAACAAAAAGCTTTCCAAAACTTAGAAATAAACTGGGTTCCCCGATCCGAAACCACATCGGAAGGGACCCCGTGAAGCTTCACGATTTCACTGATAAACACCTGAGCAAGAGTCTTAGCATTAGGAAGTGCGGGTAGCGCAATAAAGTGTACCATTTTGCTAAACCTGTCTACTACTACCAAGATAACTGTTTTACCCGCAGACAAAGGTAAGTCAGTGATGAAATCCATTGATAGATGTGTCCATGGTCTATTGGGGATGAAAAGTGGCAATAAAGACCCTGCTGGACGTGTATGAGAGACTTTCGCGCGTGCACAAGTAGAACAAGTAGACACGAAATCTATTACATCCTGACGCAACCTTGGCCACCAAAAACGACGAGACAATAGCTCCAAGGTTGCTTTACTACCCGGGTGCCCAGCAAGTGCCGAATTATGATGTTCCTTCAATAACTCAAGACGCAGGTTTAACGGTACAAACAATTTCTCTGAGGGGCAAGAGGCCGGGGCGTCCCCCTGGGCCTCTAACACCTTTCCCTCTAGAACAGAGTGTACAGCAGAGACAACCACTCCTCTTTGTAAAATAGGTACCGGATCACTAACATTACCCCCTCCAGGGAAACTACGAGACAATGCGTCTGCCTTGGTATTTTTTGCCCCAGGACGATAGGTGATTACAAAGTTAAATCTGGTAAAGAATAGCGACCACCTAGCTTGTCTAGGGGTGAGACGCTTAGCCGATTCTAGGTACAGAAGGTTTTTGTGATCCGTAATCACCGGGACGGGGTGGATTGCTCCCTCTAAGAAGTGACGCCACTCCTCAAACGCCAGTTTAATCGCCAACAGTTCCCTATTTCCAATATCATAGTTCTTTTCTGCTGCAGATAATTTTTTGGAAAAGAAAGCACCAGGACGCCATTTGCCAGGAGACGGACCCTGAGACAATACAGCCCCCACTCCCACCTCTGACGCATCTACTTCAACAATAAAAGGCTGGGAGACATCAGGTTGGACTAGTACAGGTGCCGAGGTAAATCTCTCTTTTAGAGAGGAAAATGCAATTTTAGCGGCGTCAGACCATTTAGAAAAATCAGTCCCCTTCCTAGTCATGTCAGTAAGGGGTTTAACGATCACTGAATAATTTTTAATAAACTTTCTGTAGAAATTTGCGAAACCCAAAAACCGTTGTAGAGCTTTAAGGTTCTCAGGAAGATCCCAATCTAAAATTGCCTGGACCTTCCTAGGATCCATACGGAAACCTGAAGCAGATAATAGATATCCCAGGAACTGTATTTCCTGAACGGCGAAGACACATTTTTCAATTTTCGCATATAATTTATTCGTCCGTAGGACCTGCAGTACTTGCCTGACATGTACTTCATGTGTTTTCAGATCAGCCGAATAAATTAAGATATCATCTAGGTATATGACTACAAACCTGCCGATGAGATGACTAAAAATATCGTTAACGAAATGTTGGAAGACAGCAGGGGCATTGGTCAGACCGAAAGGCATGACTAAATTTTCGTAATGCCCCTCAGGGGTGTTAAAAGCTGTCTTCCACTCATCCCCTTCCTTGATACGAATCAGATTGTAGGCCCCCCTAAGATCGAGTTTGGAGAACCACCTAGCACCCGCAATCTGATTAAACAGGTCAGGAATGAGAGGAAGAGGGTATGGGTCTCGGATGGTTATCCGATTTAGCTCACGGAAATCTAGGCAAGGACGCAGGCCCCCATCTTTCTTTTTAACAAAGAAAAACCCTGCAGCCACGGGTGAAGAAGAGGGTCTGATGTGTCCCTTGGCCAGACTCTCGGAGATATAATCTTTCATGGCTTGTCTCTCGGGACCCGAAAGATTATACAACCTGGACTTGGGTAATTTTGCACCGGGAATCAGGTTAACCGGGCAATCATAAGGACGGTGAGGTGGTAGCTTCTGACAACCCTTTTCAGAAAAAACGTCCTCAAAGTCCGAAATAAATGTAGGTAGGGAAGCTATGGAGGCGACTAAGCAATTGCTATTTAAGCAATTCTCTCTGCAATGCTCACTCCACTCCAATATCTCCCTGGCCTGCCAATCCACCACTGGATTGTGCGCTACCAACCAGGGAAGACCCAATACCACAGGAGAGGGAAGGCCCTCCAGAACGTAACATGAAAGACGCTCCTTATGGTGGTCCCCTACCCGAAGATGTAAGTTATGGACAACGTGAGTGAGGTTTCTCTGAGACAGAGGAGCAGAATCAATATAGGTCTCTGCAGCGTACAGAGAGACAAACCCATAGTGCGGGCAAAATGGGCATCTATCAAATTTACCCCTGCACCACTGTCTAGAAAAAAAGAAATAGACTCCGTCTTAACACCAAAAACAATAACCGCTGGCAACACAAATTGAGATGTTCGTATGGAGGAAACGTATACCCCCCAGCTGACATCCTCCACACAGCCTGGGGTTAGTAGTTTTCCGACGGTCTTTTGGTTTTTGGGAAAGGAGGGACAGACATTAATGAAATGACACTTCCCCCCACAGAAAAAACAAGCCCCCCACCTACGGCGAACCTCAGGAGGACGGACCTGACGAGAAGTTCCTCCTAGCTGCATAGGCTCATCCAAGTCCGTACAGACTAACTGCTGCTTGGGAGAGGCTACCGATTGCTCAGGAATTTTCGATCTCTCCCTAAGACGTCTATCTATTCTGATAGAGAGGGACATAACAGCATAAAGGGAAAGGGGGGTCTCATACAGCGCCAGCGCATCCTTAACCCTTTCAGATAACCCAGAGCAGAACTGACTCCTGAGAGCCGGGTCGTTCCACTGAGTATCCGTAGCCCACCTACGGAACTCTGAGCAATATTCCTCTGCTGGCCGATCTCCCTGTAGGAGTCTCCGTAACTTCGACTCAGCCAGGGCGACACGGTCAGGGTCATCATATATGAGACCCAAAGCCCCAAAAAATCCCTCCACTGACCGGAGAGCCTGGGAACCAGGGGGTAACGAGAACGCCCAGGATTGCGGGTCCCCCTGAAGCAGGGAAATAACAATCCCCACCCGCTGTTCTTCATTACCTGAGGAGTAAGGGCGCAGCTTAAAATATAATTTGCAGGCCTCACGGAACAACACAAATTTGTCCCTTCCCCCAGAGAATCTGTCAGGAAGAACAACCTTGGGTTCTGTAACAACCTGGTTACCCATAGCAACCGCTGGGCTTGCGGTCTGCTGCATTTGCTGCTGCTGTTGGAGGACAGACACCTTCAATCCTGCCACCTCCAAAGACAGGCCTTGAAGCTGTTTTGCCAAAGCAGCAATAGGATCCATATTGGATTCTAAGTAGAGAAAAAATAAAATAAAAATTATATATTATTTTTTTTATTTTTATTTTATTTATTTTTTTCAAAAAAAAATAAGGGCCAGTTATAATATCACGATCGGCATAACTGTCACATACGTGACACAGAGGGAGGGAAAGAGGGAGGCCCTGCCCTAGTGAGAGGGAAGGTGGTGACCCCTGACTCACCTTGCGGCTGGCGCCTGGCTGCCCTGACGTCCCTAGACGGGTTCCTCACCCGTACGCCGATCACGTGCCTAAAACCCTGGCTTTCCCTAGGATGAGCCCTAGATAGTGAACAGGGCGGTGGGAACACTAGTCCGCACCACTAGCTCTAAAGGAAAACACCAAGGGGAGGACAGACAATACAAACTAAACATATAATCCCAGGTGGGCGACAACAGGAGACAACAAAAAGCCCAACAGGGATCCGGAGGGTAGCACTCTGGAACAACAACCAGATTCTCAGCTCCAGTGGGTCAGTATAGAAGTCCAGGCAGGAAGCTCTATAACTGGCAACTAGAGAAGTGTGAGAGGAGAATATAAGGAGGTTGGGAGTGGCAGACAAGAAACAGCTGAGGAGGAGAAGCTACGGATCCCTGAGTGAGACAAAAAGGATAGCAAGGCAAACACAGAAAACAATCACTAAGAAACAACGTGATCTTTAGACATAGAGCGCGCAGCCACCCGCTGCGACTTCCTGACCCCGGGTATAACGGAGTCAGACGTGGCTCTTGACACCCTCGTGACAGTCAGATAGGGCTCTAGATTCCTGTGTATGAACATTCCTACCATCAAGGTCTGTTCATACTGATAGTAGTCAGGGCTCGGTTTAGGGATTCACTAGGTGGTGACCTTTCCCTAGTTTCCAGGCCTAGTACCTTTTCCCTTCCCTCCTATGTTCGGTGTGGAGCTTACCACCCACACCGCGCTGTGACAATACGTGTGCAGGGCTGGTACTGCCTTTTTGGAGAAGTAATGATGGCTTGGGACTCTACACCTTGGCTCGGCACAAGCCATCAATTCTGCCATCAGGCCATGCCAACTAAGCGTAGTGTCAGAGGAACCCACGACTCCTGGCTGGGGGTGTCTGATGTCACTTGAGATGAAGTTAAAGACAGCTGTGTGGCTGGTCAAAACATAACCGCTACATGACACTGACATTTTGGCCACTGCCAGTTCCTTTGGAGGGCCCTGGCACCTGTTTTTTGGACATACTGTACAGTAACACTAACTGTATATGTAAAATAAGTTACTCAATGTCACCCCAATAACAGTTATATTACACAGCCTATTCACCCCAATATGAGAATCAAGGCCTAATAGAATTGCTCATCTATGAAACAAGGAGGACACTGTTTAATTACATAGCTCTGTGCCTTATACAAGGATTGATGTAAACTGCACTGTCTCCTATGGATCCCTTCAGATTACAGTCCCTGCACTGTCCCTGCAGTCCCCCTATGCTGTCCCTACAGTGTGCAAAAACTCTCCCTATCTCCCTACACTGTCCCTGCAGTCACCCTATGCTGTCCCTACAGTGTGCAAAAACCCTCCCTATCTCCCTACACTGTCCCTGCACTGTCCCTGCAGTCACCCTATGCTGTCCCTACAGTGTGCAAAAACCCTCCCTATCTCCCTACACTGTCCCTGCAGTCACCCTATGCTGTCCCTACAGTGTGCAAAAACCCTCCCTATCTCCCTACACTGTCCCTGCAGTCACCCTATGCTGTCCCTACAGTGTGCAAAAACCCTCCCTATCTCCCTACACTGTCCCTGCAGTCACCCTATGCTGTCCCTACAGTGTGCAAAAACCCTCCCTATCTCCCTACACTGTCCCTGCATTGTCCCTGCAGTCACCCTATGCTGTCCCTACAGTGTGTAAAAACGCTCCCTATCTCCCTACACTGTCCCTGCAGTCACCCTATGCTGTCCCTACAGTGTGCAAAAACCCTCCCTATTGCCCTACACTGTCCCTGCACTCTCCCTATCTAGTATTCCACAATTAAAGGCTTCTTGAACACTGTCCCTAGCTCATGAGCGCTTGTCACATCTCTCTCTATACTCAGCTCACAGTGAAATGGCAGAGACCGTGTGAGATGAGGCTTTTATAGGGCTGCGACATCACAGGGGCTGGCTAGCTGCTGATTGGCTGTCTGCACGGCATTATGGGTGATCTCACATTCCCAGGCTTCTTCCTTTCTCTTGTGTAGCTGACATTTTAGAAAAAAATAAAATTAGTTATCACAAAGTGCAAGGAAATTTGGATTGAATTCCACTTCGGATGCTTCGATTCGCTCAACACTAATCACAATGTATTTCTCACAATTATTACATTTCAACAAACCATACATTCTGGAAGCACTGTTTCCAATCACTGACAGCAAGCGGAGGAACTGAAACACCCCGTCTGTTAAAAAGCTGTAAATTCTCCATCGGTACACTGGGCTGGACGATCGTCTGTTTGCAGTTTCATACTTACGACGCTTCTCTTTTAAACTGATTTGGGATAATGATTTCCTGATGATGGAGAAGCATGATCACTAATAACGATGTGATCCTTTACATGGGACTGACATTCGGGGGGAGTGATTAATAAGTCATGAAATACTGAGGTTCTGCGATGCTAAATGTACTTGAATGTGTTAGACAATTACATAACTGGCAATTCCCTTGTATATTATAGCAGCTGCAGGGTCTTAGTAATGGAGCGGAGAAGCCAACAACACATCAGCGGACAAAGGGCGAGGATCGGGCGAAAGTATAACGGGATCACAGGATCAATGAGCCCCGTGTTATACTCGCATGTGTCCACCAGGTGGCGATGACTTTCAGCCAATATATTCTGCACCACAGAGAGTTATCTGTGGTGTTACATAGGACTGCAGGTGACATCTACTACATTATCTGTACTCAGAGTTATCACTGTGTTATCTGTGGTGTTACATAGGACTGCAGGTGACATCTACTACATTATCTGTGCTCGGAGAGTTATCACTGTGTTATCTGTGGTGTTACATAGGACTGCAGGTGACATCCACTACATTATCTGTACTCAGTTATCATTGTGTTACCTGTGGTGTTACATAGGACTGCAGGTGACATCTACTACATTATCTGTTCTCGGAGAGTTATCACTGTGTTATCTTTAGTGTTACATAGGACTGCAGGTCACAACTACTACATTATCTGTTTTCAGAGAGTTATCACTGTTATCTGTGGTGTTACATAGGACTGCAGGTGACATCTACTACATTATCTGTACTCAGTTATCATTGTGTTACCTGTGGTGTTACATAGGACTGCAGGTGACATCTACTACATTATCTGTTCTCGGAGAGTTATCACTGTGTTATCTTTAGTGTTACATAGGACTGCAGGTCACAACTACTACATTATCTGTTCTCAGAGAGTTATCACTGTGTTATCTGTGGTGTTACATAGGACTGCAGGTGACATCCACTACATTATCTGTACTCAGTTATCATTGTGTTACCTGTGGTGTTACATAGGACTGCAGGTGACATCTACTACATTATCTGTACTCAGCTATCATTGTGTTACATAGGACTGCAGTTACAGTTTAGTGACAAGTTCCTCTTTTCTACATTTGTGTTTATTGGAATATTTTTTTCCTCCATTTTTAGTAATACATTTTCTATTTTTTCTTCTGATGATTTTTGTCACTTTTCTTGTATTTTCCACACGATGGTTGATATAATTCATTTTCCGTCTCTCTGCACATCATATACATAAACCCGTTTTTGTTGACGCCATTTTCTTTGCCGCAGAATTCCAGGTGCCCCTCGAGGTCGACCTTTTGGGGTTGCGTGCCCTGTGGGGGGGGTACATCTGAGTATAGATAATACAGCCAGAGGAGCAGGACGATATCATTTTCTTTAATATATAATACATTTCCAAAATAGTCATCACCTTTTCTACAGATGCTGAAAAATGTTTGCGTAAATTAAAGGCGAGGATGAGTCCATTGAGGCCCCGCGGTCACTGAGGCGTTAACAACAAAAATTTGAATACAGAACGTTATCATCATCACGAGGTTATCAGCGGCGACGGCAGCTCAGTGATAGAAACACGGAAAATAGAAGAAAGGTGCAACGCGGGGGCGGGCTCTGAGCGTGGCTCCTCCCAAAAAGCTGCAAAACATTTCCAATGAAGTGAAATCTATGGGGCGATCGGCCTGAATTCTGCTCCTCAAAACTCATCAGTGACCCCTGCGTCCTGAGGTCCAACCCTGTGATTCTAGAACTGGCCTCCAGATGGCGCAAGGAGTAAAGGCGGAGACGCCTGTGATTCTAGAATTGGCCTGCAGATGGCGCAAGGAGTAAAGGCTGTGATTCTAGAATCGGCCTCCAGATGGCGCAAGTTGTAAAGGTGGAGACGCCTGTGATTCTAGAATTGGCCTGCAGAGGTCACTAAAGAGTCGTGAGCAGGAGATTTCAGGGATCCTGAAGGAGAATGGATAAAATAATGGATCAAAAATAATCCAAAAAGTTGTCACTGTGCGACCATGACCAGGAGCCGGGTCACAGCCCCAGTCTTCACCCACCGGGACCCTGGGGCCTTCATTCATCTGGGCGCTCTGTTTCCTTCTAGGTGCAATGATCTGTGAAGCTTTGTGCTTCAGTTCTGCCCCATTTTCAAGACCACTGCTTGCTGTCAGTAAATGAGAATGTGTTGTTATTCAGAGGCTGAAAACCCACCCTGGCTCTAGGGATTGTTACACTGTATCACTGCAGACAATCTCCTGTCCTGAAGTTCTGTTACACTGTATCACTGCAGACAATCTCCTGTCCTGAAGTTCTGTTACATTGTATCAGTGCAGGTAAAAGCTGGAGCGTACACTGTCTGGACTGTGCCCTACAAGCGGTGTGAGCAGGACTAGGTCATGGTGAAGTTTCAGCAAATTAATGGAAATAATGATTCCATTCACTTCAAGCAAGCAGAGATGTGGAAAATTGTGAGAAAGCGAAAACTTCCTATTACACAGTGATTACACTTTACTTACAGAAGACTGGACGCCGGTCCTTTAAATGACAGTTTTTAGATAAGTCATAATGGCTTAAATTGGGCAAGAAAGCAATTTTCACTACATTTTTGGCGGTTTCATTTTTGTGCTTCCACGGATATCAGTGCAGCGACGTCGTGTTAGTAACGGCCACCACCAGATGCATCGTGTTAGACAGTTAGTAAAATACAAAGCAGAAACGTCTCCCCGGGCCGCGCGCCCACCAGACTGCGCTCATCGGGGGCATTAGCGCTGCTTAGTCCACCGGGGCGACTAGCATGGGGGGGATGGGCGGTTATAACCCCGACCCCCCCCACTCCCCCAACCCAATGCTGGCCTCAATAAAAACAAATACAAAAATAAAATTACAGTTTCCGGAAAGTTTTACGAGACGCGTTTTCTCCGTCAGCGAGCGACTTCTGAATTACGTAGCAACGGCGCCAACGCCGAGGTCCCTCTGACAAATTAAAACACAGCGTAACTCGGATCTGTCCAGCCCATACAATAGGGAGTGTAAGACACGGGCGGGCGGCCTCCATGCCGCGGGCGCTGCCATTACTCGCAGGCGAGTTTACTATCAAAGCTGGAGAGCGCTATGGCGAAGGCCTGGAGGGCGCACATCGGGTAGTTGTAGTCCATGGTGAAGACGTCTTCTGCAACCCGGCCAAACTGCATGACGATGTAATCCGCTGCAAGACAAAGACACAAGGGTGAGACAGTGCGGGCCCCCAGACTCCTGCTGCATTATAGGGGCCACAGCCAATGAGGGAGCCCCTCTGTAGGTCCCAAGAGACAAGGGTGAGGCAATGCGGCCCCTGGACTCCTGCTGCATTACAGGGGCCACAGCCAACAAGGCACCCCTTCTGCAGGTCCACCGATACCAGAGTAAGGTCAAGCAATGGGGGCCCCCAGACTCCTGCTGCATTACAGAGGCCACAGATAACAAGGCAGCCCCTATACTCTTCGGAGGTTTGGATGCTGTCTGGTCTGTAGACAGCTCTCCATAATGCAGCAGGAAATAGCATTTTTGAAATCTGAGATTTGTTAATTAACTGTTAAACAAACTCAGGCTGAGAACGTTGCAATGCCACTGCCACAGGGGCCCCCAAGAAATGGAAGATGGGTTACTGCAGGTTCTGGTAGACTGAGGATAGAAGACATGTCCCACAGTCTGTGGCTCTCCATAATTCATTTGCAGCACTTTCAGAGCACAAGAGCAACATGAGGGATGGCTCAGGCTCAGTGGGTGAGGAACAATCATCTCCTATGCCTAAAGTATGCAAGACTGCAGCCAAAGACAAAAAGGAGAAGGTGAGGACTGATAGTAAGCAGCTGTTGGTGAGCGATTCTATCATAAGAGGTGTGAAGTTTGAGGAAAATGGTGTTGTTGTCTCCCTGGTGCTACTGCTAGCAGGGACAGACGACGCATCCTTAATATTGTTAGGCAAGCAAAGCAGGAAAGGGAGGTGGATGTTCTTGTCCATCTTGGGACAAATGATCTTGCTTTTAATGAGGTTTTTAAAGGTGAAGGAAGCTTTTCACACACTTGGAAATGATATACGGGAGGTTGCATCAACTATTTCATTCTCTGCAGTTTTGCCTGTGCATAACCTTCAGCATGACAGGAAGATGCGCATTAAGGAATTCGATGTATGGCTTGGTGAATGGTGTCTGAACCAAGGGTTTGGCTTTGTGTCTCATCTGAGCTCTCTTTGGAATGGAAAAGATGGTTTGCATCTTTCTCTCAAGGAAACGAATGCCCTCAGTGAACAGTTCAAAGTATTTGCTAAGAAGCATTTAAACTCGGAAAGGAGGGCAAAAGAGTGATAATCCAGCAGTCCGACTGGGATATAACAATACAGGGTTCCCTCTATATAGGAAAGACAGAGAAGGCAAGAAAGGGGGTGGCCCTGTATGTGAAAGATAGCATAAAATCTAATTTAATACAAGTTAGCGAGACCAATTTAGAGTCAGTTTGGGTTACCTTGCAGCTTGATAATCATAAGGTAACTCGTGTAGGTGTGATATATAGACCACCTGGCCAAGTCAAAGAATTAGGTGATCTACTAGTTGAGGAAATAGCTACAATGACCTTGAAAGGGGAAGTTAACATTATGGGAGACTTTAATCTTCTTGATGTAAACTGGAAAACCAAAATAGCTAGTTCTGCCAGGAGGACAGATATTCTAAATTCCCTACTGGGATTATCTCTACAGCAAGTAGTGGAGGAGCCAACCCGGAAGGAGGCCATTTTAGACTTAGTATTCACAAATGGGAATTTGGTATCTGATATTACTGTAGGGGAAAGCTTGGGATCTTGTGATCACCAGTCAGTGTGGTTTACTAGAAGTACAGTGACTGATTCACACCACACACAAAAAAAGTTTTAGATTTTAGAAAAACAGACTTTTCTAAAATTAGATTAGTGGTATACAAGTCCCTATCAGACTGGAACAGTTTCATTGGAGTCCAGGAGAAATGGGACTACTTAAAAGTGTCACTATTGAAGGCAACAGAAAATTGCATTAGGCTTGTCAGTAAAAGGAAAAAAAGGAAGAGACCACTGTGGTACTCAGCAGAAGTGGCCAAAGTCATTAAAAACAAAAAGATAGCATTTAGGAATTATAAAAAAAAGAAAAAAAAAGAGGATGACAGGGAAATTTATAAGATTAGGCAGAGAGAGGCCAAACCAGTTATAAGAGCTTCTAAAGCACAGGCAGAAGAGAAATGAGCTCAGTCAGTGAAAAAAGGTGATGATAAGGCATTCTGCAGATACATAAATGAAAAAAGAAAACTAAAACAAGGAATTACTAAATTAAAAACAAAAGAAGTAAGGTATATAGGAGAAGATAAAGAACTAGCTGACTGCCTCAATGATTACTTCTGTTCAGTTTTTACAAAGGAAAATGAAGAAGGACCTCAGTTAGGAAAGAAGACTAATGAATCTTTTGATGCATGTGTCTTTACAGAGGAAGAGGTTCTGAGTCAACTGTCTAAAATCAATACAAATAAGTCACAGGGGCCTGATGGGATACACCCAAAGCTATTAACAGAGCTCAGCGGTAAACTAGCAAAACCATTAACAGATTTATTTAACCAATCACTGGCAACAGGAGTCGTCTCAGAAGATGTGTGTGACGAAACCAACCTCGCCACTGTGTTTTGGAGGGGGCTGTTTGCCAGCCTCCTGCCCCAGGATTACGGTCCTTTGAGATACTTTTGCTAACTTTTAAACCCCTGAACCTATTCAAGTGAATTTTGGATAGGTTTGTCCCCAAGTTATACTGGTTAAATTGATGTAAGTTATATGTATGGACAATGTAAACTCACAAAGTTGTAACAATTTATAATAAGTGTAACTTGTCAGCTTGGGAGATAGTTGAGTGGATAGACAGAGGGGAGGAATATGCTGGGTGTGTCTCTATTGTGCCATTGTGTGTTTAAATGGTGATGTCTGTCCTGTTGTCTCCACATTTGTATTGGCGATTTCCCTTTGTCCTGAGAGATAATTAGATTGCTCCTCGGTTGTCTCCAGGACAGAGAGGAGGAAACCATGATGCATTGTGGGGATGTGTTGTATCTGTCCTGTGTCGCAGTCTTCCTTCTGGTCCCCTAGGGGCGTGTTAACCAGATGGGGACCTGCATAAATACGGGCGGGTAGCCCTCAATAAAGAGTTGCTGTTTTTGCATTCAACATAGAGCCTCGTCTTATGTGTATGGGGATTGCTATACGTGTATACTGTCCTGGCTATTACTACTAGCTCTTGTAAGATCTGTTCCTGTTCCTGGTTCCTGTGGTGGTATCGGTGTCGAGCGGAGTGCTTGTAGTCCCCGGGAGGCACTGGGAGCATCCATTAACGGAGGTACCCGTTCGGGGTTCTAGGAGATCCGTTACATTGGTGGCAAGCGGCGGGATCGTTCCCACAGCCATAAGGATAGCTACAGGAGACGCCATTCCATGGATTTTACAATTTGAGGGCAACGCATGTCCTAGTACAGCGACCCTGACAACCCCAGAATGGAAACAGCAGTGGAGTACGATGAGGGTGTCATGGATGACCGAGATGCAGTCCGCAAAGGCATCTGGTACCAGGTACTGGGTATTGTGGAGTATATGCGGGACGAGAGACTCCCCACGGAAGACCAGCGGTTGCTGAAGCGAGTAGCCCTGCGGATGCCCTTCCTGGGAGAGCAGCCCCGGGAGGAATGGATAAAGGAATTGGAACTCCTAGCATGGCAGGAGCTGTGGCTGGAAGATGCCTACCAGGCGCACTGGTGGTATGGGGCACAGTACCTACCCAGGACAGCTGAGCATGACAAGCCAGAGGGAGAGGAGTTTGATGGTCCTGGCTTGTTATGGGAGACTTTTTCAGAGCTGGAGTTTGGGGGCCCTACACAAGCCCGGTTCCGTGATCTCTTGGAATGGAGGGAGAGCAGGTATGACTGGGACGACACTCATGAGATTGAGCAGGACCTGGTCCACCTGGTGACCCGGGAGATGGAGCTGGAACAGGGCTACCAGCAGCTGTTCCACTCCAGTGAGAAGGCTCAGCAGGAGAGCAGAGTGTCAGACCCAGGTCCAGAGCCCTTCAGCTGGGAGGATATTGTGTACGTTTACTGGGAAGAACCCCAGATGGCCGGTGGAGATGGGACCGAGGTCTCTCCACTGCTCCTGCAGGGAATTGGGAGCCCAGTCTCCATTTCCCAGCGGCAGGCTGAGTTACAGGGGGCAGAGACAGTCAGTCCTGTCCCCCAGCGGCAGAGTGTCCTACAGGGAACAGAGAGCCCAGTCTCCTTTCCCCAGCAGCAGGACACTGTATTGGGAGTGGAAACAGTCGGTCTCCCTCCCCAGAGGCTGGAAGTATGTATGGGAGAGGAGCTTGTTACCCCCTCTCCCTATTGGCAGTGTGAATTGCAGGGAATTGGGAGCCCAGTCTCCATTCCCCAGCGGCCGTGTGATTTATTGGGAATTGGGAGCCCAGTCTCCATTAACCAGCGGCAGGCGGAGTTACAGGGGGCAGAGACAGTCGGTCCTGTCCCCCAGCGGCAGAGTGTCCTACAGGGAATAGAGAGCCCAGTCTCCTTTCCCCAGCAGCAGGACACTGTATTGGGAGCGGAGACGGTCGGTCGCCCTCCACAGTGGCTGGAAGTATGTATGGGAGAGGAGCTCATTACCCCCTCTCCCCAGCAGCAGCATGATTTGTTGGGAACTGGGAGCCTAGTCTCCATTCCCCAGCGGCAGCTTAACGCACCAGGGGGAGACAGTAAGCCCCACAACAGTGAAGATGGGACCGTGGTCTCTGCACTTACAGCACAGGGGGTAGGGACAGTCGGTCCTATCCCCCAGCGACAGGGCTGTTTAGCCAAAGGGGAGACAGTCGGTCTCCCCCTCCAACAACCAGACTCCAACCAGGCTTTTTCCGTGGTAGCGCTGGCACCAGGGCAGAGTCCCGCTGATCCCTGCCCACAAAGCAACCTCCACTCCAAGCCAGGGAGCAACTCAGAGACCGGGAGTACCAGCTACCAGTATAACCTTGGTGGATTCACTGGACAGAGACAGGCTACTAAATTCAACAGGTCCAGTATTTGGTTGTGGGTGGGCTGCCAGACTAACTGTCACCACCAAACATCTGAGAAGCTCTGACAGATGCCTTTCAGAACCTCCTCCTTGAGCTTCCTTTGTTTTGCTTTCAGTTCCTCATCTCGTTAGCCTCTCTCAGCTGTCATGTAGTTGTACTGATTGCATCCCTTTAAATTCCTCCCCATAGTGCATCAGTGTGCGGTTTATATTTCTTCCTGGAGTGTGTGTGCATGCTGATCCTACTTCCCAGTCTTCTACAAGATAAGTGTTGTGCATTCTTTTGTGTTTTTCTGTTTGCTGGATCCCAGGTGACCCTGACTCCCTCCGTGTCTAGTGTAGGGAGCCACTGGTCGTGTCCCCTCACTATTATAGGGTGTTCAGGTGTTATACAGTCGAGGTACGAGGATATGCGATCATCTACCATTGGGATTTTCGCATAGGCTGAGCAGTCAGGGAAAGTGCCAGGTCTGATGCAGGGGTCTCCCTTTTTGTTCCTTAGTTTTGGATCCAGTGAGTCGTATATTCATTTTGTGTTGTCTTGTTTCCTGTACACCTTCCATGACACTAACTCAGGTACCGACTGGCGTGAGGTCAGGTATCTGGTTAGTCTTCCCTGAGAGGGGAAGATGTGTGACGAAACCAACCTTGCCACAGTGTTTTGGAGGGGGCTGTTTGCCAGCCTCCTGCCCCAGGATTACAGCCCTTTGAGATACTTTTGCTAACTTTTAAACCCCTGAACCTATTCAAGTGAATTTTGGATAGGTTTGTCCCCAGGTTATACTGGTTAAATTGATGTAAGTTATATGTATGGACAATGTAAACTCACAAAGTTGTAACAATTTATAATAAGTGTAACTTGTCAGCTTGGGAGATAGTTGAGTGGATAGACAGAGGGGAGGAATATGCTGGGTGTGTTTTTATTGTCCCATTGTTCTATTGTCCCATTGTTCTATTGTCCCATTGTGCCATTGTGTGTTTAAATGGTGATTTCTGTCCTGTTGTCTCCACATGTGTATTGGCGATTTCCCTTTGTCCTGAGAGATAATTTGATTGCTCCTCGGTTGTCTTCAGGACAGAGAGGAGGAAACCATGATGCATTGTGGGGATGTGTTGTATCTGTCTTGTGTCGCAGTCTTCCTTCTGGTCCCCTAGGGGCGTGTCAACCAGATGGGGACCTGCATAAATACGGGCGGGTAGCCCTCAATAAAGAGTTGCTGTTTTTACATTCAACATAGAGCCTCGTCTCATGTGTGTGGGGATTGCTATACGTGTATACTCTCCTGGCTATTCCTACTAGCTCTTGTAAGAGCTGTTCCTGGTTCCTGTGGTGGTATCGGTGTCGAGCGGAGTGCTTGTAGTCCGCGGGAGGCACTGGGAGCATCCATTAACGGAGGTACCCGGTCGGGGTGCTAGGAGATCCGTTACAATTGGAAATTAGCAAATGTTGTGCCCATTCACAAGAAAGGTAGTAGGGAGGAATCGGGCAACTATAGGCCAGTAAGCCTGACATCAATAGTGGGGAAATTAATGGAAACCACACTCAAGGACAGGATTGTGGAACATCTAAAATCCCTTGGATTGAATGATGAAAAACAGCATGGGTTTACTTCAGGGAGATCATGTCAAACTAATCTTATAGATTTTTTTGATTGGGTGACTAAAATAATAGATGGAGGAGGTGCAGTAGACATCGCTTATCTGGACCTTAGTAAGGCTTTTGATACTGTCCCACATAGAAGTCTTATCAATAAAGTGCAGTCATTGGGCTTGGACTCCCATATTGTTGGATGGATTAGGCAGTGGCTGAGGGACAGGCAACAGAGGGTTGTAGTCAATGGAGTATATTCAGACCAAGGTCTTGTTACCAGTGGGGTACCTGAGGGATCTGTTCTGGGACCCATATTGTTTAATATCTTTCTCAGCGAAATTGCAGAAGGCCTCGATGGTAAGGTGTGTCTTTTTGCTGATGACACAAAGATTTGTAACAGGGTTGATGTTCCTGGAGGGATGCACCAAATGGAAAAGGACTTAGGAAAACTAGAGGAATGGTCAAAAATCTGGCAACTAAAATGTAGTGTTGATAAGTGCAAGATAATGCACCTGGGGTGTAAAAACCCAAGAGCAGAATATACAATCAGTGATACAGTCCTAACCTCAGTATCTGAGGAAAGGGATTATTATTTCAGAAGACTTAAAGGTAGGCAGACCATGTCACAGAGCAGCAGGAGATGCTAGCAGAATGCTGGGGTGTATAGGGAGAGGCATTACCAGTAGACAGAGGGGGGCGCTCATGCCGCTCTACAGAGCACTAGTGAGACCTCATCTGGAGTATTGTGCGCAGTACTGGAGACCATATCTCCAGAAGCATATCAATACTTTGGAGAGAGTTCAGAGAAGAGCTACTAAACTGGCACATGGATTGCAGAATAAAACTTACCAGGAAAGATTAAAGGACCTTAACACGTAGCGCTTGGAAGAAAGACGAGACAGAGGGGAGATGAGAGAGACGGCTAAATACATAAAGGGAATCAACAAGGTAAAAGAGGAGAGAAGATTTACAAGAAGAAAAACTGCTACAAGAGGACAGAGTGTTACATTAGAGGGGCAAAGGGTTAAAAGTAATATTAGGAAGTATTACTTTACTGATAGAGTAGTGGATGCATGGAATAGCCTTCCTGCAGAAGTGGTAGCTGCAAATACAGTGGAGGAAGTTAAGCATGCATGGGATAGGCATAAGGCCATCCTTCATATAAGATAGGGTCGGGGCTATTCATAGTATTCAGTATATTGGGCAGACGAGATGGGCCAAACGGTTCTTATCTGCCGACACATTCTAGGTTTCTATGCAGGTCCCAAGAGACAAGGGTGAGGCCAAGCAATGCGGGCCCCCAGACTCCTGCTGCAATACAGGGGCCACAGCCAACAAGGCAGCCCCTATGCAGGTCCCAAGAGACAAGGGTGAGGCCAAGCAATGCGGGCCCCCAGACTCTTGCTGCATTATAGGGGCCACCGCCAACGAGGCACTCCTTCTGCAGGTCCCAAATCACTGTGTTATACTCTACTCACATCCAGAGCTGTATTCACAATTCTGCTTATTTCCTCAGGCTGCAGACTCTCTCATGTCTCTGCTGCCCCCTGCTGGTTCACAGTGCCTAGCAGCGCTGAGTATAAGTCATCATGATGTCACAAAAATGTAAAACTCCGATTTGGATGTGACTAGAGAATAAGGCATGATGTAATAAAACTTTTGGGTGATGTATCTGGAGTAAAAAAAAAATTAGGTAACAGAATTATGAATGCAGCTCTGGATGTGTCTGGAGTGTACAGCATATGACAGAATGATAAGTGCAGCTGTGGATATGACTGGAGCATTATTCATGATGTAACAAAATGTAGAATGCAGCTCTGGATGTGACTTGAGTATAAGGCATGATGTAATAGAACCTTGAATGCCGCTCTGGATGTGACTGGAGTATAAGGCATGATATAACACAATTGTGAATGCAGCTCTGGATGTGTCTGGAGTATAAGCCATGATGTAAAAAAATCTTGAATGCAGCTCTGTATGTGACTGGAGTATAAGGCATGATGTAATAGAATCTTGAATGCAGCTCTGGGTGTGACTGGAGTATAAGGCATGATGTAATAGAACCTTGAATGCAGCTCTGGGTGTGACTGGAGTATAAGGCATGGTGTAATAGAACCTTGAATGCAGCTCTGGATGTGACTGGAGTATAAGGCATGATGTAATAGAACCTTGAATGCAGCTCTGGATGTGACTGGAGTATAAGGCATGATGTCACTTACGATCGTTGTCATGTATAATTTGGAAATTCTTGACAGACGCCTGTGTCACCCGGCCGTGGAAGTTTAGGACGTAGGACTGGGTGTCGTCGTTCCAGACGGGCGTCTTGTTGTGCAGCTCGATGACGCTCTCCGTGTTCTTGTTCTGCCACCGGGAGAGGAGCGTCTCGTGCTCCTGCAAGAAAGTTCATGATGAAAGTTCTGAGAAATTCTGGTGCGGAGTAAATTGTGGAGGTCCCCAGATCCCGGACTCACATTGCGAGGTCGTATGGAGACTCGTTCGTGGTCCATGTTCATCCCGGGGATGATGACGCTCATCTTCCGAGGGCCCTTAAAGCCTAAGACATTGGTTTCCTGAAGGCAAAGAAAATCTGGGATTTACATGAAGATCGATGGATTCACCAAGCGGCATCACTATCTACAAACTCCCTCATGGCATCCCTCCAGTAACCTGCAGGTGGTGCTGTGTGGTAGTAACACCCACAGGGGGCAGCACTGTATGGCCCTGATTATCACATGGCACTGGGTGGTGGCATTGCTTGGGGCACTACATGGCACCTTGATGGCTCACTGTATGGTACCGTCATGTTGGCATTCTATGGCACCGTTATGTGGGCACCGTATAACATATGTGTCTATATTTCCTGAAGAAACAGCAGCACAAATCTCTCTTCTGACTGTTTGTTACAATGTATCAGTGCAGGTAAAATGTCTGGAGTCCAGGATGTCTAGAATGGATACATTGTAACCACCCCCTCAGCTGTGAGTGCATGTCAGGAGGGTTTTAAAATCTCCAGATGTAACTCGTGCATGGTTGTGTTCACTGACAGTAAACAGAGATCTTGAAAAACAGTGAGTGAACTGCAGTGGTTATGCAGGGTGACTCACATAGCAGATGGCTGCGAGTTCCTGCCGTAAGTTGCTGGCCTCCAGAGTTGAGGACGTCTTCACCGGATTCACCCCGCTATCGTAGACCGTGAACTTCGTTCCCATCAGGTTGGACCTGCGGCAATTACGTGATTATAGTTACACGCGTGACACTTACATGTGAACGGCACCTCATCGGTCACGTCATTACCGCAGTTTGCCAATGAAGCTTTCCCCTCCCCGGGACAGGTCGGTCGGGTCTATGGAGATGAGGTAATTCGAGGTTTTGCTCTTCTTACGCTTTCTTCCAGCCAATAGAAAAACCTAAAAATATTATCATAAAAATATCACAATGTAACGCTCAGGCCAAAGGCGACCGCGCGGTGGGGGTGGGGGTGGGGGGGGGGTACCTGCAGAGCACTAATCAAAACAACCACAGTAATGGAGCCCTTCACCTTTATCAGCAAGGAAATCGTACAAGGAAGGATTCTTTACAGTAAGGGGCAGCACTTCCATAGATGTAAAGAATCGATGACTAGCTGTTCCTCTCTCTGTCTGTGGAGGTAACATAGGATGATAGTACTGGGAAGGATTCCTTACAGTAAGAGCATCACTTCTATAGATGTAAAGAATCAATGACTATATGTTCATCGCTCTGTTTATGGAGGTAACATAGGATGATAGTACTGGGAAGGATTCTTTACAGTAAGGGCAGCACTTCCATAGATGTAAAGAATCGATGACTAGCTGTTCCTCTCTCTGTCTGTGGAGGTAACATAGGATGATAGTACTGGGAAGGATTCCTTACAGTAAGGGCAGCACTTTCATAGATGTAAAGTATCAATGACTAGATGTTCATCTCTCTGTCTGTGGAGGTAACATAGGATGATAGTACTGGGAAGGATTCTTTACAGTAAGGGCATCACTTCCATAGATGTAAAGAATCGATGACTAGATGTTCATCTCTCTGTCTGTGGAGGTAACATAGGATGATAGTACTGGGAAGGACTCTTTACAGTAAGGGCAGCACTTCCATAGATATAAAGAATCAATGACTAGATGTTCTTCTCTCTGTCTGTGGAGGTAACATAGGATGATAGTACTGGGAAGGACTCTTTACAGTAAGGGCAGCACTTCCATAGATATAAAGAATCAATGACTAGATGTTCCTCTCTCTGTCTGTGGAGGTAACATAGGATGATAGTTCTGGGAAGGATTCTTTACAGTAAGGGCAGCACTTCCATAGATATAAAGAATCGATGACTAGATGTTCCTCTCTCTGTCTGTGGAGGTAACATAGGATGATAGTACTGGGAAGGACTCTTTACAGTAAGGGCATCACTTCCATAGATGTAAAGAATCAATGACTAGATGTTCATCTCTCTGTCTGTGGAGGTAACATAGGATGATAGTTCTGGGAAGGATTCTTTACAGTAAGGGGCAGCACTTCCATAGATGTAAAGAATCAATGACTAGATGTTCATCTCTCTGTCTGTGGAGGTAACATAGGATGATAGTACTGGGAAGGACTCTTTACAGTAAGGGCATCACTTCCATAGATGTAAAGAATCAATGACTAGATGTTCCTCTCTCTGTCTGTGGAGGTAACATAGGATGATAGTTCTGGGAAGGATTCTTTACAGTAAGGGGCAGCACTTCCATAGATGTAAAGAATCGATGACTAGATGTTCCTCTCTCTGTCTGTGGAGGTAACATAGGATGATAGTACTGGGAAGGACTCTTTACAGTAAGGGCATCACTTCCATAGATGTAAAGAATCAATGACTAGATGTTCATCTCTCTGTCTGTGGAGGTAACATAGGATGATAGTTCTGGGAAGGATTCTTTACAGTAAGGGGCAGCACTTCCATAGATGTAAAGAATCAATGACTAGATGTTCATCTCTCTGTCTGTGGAGGTAACATAGGATGATAGTACTGGGAAGGATTCCTTACAGTAAGGGCAGCACTTTCATAGATGTAACGTGCCGCAATGCAGGGACTTTTTGACACATATTTTAAAATGTATGTCATTTTGACCTTTTTACCGTCCTCCCGCTCCAGGTGCAAATAATAGGTGGGGTACATGCCCCGGTCCATGCCCTTCTTGTCTCTGGTAATCCTGCACTTGATAGTAACCCCCTGTGGAGCCGGCCGAATGGAGAATTCCTCCAGGTCTTCTACATCGATGGGCGGCTCATTGGTGGAGGGGCTGGGCGCCGACGCTGTCTCCTGCAGGAACAGAATAGTCATTGATTTCCTGAGTCTCAGAGATTGTCCAAGATGATGTCACCCTCAAATCAAAAGAATCCCTCAAAATCTCAGCCCCTGAGTCTTCTGCGTGGAGTCTATAACCCAGCCAATCCGATGCTGGGTGACAACCACAAATGGCCTCCATTACAGTGCCCATAGGGCAGGAGACAGCAGCCTACATCAGGTAATGGAAAACTGCAACTCCCAGCATGCACACTTGCTCTGCTGTTTTCAGACCTCCCATACAGGTGGATGGAGTATGCTGGGAGTTGTAGTTGCACAATAGCTGGAGTAGACCCTGAACTGCATTGTTCTTCTCGGCTGAGTGAAGCCTCCACGTTCATGGTTAGGAATTTACTGACCTTATTAGATTTCTTGCTGGTGGCGGAGCCTGGACGGGTGTTACTGTTGAGCTGGGATGAACTTGAGCTGTCCTCATCTTCCTCATCCTCTTCTTCATCAAAGTTCATGCTGCTGGATATTCCTGCAGGCCAAAGACAATAAATCCTTCAAGAGGAGGATGTCGGAGAGGTCAGAGCTCCCTCATGGGGGTGACGAGTGCCATCCCAGGGGTCTACATGCAGATCAGCTCATACCTCAGTTGCAGACTTATTTTCCCCTTGGAGCAATGTCTGGATGTATGTTTCCATAGACATCAATGAGAACCTGCACCCCGGGATTTGGGAGAGGACAGATTCCTAATTAATATGGTCCCATTAGGCCTAAGGGAGCAAGGATCTCCATACATCTCACTGCCTCCCCACTGTTACAGCTGTTCTCTTCACGTCAGGGGTCCCTGGGGGCCACCCAGTCCTCAGGGCCTCTGCACCTCTTAGCGCCCCCTGTACTTCAGTGGAGCTCACCTTTCTTCTGCATGGTCACCCTAAGGTCCTGCTTGCTCTGCTGTTGCCCGGTGGCCGTCGATTCCCCCTCGTCTTCATCATGGTTGGACTGACCGACTGTCAATATCTGTACGTGACTCCCTGTGTCCGGAGCCTCGTCCTGGAAAGCAGCTGCGGGGCCATCGATACCTGAGGAGGCAGATACCTGGCGGTGAGTGGGTGCTGGACCACCACGGAGAGGGCAGCGAAGCTGTGAGAACGGCTAATCAGGGGCGAAGGAAGGGTCAGGCCACTGGGGCATTGCTGGGTGCAAGGAGGGTGATGGGCACCAGGGGGTTCTGGAAGCCAGGAGGTTTCTGGGTGCCTGTTTTTTTTTGGGTGCCTGAAGGTGCTGGGTGCCAGGGGAGTGATAGATGCCAGAGGGTGCTGGGCACCGGGGCTGAGTGCCAGAAGGTTCTGGGTGCATGGAGAGTACTAGGTGCCAGGAGGTTTATGGATTGATGGAGGTGCTGGGTGTCAGAGGAGTGATAGATGCCAGGAGGAGGTGCTGGGCACCAGTGGGTTCCAGGAGGTACTAGGTGCCAGGAGGTTTATGGGTTAATGGAGGTGCTAGGTGTCGGAGGAGTGATAGATGCCAGGAGGAGGTGCTGGGCACCAGTGGGTTCCAGGGGGTACTAGGTGCCAGGAGGTTTATGGGTTCCTGGAGGTGCTGGGTGTCGGAGGAGTGATAGATGCCAGGAGGTGGTGCTGGGCACCAGTGGGTTCTGGGTGCCTGTGGTAAGCTGGGTGAAATAGATTTCTGGGTGCATGGGGGTACTGGATGCAGGAGGTTTCTGGGCACTGGGGGCTTGGAAGTTTCTCGGTGCCTTGGGCCAGGGCACTGGGTGTCCAAGGAGTGATGGATGGCAGCGGGGTGCTGGATGCTAGGAGGTTTCTGAATAACTGGGGGTGCTGGGTGCCAGAAGGGTGTTTGATGTTAGGAGGTTTCTGGGTGCCTGGGGTGCATTTCTTAGCACTGCTGTCCTTATGTGGCAGAGGAGACATCATCTCCTGCACCCCCTGTAGTGACACCTCCTTCTCACAGGAAACATAACACCTGCAATTTATATTAATCTGCATCCTATGGACGTCCTCAGCTGCACCGGACCAGACGCCGATGAGTTTATAAAAAATGTAACTGAATAATAATAAGTGTAATAATATAAAATAATAATAAAATATAAATAAAAAAATATAATAATACTAAAAATAATGATAATAAAGTAAATATAATGCAAACTATAATTATATAATAATACTCTAATATTAATAAACAAAATAATTATAACAACATAAAATAACAATAATTCTTATAACATATAATAAAGATTTCTTGTAGACATTTGTCTTCGGGGGCGTCCTGCCGTCCATCGGCTGTGAGGGCTGCGAACATCGTACAATACAAAATAAATCTACATATGGTGTAATGAAGCCCCGTCCACATCACATATCATATACGAGCGACAACGCACAGGACCGCCATGCTGCCAGAGTCCACCCGCACTGATGTCACATGACCAAGATAAATGGGGGACACGTCCCTTACATGCAGACCTGGGGGCACCATATGAGGGCATGCTCAGCTGCAGTGCATTGTGGGTGATGCTGACTTCATCTCTGTGCAGCAATTTCCAGGTTAATTCTCTATTAGTGTTGATCGAGCATGCTCGGCCGAACACCGGTGCACCAGCAATGCTCGAGTCTCCTCGCCAGTAAACCTGCAGGTAAGTACTGCCCTCGCTGTAATGCTGTAGCCATGTTGGTTTATGGCATTACAGTGATTGGCCGACCGGAACGCGTCATCGGTGCTATATAGCTCCCAACGACACGTGTTCGGCTCAGTGTTAGTCATGGAGAGCTGCGCTGAAGAAGCAAAAGATAGTGTAGGGAGTCAATTTTTTGGGGGGTATGTTGAAAAACTTTTAAGGACTATTGTTGTGTGTGGTGGCAGCAATATCTGCTGTTAGCGCATCCTGCTCTAAATAGCGTGCAATAGTTTTGCCGCTGCCGACAGCGACAATATCTGCGCTACATCTCCTGTGTAAAGTGTGCGCATCCCAAAAATATCAGTGAGATCCAGTGTACTTTTTCCGCTGCGGACAGTGACATTGCCGGTGGTAACTCTCCTGTGTAACGTTTCCACATCCCAAATACCTGTGACATTCCCTGTAATGTTATATTAGCCGCTGCTGACATCAGTGACATTATCTGCGGGATATCTCCCATGTGACGTTTCCACATCCCAAATACCTTTTTTTTTTTTTTTTTGTGCATACACTTACAAATCCTGCGCTACTGTACGTGTGACATACTTTCAAGCATATATAACATTTAATATGCGCAAGGCGAGCAGTAAGGGACGGGGCAGTGGCCGTGCTGCTGATGGTGCACGCAGAGGCCGTGGCCCTGGGCGCAGTGACACTGTGCCTGCTGCCAGAGCACAAGAAACACACTCATCCACGATACCGAGCTTCATGTCCCAGTTTGCAGGGCGGCGCAGGACACCACTCTCGAAGTCCGACCAGTGCGACCAGGTGGTTGGTTGGATTGCAGCAGATAATGCTTCCAGTCGGTTAAGCACCACCCTGTCTTCCACAAAGTCCAGTCTCAGTAGCCAAGAGTCTGGTCAACAGAATCCTCACCCTGATCCTCCTTCCTCCCACCATGGAGAGTCTGGGAAAACAAGTCATCCCACACTCGGATATTCCGAGGAGCTCTTTTCATCGCCATTCCTTGATTTGGGCCTCTCGCCAAGCCTGCTGATGATGAGACATATTTACCAATAAGTCAACGGCAATTAGTGTCTCAAGAGGTTGAGGAAGAGGATGAGACACAGTTGTCAATCACTGAGGTTGTTGTTAGGTCAACAAGTCAGGAGGATGAGCAGAGTGAGGAAGTGGAAGAGGAGGTGGTGGACGATGAAGTCACTGACCCAACCTGGGAAGGTTAATAGCCGAGCGAGGACAGCAGTACAGAGGGAAAGGGATCTGCAGCACCGCAACAGGCTGGAAGAGGCAGTGGGGTGGCAAAAGGGAGAAGGCGGGCAACATCAAACAGGCCCGCAACTGTTCCCCGGAGCACCCCCTTGCAGAAATCTCCCTTGCCAAGGGGTTGGTGTTTCACAGTCTGGTGCTTTTTTTAGGAAAGTGTGGACGACAAAAGAATTGTAATTTGCAACCTGTGCCGTACAAAAATGAGCAGGAGCGTGAACACTAGCAACCTCACCACCACCAGCATGATCCGCCACATGGCATCAAAGCACCGTAATAGGTGGGCCGAACACCTGGGTCCACAATCAGTGTCTGTGGGTCACACCACTGCCTCCTCTTCCCCTGTGTTACGTGCTGACCAATCCCCTGTCGAAGGCGCAGGTCCGGATGCCTCCCACCCTGCACCTGGACATTCGCAAGCACCATCAGCAACCACATCCACTTCCGTGTCCCAGCGCAGCGTACAGATGTCCATACCCCAGGCCTTTGAACGCAAGCGCAAATACCCATCCACCCACCCACAGGCCATAGCACTAAATGCGCAACTTTCCAAATTACTGGCCCTGGAAATGTTGCCATTTAGGCTTGTGGACACTAAGGCTTTCCACAGCCTGATGTTGGTGGACGTCCCGCGTTACGCAGTCCCCAGCCGCCACAATTTTTCATGGTGTGCTGTCCCCGCCTTACACCAGCATGTGTCCCGTAACATCACCCGTGCCCTGACCAACACAGTTACTGGGAAGGTCCACCTAACAACTGACACATGGACAAGTGCTTTTGGCCAGGGACAGTACATTTCCCTGACGGCACACTGGGTGAACGCTGTGGAGGCCGGGATTGAGTCGTACCCTGGGATGGCACAGGTGCTACCGAGGCCAAGGATTGCGGGCCCTACCTCCATCAGGATTTCCACCACCACCTACATTAGTGGCTGCACCCCCCATTCTCCTCCTCCTCCACTTCCACCTCAGAAATATCCTCTTGCAGCACCAGTCAGACATCAGTCGGTAGCTGGAAGCAGTGTAGCACTGCAGTGGGGAAGCGGCAATAGGCCGTGCTGAAGCTGATCTGCTTAGGTGACAAACAGCACACCGCCGCAGAGCTGTGACAGGGGATAAGGGACCAGACTGTGCTCTCGCCACTCAACCTACAACCAGGCATAGTTGTGTCTGATAATGGCCGTAACTTGGTGGTGGCTTTGGAGCTCGGCAAGCTCACACACATGCCATGCCTAGCCCACGTGTTCAACCTAGTGGTTCAGCTGTTTATCAAAACCTACCCCAATTTGCCTGAGGTACTGGTGAAGGTGCGCCGCGTGTGTGCCCATTTCTGCAGGTCATCGAAGCTTCCGCCGGTCTGGCAACGCTGCAGCAGCACTTGCGGCTTCCATCTCACCGACTGTTGTGCCACGTGAGCACGCGCTGGAACTCCACGTTCCACATGTTGGCCAGGCTTTGTGAGCAGCAGAGGGCAGTAGTGGAATACCAGCTGCAACATGGTCGTCGCCTTTCCAGTCGGCTTCCACTCTTCATAAGCGAGGAGTGGGCATGGATGTCTGACCTCTGTGAGGTTTTATGTAACTTTGAGGAATCGACACAGATGGTGAGCGGCGATAATGCTATTATCAGCGTCACCATCCCACTTCTGTGTCTACTGAAACGCTCGCTGCTCACAATGAAGGCGGACGCTTTGCATGTGGAAATGGGGGAAGACATTACACAGGGTGATAGCCAGACCACCCTCCGTCCGTCTTCTCAGCGCGAATTGGATGACGATGATGAGGAGCAGGAGGAGATGGTTGCCTCCGCTACAGAGGGTAGTACCCACAGCAGGTTTATTCCATCTGTTAAGTGTGGATGGGCCAAAGAGGAGGAAGAGGATGAGGAGACTGAGAGTCATCCTCCTGATGTGGACAGCGAAGTCTTGTCTGTTGGGACTCTGGCCCACATGGCTGCCTTTATGTTATGCTGCACCCTCACCCTGATGCGCGGCCTAGTGTCACAAGGAGGGAAACGTTTTGGAAGATGGTGAAGGAGTACATAGCAGGCCGTGTCAGCGTCCTCAATGATCCCTCAGTGCCTTACAACTACTGGATGTCCAAGCTGGACACGTGGCATGAACTGGCGCTCTACGCCTTGGAGGTGCTGCCCTGCCGCCAGCGTTTAGTCAGAGCGGGTATTTAGTGCTGCTGGGGGCATCATAACTGATAAGCGCATCCGCCTGTCAACTGAAAATGCTGACAGGATGACTCTTATAAAAATGAACAAGGCCTGTGTGACGGACTGAACCGTCACTGGGGCTGCTGGAGAGGCCTGAGGGCTAGCCTCCTTCCTATGGACCCAGAACTATAGAGCCCCCCCCCCCCCCCCCCCCTGTGAGTGATTACATTATCCCATTGTGTTGGTTAATTGTATCACGTGTGGGTGTTTTCTACCTGTAACTGCATGTGATTGGTTTATGTAAGAAACGGTCTCAGTCTTCCACAAGGTCCTCATGGGAGTGACCCTTACTGGAGGACCTGCATAAAAGGCTGACCTGTAGCCCCATTAAAGTGTCCTGTTCTACCCTTCTTGAAGTCTGGGCTCCTGTTTGGGGGATTGGAGAGCTACACTCTGGGGATTGCTATAATCATTATACTCTCCAGAGTATAATCCCTAGCTCTTGTAAGAGCTGTTCCTGTTCTTATTCCTGCATCGCTCTCTGAAAGAAGAGAGGTTCACCCACTGGAACCTGGAAGCCTTGTCGTAGGTCCAGGGTGGATACAAGACGATGAGATTCCAACCAAGCTGCGGCGGTTCATGGGGTCGGCAGTGCTTACGGTATCAAGCGGAGTGCTTGGAGCCCTCGGGAAGCACTAGGAGCATCCATCCACGGAGGTGCCCAGTCGGGGTGCTAGGAGATCCGTTACAGCCTGGATTGCCCCTGACTTCTCTACTCCACCAGAGGAAAGCATCTGCCACGTAGCTGCGGCACCTGGCACTGTGCTGCCTCCACTACTTCCAATCATACAGTCCACCACTAGGGGGCGCTTAGAAGCAAGCAGCTCTCCTTGGGTTCAGTGCTAGTTGTTTATTATGAGCACCCCCTAGTGGTGGCTGCCAGCAGCCAGAATTGCCTCATTACCTCTGTGACTGAGGGACCTTGTGCTCGGCCCCCGATGGACGATTCTGCACAGTTTTCATTTTATACATTAATTCAAAATCAAGAACAATTGGAGGAATCCTCAGAACATTCAGTGGCCCTATGATTCCAATGCTCAGGTGCCCCAGGCCATCCTCAGGGCCAGGAGTGACTGCTGACTGCTGCTGACATGGGCCCAAAATGTTACATGAGGAGCAATGTGAGATGTGCGAAAATAAGTGGCGCTCACCATGTGCATGCTGAGCCTGATTGAGGTGCAGATACGTGCCGGTGCAAGGGCAGATAAGTGCTGGTGGTAGGGCAGATACGTGCCGGTGCAAGGGCAGATACGTGCCGGTGGTAGGGCAGATATGTGCTGGGTGCATGGGAAGATACCTGCTGGGTGGAGAGGCAGATATGTGCTGGATGGAGGGGCAGATATGTGCTGGATGGAGGGGCAGATACGTGCTGGATGGAGGGGCAGATAAGTGCCGGTGGTAGGGCAGATACGTGCCGGTGGTAGGGCAGATACGTGACGGTGGTAGGGCAGATATGTGCTGGGTGCATGGGAAGATACCTGCTGGGTGGAGAGGCAGATATGTGCTGGATGGAGGGGCAGATACGTGCTGGATGGAGGGGTAGATGTGTGCTGGTGGAGTGGGCAGATAGACAGATACCTGCTGGGTGAATGGGAAGATACTGGCTGGGCGGAGAGGGATATATGTGCTGGATGGAGGGTCAAATACATGCTGGGTGGAGGAGTAGATACGTGCTGGGTGTAGGAGTAGATGTGTGCTGGTGGAGGGGCAGATACGTGCTGGTGGAGGGGCAGATCTGTGCATGCGGACAGGTGCACACATAGTCATGCAGCTGTTTGGGGGCATGCAGGGAGCGTCATGCGTCTGACCTTTCTGCTTTCCTTTTTTCTCTTTCCTGGCGCTGCCTGACGGGCAGCTAGCGGCATTGGCCGCCTTGTTCTTTTTAGTAGATTTTGGAGGTTGAGCCTCGGCCGCCACTTGCGTGTCCTCCTGCTCGGCCTCCTGCACTGCTCGGGGGATACAGCGAGGAAACAGAGAGAAATCACGTTACTCCAGTCGCTGAGGACCATGCACAGCCCGTATTCTGCCTGCAGGGGGCCCCCTACTACACACTAGGGAAGACATTGCTTATCTGGCAATTCCCTCACATTGATGCAATCAATCACTGTAGCAGCAGGAAATCTCCTGAGGACGTGACATTCCCGGATCCCAGAACCCAAGCTCCCCGTATCCTGATGACAGCACGAGGGGAGCGGACCTGCTGCCTTTAACTCTGCCCCATCTGCATCTGTCGTATTCATGGGTCTTCCAGAACTTCATTCACTGACTGCAGAAACAATCGCGGTCACAAGTGGGGAGCGGAATTTCTGCTGCATGTGAATATACCCTACAAGGGGCAGACTGGATGTGAGGAGGGGTCCTGGGAGTGCTTTCTATGTGACTGGAGTATATCGAGACATCCCCGGTTACACAGAGAGTCAGCTCCTGGGACCAGGGCTCAGGAATCACTCAAATCATCAGACTCAAAATCTACAGACCAGGGATCAGCAACCTTCGGCACTCCAGTTGTTGTCAAACTACAATTCCCAGCATGCTCCATTCATTTCTATGTGAATTCTTAGAAGAGCAGAGCAAGTATGCATGCTGGGAGTTGTAGTTTCACAACAGCTGGAGTGCCGGAGGTTGCTGATCCCTGCTATAGACGAACAACTGCCGAGCACGTGCAGATCCCACGCCTCACCTAAATCCCAGGGGTGTCCTATGCTCCAGTCACAACCAGAGCTGCAGTCACAATTCTGCTGGTCTCCTGTCCATCCCTGTGACCTGCAGAGCTATAGCTGGATAACTAGCCTCTGAGCTCGCACAATGCACTTCTCCCTGGAAACCAGCAGAATTGTGGATGCAGCTCTGGTTGTGAGTAGAGTAGAAGACATGATACTCAGCCTCGGTGCAGAACTAATGATTTACAAAGTTCTCATCTTTAGGGCTCATTCACACGAACGTTTTTTGCTTTCAGTATACGGGCTGTTTTTTTAGTTCTGTATACGGAACCATTCATTTCGATGGTTCCGCAAAAAAAACGTAACAGATACAGAATGTACTCCGTATGTCTTCCGTATCCGATCCGTTTTTGTGGAACCATCTATTGAAAATTTTATGCCCAGCCCAATCTTTTCTATGTAATTACTGTATATGCCATACGAAAAAACGGAATGGAATCGGAAACACTACTGAAACCCCCCCCCCCCCCCCCAGAAAAACAGATCCGTTAAAAACGACCCGCAAAACACTGAAAAAGCCATACGGTCGTGTGACCGAGCCCTTATACTGACATTTCTATGATATGTTTGTAGTGAAGCACAGGCAGGAGATGATGGGGGGAGTTGTTGCAGCTATATATACAAAGATGTTCTTAAAGTTGAACATTTGTTAGTTTTCATCCATTTTACACCCCGTCAAGGTTCTGCGGGCGTCTTGTGCGTCCTCCTGATAACGCCCAGGACCATCGTCTTCCGTAGCTGCCGTACACAGGAGGAGCAGGTTTTATTGCAGCAATTGACAGGTTACTGTTGGACACAACAATGATGGCGATGTGCGCTGGAGATGGCGGTCATTCTGGATTTACTAAATTGCAGGAAATAACGGAATCCGCCTTGAAATCCGGATTGTTACAAAGTATCAAGCAGTCGGGACGGGAAAAGTCGCACAGTTGTCCCCGCCCCCTTCTCTCTGAAGTTGCAGTTAGGTTCAACATAAGGTTTGAGGTTTGCAGCAATCCCCCACGGAGACGGCACTGGCGGGTAGATTGGGCCCCAACTATTGTGAACAGGGGCCAACGTTTGTAGGTGTCCGAAGTAGCATGGGAGCTTACAGATCCTGACGCAGCGCCATCACGCGACAGCGTGGAGTGTAACGGGGACATGCCTATGGCGGTAATGCCGGGCAGTCACCTCTCATTGACTTTTCCGTGTTTGAACAGCGCCTCGCGCCTCAGAGCAATCACTCCAGAAATCAGCGAGCCCCCTTCGTGTCCAGGCTAACGCGGCAGAATTAACCTTCGCAATCACTCGCCATTTACATTTTCTCTAATTGCAGAAACGTTGACAGCAGCAGAGGAGATGATAGGTGTTATACTTCAAAGAAATGCCAGCACAGAATAATGAATGATTCATCGAAGGTCTGGAGATCAAAGCCCCGGAGGCGTCTCGTCTATCCTGCAGTATACAGGTAAGGGTCCTTTCACACGTCAGTATTTTTCTATATCCCGAATTGCGGTCCGTTTTTTGCGGATCCGTTGTTCCTGAAAATGTTTCTGTATGTCATCCGTTTTTTGCGGATCCATTGACTTTGTATTGTACCAGGATCCGATTTTGCGGATAATAATAGGACAAGTTTTATATTTTTTCGGACATGCAGAAAGGAACAACGGAAACGGACAGCACACATTGTGCTGTCCGAATCTTTTCGGGACCCGTTGAAAATGAATGGGTACGCAACTGGTCCGCAAAAAACGGAACGGATCCGGAAAGAAACAACAGACATGTGAATGGACCCTAACTCTGCCTGTGAGGACTGTCACACAACATTCCAAAGGCCCTGAATGGACTACGGCTATAACCCTTCACCCTCATCTACTGACCGAGCCATGGCGAGCGCGCCCTTCACCTCCTGTATTACAGAGCTGCTGGATCGGGTTACAACAGCCAGTAAGACTCTTAGGCTGTCGTAACTCGAAAGGTACAAAGACATGAGAGGGAAGGGGAAGGCACAATCTCATCCTGCTCCCTTCCCTCCCCCCTACCTAAATGAGCCCCATGTGTCCTCCCCAGCTGCACCCCTGGTTTTGGCATTCCGTTATTGCACAGGGTGAACGGAGCAGTGCGTCCCTCTAGGAATTGTGGGAGGACATAGAAAGAAGTGACTGCACCCGTAACATTCATGAAACATGTGATCGTCACCAGTAACAATGTTGCAGATATTATTAAAAGAGTTTCATTGTTGTGATAAATATTTGAACTATAACAAATAATGAACTTAAAGGGCCGGCGTCCAGCCTTCTGTATATAGAGCTTCATCATCACATATTGTAAGGTACTGCCACTTAGACAATTGACTTTCATTTAAATTCCCACCATTTTTAATATCTCTGCTTGCTGTTACTGAATAGGAATATTGCTGTTTACACTCAAATGCTAAATATTGTTCACCTAGTCCCGCTGGACAGCTGAGGATTTGTTACAATTGCCTCCAGTCTGAACACTCCAATAACAGATCGTTCTTCTGTTCTGCACTCCAGGTTGATAGCTTATACCTGCACTGACACATTGTAACAAACACTCAGCTATGTGAGCGGAACTAGTTCAGCTTTACCAGCTAACCCTTGACCTTTCCTTCTCTCAGGGAACGACTCAAGCAAATGACTTATGATCTTCAGCGAGATTTTAACGAGTGCGACCTCCGCAGAGAGGTTCAGTGGAGGGAGAACGCCGCATCACTGTATCTAATGTGCTGCCTCTTTAATGAAGGTGGGAAGACACAATCGTGAGCCCCGAATATCACGACAACAATGTAGCAAATCAGCGAAAGGAAGAAACCTCCATCACCGCGACATGACGCAAAGTGATTTGAGAAAGATGATTGGTCGGAGATGACTCCGCCTCTTTCCAGTTCATAAAAATTCCATTCAGCCAATACTTTCTTATATCCGGTTCTGGAAAAGTTGGGTGACAACCAATATTTCCACCAATGCAACTATCACTAGGGTTGTCGGCCAGTTTCCCAGACTCTTGCAGGGGCTCTATCGCCGCATAACCAGGACACTATGGCGACCACCTTCTCCTGAGGCTTTGAAGACCCCTGAATGTCACCCGCCTCATTATACAGTGTGACCCCCTCCACTGCCCCACCTGTATATAACTAGATGAGGAGCGACGTCATAATGGGAGCCGTAATACTGCAAATAAAGCTTTTCACCCAACTTTCCCAGATTATGCTGCTCTTGTCACTTTTGAAAAGTGGGTGGGCAGTGGGCGTGGTTAGATATGTTAATTAGGAGCATGCTAGATTTATCGACTACAGCTTTTTAGAAAGTCACAAAAAAGCGCAATCGTCCTCCTGTACGGGGCGGCGTAAAAAACTGGAGCAACAACAAACGGAATTTACACCGTGTGCATTCTGTTTCCGTAGGTCAGCATGGCCGTTCCACAAAAAAGTGAAACGTGTCCGTTTATTGTCCTTACGACGGACAATATTATGGGCCAGATGTTCCGTAAAATGTGGAACGAACACGGACGGTATCTGTGTTTTGCGGATCTGCAATTTGCAGGCACCAAAACAGGCAATGGTCGTGTGCGCGAGCCTCCCCGAATGCCTCCATCAATCTGCAGAAAGGGAAATTACAATGTTTGACGGATGACGCGCGGTCTAAAATCCGTATTCACCATCCCAGTCTGATGTGTACAAGATGTCTTTAAGTTACTGATTGTTCTGCTCAGACACAAAGTAACAAATACCCTGATCAGGGAGATAATAATGAAAATAAGAGACTGCTGGTTACTGATCCTGATGCATAATGGTCCTTCTGGTTATTAATTCTGCTGAGTACTGATCCTGCTGAGTACTGATCCTGTAAGGTATTGACCCTGGTGAGCATGAATACTGCTGGTTGCTGATCCATTTACTGATCCACTGTGAATTGAATCTGCCAAATACTGATCCTGCTGTATAATGATAATCCTGGTTACGGATCCTGCCAAGAAGTGAATCAGTTGCTGACCCTGCTGGTAATGTCAGGTAGTGATCCTGCAGGGTATTAATCAGGGCACTGATCCTGCTGCATATGCCAATTATTTATCCTGCCAGATACTGATCCAGCCAGTTATTGATCCTGCTGAGCACTGATCCAGCTGATTCCTGATCCTTGTATTTGTCCTGCTCAGATTCTGAGAGAATGTGGGTGTTTTATATTATGCTGGCTCAGTGGGTACAGAAATAAGCTAAGAGATTTATGCTGGTGAATATTGTCTGTTGCCTCCTGGTATCAGTCATTTTATGGGGACACGAGGAAAATAATAGATTTCGGCTCAAAAAATACATGGGAACGGCTAAATCTAAAATCTGGAAATGTCATAAAAATCACAAAAAGTAAGTCAGGTCAGATCCCCTCAGGATCACAAAGGGACAGGTCCTCCTGCCAAAGTCAAAGAAAACCCCTATGAAAGCAGGACGAAGCCAAACCCCTGAAGAAGGGAGGCAGCCAAACCCTTGAATAAGCGGGATGAATCCAAACCCCTGAAGAAGGGGGACAAAGCTAAACCCCTGAAGAAGCAGGACAAAGCCAGACCCCTGAATAAGGGGGGAAACCAAACCCTCAAGAAGGGGGGTAAAACCTAAATCCCTAAAGAAGGGGGGCAAAGCCAAACCCCTGAAGAAGGAGGATGAAGCCAAACCCTTGAATAAGCGGGGTGAATCCAAACCCCTGAAGAAGGGGGACAAAGCCAAACCCCTGAAGAAGCAGGATAAAGCCAAACCCCTGAATAAGGGGGGTAAAACCAAATCCCTGAAGAAGCGGGGCAAAGCCAAACCCCTGAAGAAGGAGGATGAAGCCAAACCCGTGAAGAAGTAGGATAAAGCCAAAACCCTGAATAAGTAGTATAAAGCCAAACCCCTGAAGAAGGGGGGTAAATCCAAAGCCTGAAGAAGTGGGGCAAAATCAAACCCCTGTAGAAGCAGAGTGAAGCCAAACCCTTGAAGAAGTGGGGTGACGCCAAACCCCTGAAGAAGCAGAGCAAAGACAGACTCTTGAAGAAGCAGGCCAAAGCCAAAACCCTAATGAAGCAGAGTCAAGCCAAACCACTTAAGGATCAGGGAGTAGCCAGACCCCTGAAAAAGCAGGACGAAGCCAAACCTCTCAAGAAGCTGGGCAAAGCCAAACCCATGAAAAAGGTGGGCAAAGCCAAACACCTGAAGAAGCGGGGTGAAGCCAGACCCCTGAAGAAGTGAGGCGAATCCCAACCCCCTGATGAAGCGGGCGAAGTCAGACCCCTGAAGAAGCGGAACAAAGCCAATCCCCTGAAGAAGGTGGTGAAACCCGAACCGTGTGATCAATAACAGACAGTGATAGTAGAATAAACTGCATGTCTTCTCCTTGGCAGTTACTCCACTACTGGGGGTCATTCTGTCTTTGAGTCAAAGGATCAACATGAAAGGAAGGAGATAAATTGTGGTTTCAGAGGGAATAGAGATTTACGCGATGCGCCTCTATTACTACTACTTGTAAGCAGAATTCCATGTGTGTCCAGTACCTTGAGCACCAGGACTTCACTGCTGAGGCTCTTTATGAGGTGAAGGTTCCAGGTGAAAGTGATGACGCAGATTGCTGCTGTGGGGGATATGTACACTAACTGGAGCTTGTCCTCTTCATCTGAGGTCCATTCCTGTGGGAAAGATTGTGAGACAAGCAGCGCCGATCCGCTAATTTAGAAAAATCACATGATTTACACCCAACGCCCTGCAGAGAAACCCTTACTATAATGTGTAATAAATGGGGACGTGCCCCTGGTGCAACGCGGTGCTCACCGTGATAGATGGTGCTGCTGTTACTGTTGTGATAGGACTCGACCAGCGGAGCTTGTTCCTCGGACTGTTTCATCCTGCGAGTCCGGGTCCGGCCGTCCACGTTCGATTGGACCATGAGAGGCTCCTGACGCTTCTTCTTCTGCTTCTGCTCTAATAGAGCGCGCTGCCGACAACAGGAGAAAGTTATCCGACACAGAGAAATAATATCAATGGATTTATAGATATATTGTATTTTATAGTTGTCACAGCCCCGCCCCCTGCTCATGACATCACTGATATAATAACATATGATCAGACATGAGATCCACACACCTTATACTACAGGAACATCTATTCATCTATTACTGCTGACAACCTGTCTGTATATCCTGTCTTAGAGGTTGTCACAGCCCCGCCCCCTGCTGATGACATCACTGATATAATGACATGTGATCAGACATGAGATCCACACACCTTATACTACAGGAACATCTATTCATCTATTACTGCTGACAACCTGTCTGTATATCCTGTCTGAGAGGTTGTCACAGCCCCGCCCCCTGCTGATATCACTGATGTAATGACATGAGATCCACACACCTTATACTACAGGAACATCTATTCATCTATTACTGCTGACAACCTGCCCCTATATCATGTCTGAGGGGTTGTCACAGCCCTGCCCCCTGCTGATGACATCACTGATATAATGACATGTGATCAGACATGAGATCCACACACCTTATACTACAGGAACATCTATTACTGCTGACAACCTGCCTGTATATAATGTCTGAGAGGTTGTCACAGCCCCGCCCCCTGCTGATGACATCACTGATATTTCCTCTCTGGTTCCATCTTCTGATAACTGTTGTTTCTAGAATATTCTGTGGCTGTGGTTCTTGTGTGGATGAGGTGACGGCCCCCATCCAGAATGGTTATTGATCAGTTATTGATGATCGCTCGTCCATACATTATCTGTTCAGTTTTCTACGTCAAACACGATTCTCACATCAGTTCATGGCTGAACTAACCTGCCTGTCGAGTTTCTGTTGGCGCAGACTACTGCTCTCATCATCCAGAACGCTGCAAATACAAACATAAGTTGCATTTTAGGGTAAATAAAACAGTAACAAAGGAAATAATGTATCAGTCGGCAGCCGGCGACAGTCCAGCGTGTGAAACTACCACTCACATCATGTCCCAGCACTCTGCAGCTTTCATGGCATGATGTGAGTGGTAGTTTCAGGTCATATGGACTGTCCAGGGTAGGAAACTACCAGCTCATTGCTTATAATGGGTAGCAGCTCATTATACTATGTATTGTTACATTGTTGCATCAATGTAACAACCATGTGTGGTTGTATAGGGGGAGGGTTTGTTCCCCCCTCGGGGAGGGTTTGTTCCCCCCCGGGGAGGGTTTGTTCCCCCCTCGGGGAGGGTTTGTTCCCCCCCTTACTGGCTTCTGCGCTCCCATACTGCTCTCCGACAACAAGGAGACACTAAATCTATGAATGCAGCTCTGGATGTGACTGGAGCAATAAACTCAAGAGCAGTTTTTACAAATCTATTCAGTCTAATGTGAAGATTTAATTGGTCAGTGATGTTCAAAAGTGAATCCAAACTGCAACCAACCCCCCCTTCCCGAAGCTGCCCCCCACTTCGAGCAGTAGATTTGGGGGTCCCAGGTTTGCAGAACCTTCAGAGGAAGAATTTCCTACAATGTAACGATGGAGGCAATGGGATCGTTATCTCGGTAATGGCTCTGAATAGGACCTGTGCAGCGGTCATTAGGGGGGCCTCCGGCATCAGACAGTACCTCCTGGTAGGCGGTGGGAGATAATTTGGCGCTCAGAGCTCTTATATTCTTCCCCATCTTCCTAATTTAGGTCTTTATTAAATCTACGTGCAGTTTAATTGTGCATTAGAGGAGGCCGGGATGATATGGCGGTGTTCTGTGATACATCGCGTGTCCGCCCTGACGACAGTGAGAGAAAACAGCCGCCATATAGTCACCACCCCTGGTCACCAAGAATAAGCCCGTGAAGAACTACAAGTACCAGCAAGTCTTCCACCCACCAATCTGCACGTCACACACAAGGATAGGCCCTATAGGAACAATCACTGAATCTGGAAACCGTCAACATGCTGCTGTTGACGGATCTGTCCGTCCCATTACACCTTTAGTGGTTTGAGCGCATAATGGGGCTATCCCACAAATCAAAGCACGTGGAGAGGCGGGGCTTAGGGTCATTTGCATTAATAGGGGCTGTGGAGGGGGATATAATGACCTGCAATGTTAGTACCTGTGGGGTAAAGAGATGATTTGGAGTTTAATATATCGGTAGATGTTCTTGGGAGCAATATGAAAAAATGAGATGGGGCCCAACCTCTGCACCTACCCTAATCACAGACCCTAAAATCTGCAGCATATACGTGTATGACCTATCCCAGCATCCATGGCAGGCCCCGCTGAGTGCGCCACATTATGCTAGGGGCCACATTATGCTAGGGGCCCTCTCTCCACAGCGGCATCCATATAAAAAAGTCAGAACCTGGAATCGCACCAAGGTTTGGTGAAAGCAAAAAATCGAAATACTCCACAATCCGGCTGTCGGAGATTACCCCTCAATCTGCGTGTGAAGAGGGGGGCACTTACTTTCTAATACTCAGCCATTGTACAATTGTCATCTGCCACCGGAAAAGGATGAAATGATGTCATTACAATAACACAAACAAATGAATCAAGTCTCCAGTCACATCCAGAGCTGCAGTCATAATTCTGCTGACCCTCAGTCAAATCTACAAGCTCCATCTCCCAGAAGGCTGAGCGATGTATGACGTAGTAGGATAGTCAGACTTTTCTGCATCATCTCAAGTGTCACCTGAACTTCTCCTGAAGTTCTGATGAGAGATTCAGTCAAAGCCGAGAAAAGACAAATATAAGAGTGTAGAACAATGTAACTAAAAAGTAACAATGTCATAAAATATTGTGCATAGTAATGTAAAAAATACATTGGACAAAAACTGACTAAAATGTAACATAAACAAAAATACACCGTATATAAAACATAAAGTAAAAGAATATCACCACGTAATAGAAATGTAGTGAAATATACACCATATGTCAATGTAAGGAAAAGTTTAATAATGTAGCGCAAAATATTTCAAGGTAATAAAATTCTGTGTATAATAATGTAAAAAACAAAACAAAACAAAAATGTAATAAAATATTTAGCAATGTAATAAAAAAATATCAATGTAGAACAAAAACATAACAATGTAATGAAAAATATAACAATTTGCTACAAAATATAACAATGCAATAAAAAAGAATAACAATGTAACAAGTCAGAATCATGCTTATTGATATGATCCTGCACAGGCTGCACAGTATGTCTCTGGTCAGAGCAGCAGTTTGTGCTCCAGAGCAGGAACCACAGTGATCAGAGGCATAACGTCGGGCTCCTGGGCCCCAATGCAAAGTCTCTAACAGGGCCCCCAAATACCATGAGCTATTCATAATATGCTTTCTGCTTCTGCGGCTTTAGGCCCCTCAGAGCAGGGCTTTGGTGCAGATGCCACCATGGCTTCCCATGGGGCGGTGAGGGAGAGCTGTCGCTGGTCACCCGGTCACCCTCCGCCTCACTTTCCTCCATTGCGTTCAGACTTGAGTATGTGATTTCCATGATCACAGCAGCGGCCGCGAGCATTTCTAACAATGCAATCTCCAGAATACTAAAATCCTGTACAATAATACTCATGTATCTCCTATAGAAGGATCTGCGGGTTCTGCAGGTGCAAGCAACTCTCACCAGGTTGTCAACTTGTCACCCAGCTTTCCCAGAGTCCTGAATGACAGTCCTGCATGGACCGGCCACGATACAGACTCCACTGCCCGACAGTAATGGAACTAGACAGAGTTGCAATTTATTAAAGTTTTGGGAAAGCTGGGGGGGGTCCATGGCAAAGTGAGGGTCCTCATATTAAAAGATTGACTTTATGACGGGTAAGGGTCTTCATGATACATGGGAGAAAGGTGAGGGTCTTGATGATATATGAGAGGGGCAGGTGAGGGTCTTCATGATACATGGGGGAAAGGTGAGGGTCTTCATGATACATGGGGGAGAGGTGAGGGTCTTCATGATACATGGGGGAGAGGTGAGGGTCTTCATGATACATGGGGGAGAGGTGAGGGTCGTCATGATATATGAGGGGGCAGGTGAGGGTCTTCATGATACATGGGGGGCTTCTGGTTCAGTACATGTTCAATGACTCTTGCTGTTCACCCAGGAAGGAAGCATTAGACATCACCTGCAGGACTCCGTGACATCACGAGACCCCCATTCATGTCTCTGGGCACAGACCCCCAAGTCTTATGGGGAAACAAGGGTCTTGTCTTCCACAGCACCTGCTGCACAAACGCCTTAAAGAGAAAAATCCAAGGAGAAAGTCGGAAACACAAAGCTCCACATTCATTGCTAAAGGTCTGGGAGAGGAAGCGGGAAGTGAAGCAGCAGCCACCAAATAGTCGCCGACTAATGAATGAGATCATTGATGCTGAGGAACAAACCTCAGCCCAGAATAAAGAGACATAGAGCGGTCACACTGCGGAGGTCTGTACTGTAAGAGCGGTCACACCGCGGAGGTCTGTACTGTAAGAGCGGTCACACTGCGGAGGTCTGTACTGTAAGAGCGGTCACACTGCGGAGGTCTGTACTGTAAGAGCGGTCACACTGCGGAGGTCTGTACTGTAAGAGCGGTCACACTGCGGAGGTCTGTACCGTAAGAGCGGTCACACTGCGGAGGTCTGTACCGTAAGAGCGGTCACACTGCGGAGGTCTGTACTGTAAGAGCGCTCACACCTGCGGAGGTCTGTACTGTAAGAGCGGTCACACTGCGGAGGTCTGTACTGTAAGAGCGCTCACACCGCGGAGGTCTGTACTGTAAGAGCGGTCACACCGCGGAGGTCTGTACTGTAAGAGCGGTCACACTGCGGAGGTCTGTACTGTAAGAGCGTCACACCGCGGAGGTCTGTACTGTAAAGCGCTCACACCGCGGAGGTCTGTACTGTAAGAGCGGTCACACCGCGGAGGTCTGTACTGTAAGAGCGGTCACACTGCTGGAGGTCTGTACTGTAAGAGCGGTCACACTGCGGAGGTCTGTACCTGTAAGAGCGGTCACACTGCGGAGGTCTGTACTGTAAGAGCGGTCACACTGCGGAGGTCTGTACTGTAAGAGCGGTCACACTGCGGAGGTCTGTACTGTAAGAGCGGTCACACTGCGGAGGTCTGTACTGTAAGAGCGGTCACACTGCGGAGGTCTGTACTGTAAGAGCGGTCACACTGCGGAGGTCTGTACTGTAAGAGCGTCACACTGCGGAGGTCTGTACCTGTAAGAGCGGTCACACTGCGGAGGTCTGTACTGTAAGAGCGCTCACACTGCGGAGGTCTGTACTGTAAGAGCGGTCACACTGCGGAGGTCTGTACTGTAAGAGCGGTCACACGCGGAGGTCTGTACTGTAAGAGCGGTCACACTGCGGAGGTCTGTACTGTAAGAGCGGTCACACCTGCGGAGGTCTGTACTGTAAGAGCGGTCACACCGCGGAGGTCTGTACTGTAAGAGCGCTCACACTGCGGAGGTCTGTACTGTAAGAGCGCTCACACTCGGGAGGTCTGTACTGTAAGAGCGGTCACACTGCGGAGGTCTGTACTGTAAGAGCGGTCACACTGCGGAGGTCTGTACTGTAAGAGCGGTCACACTGCGGAGGTCTGTACTGTAAGAGCGGTCACACTGCGGAGGTCTGTACTGTAAGAGCGGTCACACTGCGGAGGTCTGTACTGTAAGAGCGGTCACACTGCGGAGGTCTGTACGTAAGAGCGGTCACATGCGGCGGTCTGTACTGTAAGAGCGGTCACTGCGGAGGTCTGTACTGTAAGAGCGGTCACACTGCGGAGGTCTGTACTGTAAGAGCGCTCACACTGCGGAGGTCTGTACTGTAAGAGCGGTCACACGCGGAGGTCTGTACTGTAAGAGCGGGCACACTGCGGAGGTCTGTACTGTAAGAGCGCTCACACTGCGGAGGTCTGTACTGTAAGAGCGCTCACACTGCGGAGGTCTGTACTGTAAGAGCGGTCACACTGCGGAGGTCTGTACTGTAAGAGCGGCTCACACTGCGGAGGTCTGTACTGTAAGAGCGGTCACACTGCGGAGGTCTGTACTGTAAGAGCGGTCACACTGCGGAGGTCTGTACCTGTAAGAGCGGGCACACTGCGGAGGTCTGTACTGTAAGAGCGGTCACACCGCGGAGGTCTGTACTGTAAGAGCGGTCACACTGCCGAGGTCTGTAGCTGTAAGAGCGCTCACACTGCCGAGGTCTGTACTGTAAGAGCGGTCACACTGCGGAGGTCTGTACTGTAAGAGCGGTCACACTGCGGAGGTCTGTACTGTAAGAGCGGTCACACTGCGGAGGTCTGTTACTGTAAGAGCGGTCACACTGCGGAGGTCTGTACTGTAAGAGCGGTCACACTGCGGAGGTCTGTACTGTAAGAGCGGGTCACACCGCGGAGGTCTGTACTGTAAGAGCGGTCACACTGCGGAGGTCTGTACTGTAAGAGCGGTCACACTGCGGAGGTCTGTACTGTAAGAGCGGTCACACTGCGGAGGTCTGTACTGTAAGAGCGGTCACACTGCGGAGGTCTGTGCTGTAAGAGCGGTCACACTGCGGAGGTGTCTACTGTAAGAGCGGTCACACTGCGTAGGTCTGCACTGTAAGAGCGGTCACACTGCGTAGGTCTGTACTGTAAGAGCGGTCACCCTGCGCAGGTCTGTACTGTAAAGAGCGCTCACACTGCGGAGGTCTGTACTGTAAGAGCGCTCACACTGTGGAGGTCTGTACTGTAAGAGCGGTCACACTGCGGAGGTCTGTACTGTAAGAGCGCTCACCTGCGGAGGTCTGTACTGTAAGAGCGCTCACACTGCGGAGGTCTGTACTGTAAGAGCGGTCACACTGCGGAGGTCTGTACTGTAAGAGCGGTCACACTGCGGAGGTCTGTACTGTAAGAGCGGTCACACTGCGGAGGTCTGTACTGTAAGAGCGGTCACACTGCGGAGGTCTGTACCGTAAGAGCGGTCACACTGCGGAGGTCTGTACCGTAAGAGCGGTCACACTGCGGAGGTCTGTACTGTAAGAGCGCTCACACCGCGGAGGTCTGTACTGTAAGAGCGGTCACACTGCGGAGGTCTGTACTGTAAAAGCGCTCACACCGCGGAGGTCTGTACTGTAAGAGCGGTCACACCGCGGAGGTCTGTACTGTAAGAGCGGTCACACTGCGGAGGTCTGTACTGTAAGAGCGCTCACACCGCGGAGGTCTGTACTGTAAAGCGCTCACACCGCGGAGGTCTGTACTGTAAGAGCGGTCACACCGCGGAGGTCTGTACTGTAAGAGCGGTCACACTGTGGAGGTCTGTACTGTAAGAGCGGTCACACTGCGGAGGTCTGTACCGTAAGAGCGGTCACACTGCGGAGGTCTGTACTGTAAGAGCGGTCACACTGCGGAGGTCTGTACTGTAAGAGCGGTCACACTGCGGAGGTCTGTACTGTAAGAGCGGTCACACCGCGGAGGTCTGTACCGTAAGAGCGGTCACACTGCGGAGGTCTGTACCGTAAGAGCGGTCACACTGCGGAGGTCTGTACTGTAAGAGCGCTCACACCGCGGAGGTCTGTACTGTAAGAGCTGTCACACTGCGGAGGTCTGTACTGTAAGAGCGCTCACACCGCGGAGGTCTGTACTGTAAGAGCGGTCACACTGCGGAGGTCTGTACTGTAAAAGCGCTCACACGCGGAGGTCTGTACTGTAAGAGCGGTCACACCGCGGAGGTCTGTACTGTAAGAGCGGTCACACTGCGGAGGTCTGTACTGTAAGAGCGCTCACACCGCGGAGGTCTGTACTGTAAAAGCGCTCACACCGCGGAGGTCTGTACTGTAAGAGCGGTCACACCGCGGAGGTCTGTACTGTAAGAGCGGTCACACTGTGGAGGTCTGTACTGTAAGAGCGGTCACACTGCGGAGGTCTGTACTGTAAGAGCGGTCACACTGCGGAGGTCTGTACTGTAAGAGCGCTCACACTGCGGAGGTCTGTACTGTAAGAGCGCTCACACTGCGGAGGTCTGTACTGTAAGAGCGCTCACACTGCGGAGGTCTGTACTGTCAGAGCGGGCACACTGCGGAGGTCTGTACTGTAAGAGCGCTCACACTGCGGAGGTCTGTACTGTAAGAGCGGTCACACTGCGGAGGTCTGTACTGTAAGAGCGGTCACACCGCGGAGGTCTGTACCGTAAGAGCGGGCACACTGCGGAGGTCTGTACTGTAAGAGCGGTCACACCGCGGAGGTCTGTGCTGTAAGAGCGGTCACACTGCCGAGGTCTGCGCTGTAAGAGCGGTCACACTGCCGAGGTCTGTACTGTAAGAGCGGTCACACTGCGGAGGTCTGTACTGTAAGAGCGGTCACACTGCGGAGGTCTGTACTGTAAGAGCGGTCACACTGCGGAGGTCTGTACTGTAAGAGCGGTCACACTGCGGAGGTCTGTACTGTAAGAGCGGTCACACCGCGGAGGTCTGTACTGTAAGAGCGGTCACACTGCGGAGGTCTGTACTGTAAGAGCGGTCACACTGCGGAGGTCTGTACTGTAAGAGCGGTCACACTGCGGAGGTCTGTACTGTAAGAGCGGTCACACTGCGGAGGTCTGTGCTGTAAGAGCGGTCACACTGCGGAGGTGTCTACTGTAAGAGCGGTCACACTGCGTAGGTCTGCACTGTAAGAGCGGTCACACTGCGTAGGTCTGTACTGTAAGAGCGGTCACACTGCGGAGGTCTGTACTGTAAGAGCGCTCACACTGCGGATGTCTGTACTGTAAGAGCGGTCACACTGTGGAGGTCTGTACTGTAAGAGCCTTCACACTGCGGAGGTCTGTACTGTAAGAGCGCTCACTGCGGAGGTCTGTACTGTAAGAGCGCTCACACTGCGGAGGTCTGTACTGTAAGAGCGGTCACACTGCGGAGGTCTGTACTGTAAGAGCGGTCACACTGCGGAGGTCTGTACTGTAAGAGCGGTCACACTGCGGAGGTCTGTACTGTAAGAGCGGTCACACTGCGGAGGTCTGTACTTGCCACCCCTTGTGTGTTTACTATTTGTAGGCGCCGACCCATTTGTGATGCTATTTTAGAAGGGGAGGATATAAGACACAGATGGAGCACAGTGCAGGTAATGAGCGCTGCAGGAGCCGCTCACGACTTTCCTATATGGAGAAACTTCTATTGTGCAAAACAGAATAAAAGACGCCTGATGCCCACACAACACGTCAGCAGCGCCTGCAACCAGATGTGTCTATAGCAGGATCGTACCTGTCCTGACCCCCGGAATGTGACCCGAGCAAGATTCTGGAAGACAGGGAATGCTGGGAAACTTCACCAGCAGAATAGTGAGTGCAGCTCTGGAGTATAATACAGGATGTAACTCAGGATCAGTACAGGATAAGTAATGTATGTACACAGTGACTCCACCAGCAGAATAGTGAGTGCAGCTCTGGAGTATAATACAGGATGTAACTCAGGATCAGTACAGGATAAGTAATGTAAGTACACAGTGACTGCACCAGCAGAATAGTGAGTGCAGCTCTGGAGTATAATACAGGATGTAACTCAGGATCAGTACAGGATAAGTAATGTAAGTACACAGTGACTGCACCAGCAGAATAGTGAGTGCAGCTCTGGGGTATAATATAGGATGTAACTCAGGATCAGTACAGGATAAGTAATGTATGTACACAGTGACTGCACCAGCAGAATAGTGAGTGCAGCTCTGGAGTATAATACAGGATGTAACTCGGGATCAGTACAGGATAAGTAATGTATGTACACAGTGACTCCTCCAGCAGAATAGTGAGTGCAGCTCTGGAGTATAATACAGGATGTAACTCAGGATCAGTACAGGATAAGTAATGTAAGTACACAGTGACTGCACCAGCAGAATAGTGAGTGCAGCTCTGGAGTATAATACAAGATGTAACCCAGGATCAGTACAGGATTAGTAATGTATGTACACAGTGACTGCACCAGCAGAATAGTGAGTGCAGCTCTGGAGTATAATACAGGATATAACTCAGGATCAGTACAGGATAAGTAATGTATGTACACAGTGACTGCACCAGCAGAATAGTGAGTGCAGCTCTGGGGTATAATACAGGATGTAACTCAGGATCAGTACAGGATAAGTAATGTATGTACACAGTGACTGCACCAGCAGAATAGTGAGTGCAGCTCTGGAGTATAATACAGGATGTAACTCAGGATCAGTACAGGATAAGTAATGTATGTACACAGTGACTGCACCAGCAGAATAGTGAGTGCAGCTCTTGAGTATAATACAGGATGTAACTCAGGATCAGTACAGGATAAGTAATGTATGTACACAGTGACTGCACCAGCAGAATAGTGAGTGCAGCTCTGGAGTATAATACAGGATGTAACCCAGGATCAGTACAGGATTAGTAATGTATGTACACAGTAAATCCCAGACTCCAGAATAGCAAATCGGTCAAATGGAAAATTGGAAATAGTACTGTGCAGGGTCCATATACAGAATAAGAGCAGATACTGAGGATTACACCCAGTATACAGGGCAGGAGAAGTGGTACTGTGCAGTGTGTATATATACAGGACAGGAGAGGTGGTACTGTGCAGTGTATATATACAGGACAGGAGAAGTGGTACTGTGCAGTGTATATACACATAATAATAGTATATGATGAAAGGTATTTTGTGCATATAGTATATTACATGATGGGAGTTATATTCTGCATACAGAAGTAGTTCTGTCCATAAAAAAAGTTACAAAAAAATCCAGCCTCCAATAAAACGTGTTGCATTCTTTATTCTTGAAAAGTTAAAATATGTTCCTTACTCGTGACATAAGCTATGTGACACTAAATAACGTATGTAGCCAATCACACCCATCAATTGACGGCACCTGCACGGAGGAGTGGCTATGAGACACAGACCATGGCAAAAAGACCAAAAAAAGAAAGGAAACCAAAAAACAAGTAACATCACATTAAATGTATGGCAGAATAAGTGCCGCTGCCCGGCCGGAATACCGAAAAAGACTCCGGGCTGAGCAGCTTCCTCCTCTGATCGGGGCCGTGAATTACAAGGAGGAAATATCGCCTCCATGTATATGAGCAACATGTGAAGTCGGCGCCGGGACATTCCTCGTTTGGCTATAACGAATATCGGATCCGTGTTTCCTGATACTTCAGTTGATGGGCGGCGTTGGCTATATAAGATTTTCAGTATTACAAGGCTTATGTCATGAGTAAGGATCGTATTCTGGTGTCCGAAACGCGCAGACTACAACGCTGTCCTGTCCGTGTGATCTCACACGTGGGTTTTATGACTTTTCAAGGATGAAGAATACAATACAGCGCCTTATATTGGAGGCTGGACTTTTTATAAAACTTTTTTTGGACTCTAATCTTGCCTGATCCGGGGTTATGGTCCGTGCCTCCATTTAGCGGGACACAGGTGATCACGCAGGAAGATAGTATGATGGGAGTTATATCCTGCATATAGTATAGTACATGATGGGAGTTATATCCTGCATATAGTATAGTACATGATGAGAGTTATACCCTGCATATAGTATAGTACATGATGAGAGTTATACCCAGCATATAGTATAGTACATGATGAGAGTTATATCCTGCATATAGTATAGTACATGATGGGAGTTATACCCTGCATATAGTATAGTACATGATGAGAGTTATATCCTGCATATAGTATAGTACATGATGAGAGTTATACCCTGCATATAGTATAGTACATGATGAGAGTTATACCCTGCATATAGTATAGTACATGATGAGAGTTATATCCTGCATATAGTATAGTACATGATGGGAGTTATACCCTGCATATAGTATAGTACATGATGAGAGTTATATCCTGCATATAGTATAGTACATGATGAGAGTTATACCCTGCATATAGTATAGTACATGATGAGAGTTATATCCTGCATATAGTATAGTACATGATGAGAGTTATATCCTGCATATAGTATAGTACATGATGAGAGATATCCTGCATATAGTATAGTACACGATGAGAGTTATATCCTGCATATAGTATAGTACATGATGAGAGTTGTATCCTGCATATAGTATAATACATGATGGGAGTTATATCCTGCATATAGTATAGTACACGATGAGAGTTATATCCTGCATACAGAAGTAGTTCCGTGCATTGTCTTTTGCACAGTCTACAGTTTTGGAGCACAATTTGCCATTAATTATGGATCTTTCACCCCTTAAATCTCACCATTACATACTTTTGGTCAGCGGAAATGAACAGGTTAAATTTTGGCAGAATTATGACACTTTTCTACCAAATATCATTTTCAATCCAGTTATAGAATTTAATAAAGACTCGAGTCCTTTCCAGCAAAGTGATTCTCATCGGCAGGAACGCGTTAGCGTCGCTCGTCACAGCCGGGGGCAGAATGTCACTCCGTAAATAATTAATGGAGACCTGCGCCCTTTAATTACCACAGTTACTGATTGCGCAGAAAATGTGTCAATTTTAACCCACTCTATTGCTCCTTGCACCGCCAGAAAACAGCACATGAAAGAGTTAATGGGAATAATTCCTGCAGCTGACATTAGCGAGGTATCGGAGGCCTCGGCACCTACAGAATATATATAGAGACATGTGCATCACCTTGGAAACCTTCCCAAGAAGCGAATGTATATGAAGCTGCACCGACGAGCACGGAGTGACACCTCCCCAACGTCAGCTCTGAAGGTATGACCCCACTGTCCATTGATGAGTCCAGATCTGAGCCCCATGTGAGGTGCACGGGAGCCCTCATCTCCATCCAGAGTCACTGAACGGCCATGACACCAGAGAGGCTAACCCTTCACACAACCATGAGGGCTGGGACCCCCATTCATGTCCTGAGAAGGTGGCTCCTGGTGGTCCACAGCTTCACGTCTCTACAGCCTTGACGGCACTCACGTGGCCTTCTCTCTTAGATCTCAAAGGTCCTTGCACCTGGATCCTCAAGGGGGCCCGGCACCCACTTTAGAACATTATCAACCATTTAAGGTAAATTTTCACAAATTTTTTAATTGAAAGTTGAAGAATGTGGAAATGAGAAAGCTTGGGGGGGGGGATAGACCTATACACAACATGAACCTGCAGGCTCCATACTGGGGCAAGCACAAACGCTTTAGGTTCAAGGGCAACATTGTCAAATTGTAAAAGTCCCAAGGACTGCAAAAACTATTCCCATTAGGGACTCCCTCATACAAGAAGAGTGGGGGTCTCCTGCTCCTCTCATTCTCTATATCTATCCATAATAGTACACAGGACTTGTAAACAGAAGTGACAGGAAGCCTAAAGACTGGAGGCCACATATAACAGTATCATCGGCCACTTGTGGACCTGGGTGTCCGCTTGGGTGTGGGAGGGAAAGGGGGAACAGGGAATCAGGCCTGAGAACTAGGGAAGGAAGATGGACACCTCCTAGTAAAGCCCTAACCAGAATCCTGATTGACTACCAGTATGAACAGACCCCAGAGGTAGGTGAGTTCAGACGCAGGAAAACCTAGAGTCCTATCAAGCCCTATAGGACCCTGGTACTAATGGCAGGGACGAGACTACCTGTTCCTCCAAAAGGAAGGACGAACAGGAGTCTCCTTCAGGCCTAATACAAACAATAGGGAAATGCAACACACAGAACCCAAACAAAATACAAAAGGGAAAGGAAAGACTTAACTTCAAAGGGGCTATGGAAGCGCCAGGAACTCAGCCGAGATCCAACCACAAACAATCCACAGGCACAGAAGCTTTAAACCGCACAGCATTGTGGGAGAAGGAACAATAAATAAGGAAGGTAAAACGACCACATAAGCAACACCTGGAGGCAAGGGGTGAGGCCATTACCAGAAACAATACAGACGCCAAACCACGTGCTGCCAGTCTCACTGATCTCCTGCCACCTGTCGTGGGAACGTCCGTGACACCAGGTTGCAGACTCTACACCCTGCTATAGAGGATGTCACTGGGAGCCGATGCACTTTGTTCCAGTGTCTACACAACTTATCTTCTGGGACAGTCATAGGATTCGGAAGTTACTAACTTTCATTACACCCATGGGTTAATATAACCCCAACCTGGTCACCAACCCCAATGTTAACCCTACTAAACACTGACTACAACAATAAACATATACTTAAAATGAACAATAAACCCTAACACTAACCTTAATACTAACCGTAACCCTACTAACTAGAACCCTAACACTAACCTGAATACTAACCGTAACCCTACTAACTAGAACCCTAACATTACCCCAATGCTAACCCTATTAACCAGAAACCTAACCCTAACGCCTACCAGAAACGTAACATTAACCCAAACCCTAACACTAACCAGAAATCTAACATCAACCACAATCCTATAACTAACCCAAGCCTTACCACTAGCCGTCATGCTAACCTGACTAGCCACAACTGTAAAACTAACTGAACTCCTAAAGGGGTTGTCCCATCACACAAATTGGTGGCATATCTCTAGGACCACCTCTGAGACCGGCACCTATAACTAGAACGGGAACCCAAAGTGAACGAGGAGGCACCAGGCAAGTGCACTCCATTCACCTCTATGGGAGTTCCGGAAATAGCCAAACCGGCGGTTAGCTGTAGTCAGCACAGAAAGAAGCCTAAACTCAAACTATAAGATCACATATCGGAAGTAATCACAAAGCATAAACAATAATCATAATAAAATAACATAATAATAACAATAATGACATCATAATGATACAAATAATAATAATATAATATAACTGCCGAGAAGAAGAAACCTGATTACTCTACAGAGATACATTGTAGCCACCGTCCAGCATTGCCGCCATGTGCTGCCGGTCAGTCCGGCCATGTACATCTGGTGATGGAGATGATTGACAGCCGAGTGCTGGGAGGTGAGGAGGAGGAGGACAGGTACCTGTAAGGAATCCAGTCAGACTGGTACTTAGAAGTCATTGCTCCTCACAGTCAAGGGCCTGAACCTCCAGCATAAGACAAGGCGACCTGTGCAGACCCCATGCAGACCTCTGCCATGTAGCCGGCAGCATCCTCTAGAGCAGGGGAGGAAGGTGAGCAGCAGTGCAGGAGGAGCAGAGCACAGTGCAGCGCACAGCAAGGTCTATCCCAACAGCACCCTCATCCTGTCTCCAGCAATAAAACCAGGAGAGATCCCTCAGCAGAGACTAATGCATTGTGCACCGCTGCGGAAATGTTGGCACTAAAGTCGCCTCTTGTCGCCGCTGCGGCCCCCTCGAAGCGGCTCCGCTTTGTCCTGCTGCAACATGATGCTCAGTCCCCTCCACCTGCACAGCAGCAGCAGCAGCAGCATTCAGTGTCCTCATTTACTGAGCAGCTCCACAGAGCAGCAGCTCCGCAGACACAACCCCCAGTGATGTCATCTGCCAGTCACCAGCCCGCTGCAAAACCTGAGATGGAGCAGAGCTGAGCGAGCAGAGGGGGGCCCAGCACAACCAGTGGACCCCAGTGCACGATGCTGGGGCTGCCGGCTGCCACAAAATACAGCAAAAGTATTCACCCGCACCTTCCCTGCATGTGCCCGTGGGTAACACAGAACCCAGTGACCTCTCCACTTCATCATGAGGACGGCGACAATCTCCTGCTCCATCAGAGGAAGCGTGGGGGGTCATTTACTGACTGATATACGCAAGTTTTCTGACATATATATCTGTCTGGTTATTTACCCCTATGCCTTTTCCAGAAACAGGTTGTGTGCGGTATTACAGCTCAGTTCAATGAGGCTCAGATGCAATACCAGACACAGCCTATGGACAGGGGTGGCGCTGGAGAAGGCAGCCATGTTTTTCTGATTCTGGACCATCCCTTATTTACCATTGCACAGATCCAGCACTGTTCAATGTGAGATATATGGAGGGGGGTGAACACTTTTGCATCAACACAGACTCCGGCTCTGCGGCAGTGTGCAGGTGCCAGGCTGCAGCGCGGAGTCGGGGTGAGACGTGGTGCATCGTGCGGGTAACAAGCCCTCCTCTCCATGAATGAAGAGACAGCTCGGGCTCCGGTTGTCATGGAGACTCGTGTTCTGATCCTCATCATCACCGGACGCCGCTCTGCCACCCCCCAGCTGAAGATTCCCCCCCAAAGGAGCAACCCACCCCCAATAGAAGCCCCCGCTCCCAGGGAGCCAATATAAAGTATTACACTACAAGATAGATAGATATGAGATAGATAATAGATAGATATAAAAGATATAAATAGATACATAATAGATATAAAAGATATAAATAGAGACATAATAGATAGACTGATTGCCCTGGAACCCAAGCAGTGACAGCTGAGCCCCCCCGTGGTGGTCGCCCCAGTCCCCGCTGTGTATGAGATGGGGGCAGCGGTCACACAGGTCCGCCCCTCACATACTATTCACACTAGAATGCATTTAATAATTGCATAAGTTTTAGCGCCTTTGTCTGTACTTTCTTTTGTATTGTCGAGGTCCTTGCGCTCTTCTCTCCGAAGCACTGGGTAATGAATCCTCTAATTAGCCGCCTGGTGTGGACGTGGAGAAGAGGAGGAGATGTCCGGTGCCGCATTATACCGGTAGATACTCAGAGGGGAACTCCACCGCGGTGCTCTTAGGGCTCTTTCACACGAGGGGATGCCGTGCGGCTAATCCGCTGCGTGAAAGACAGCCGAGCCGCGCTGCGGACAGCGGAGACACGGAGCAGTAATAAGATTGATAATCAATCACAGTGAGATAAAGTCGTCACCGTGATTTTGTAGCAAAAAGGTCACAGAGAGGCGCGGAGCATTATCAATCGTGTTACTGCTCCGCGGCTCGGCTGTCCGGAGCGCGGCTCGGCTCTCATTCACTACTTCAGTGCACTGCACCAGAGAGAGCACTGTACAGTTATAATGCTTCAGTGCACTGCATCAGAGAGAGCACTGTACAGTTATAATGCTTCAGTGCACTGCACCAGAGAGAGCACTGTACAGTTATAATGCTTCAGTGCACTGCACCAGAGAGAGCACTGGACAGTTATAATGCTTCAGTGCACTGCACCAGAGAGAGCACTGTACAGTTATAATGCTTCAGTGCACTGCACCAGAGAGAGCACTGGACAGTTATAATGCTTCAGTGCACTGCACCAGAGAGAGCACTGTACAGTTATAATGCTTCAGTGCACTGCACCAGAGAGAGCACTGGACAGTTATAATGCTTCAGTGCACTGCACCAGAGAGAGCACTGTACAGTTATAATGCTTCAGTGCACTGCACCAGAGAGAGCACTGTACAGTTATAATGCTTCAGTGCACTGCACCAGAGAGAGCACTGGACAGTTATAATGCTTCAGTGCACTGCACCAGAGAGAGCACTGGACAGTTATAATGCTTCAGTGCACTGCTCCGGATAATTATAGTACTGCACTTGGTAGAGGACTATACAGTTATTGCACTTCACCAGACGGGGGCGCTCTCCTCTCCTTCTACCCCTCATATATGATATCACTAATGCTCCCTGCACACTGGATTACTGCAGCCAGTGGGGCCCTCTCCTGACATTCGCCGTCTGCTTCATCTGCGGGGAGATCCCAATGCGATTCTTCCTGTTTTTTTCCAGCGACAGATTGGAGCCGTCCGCCCAAATCTGAGGACACGCCCTTCTGCCATCGTCAGCCCATACCGCGCCAGCTGCCCCCTCTTCACCCTGCAGTCTACAACCTTTCAATGCAATTGCAACTTTTTTAGGCCTCTTGCACACAACCGTATTTATTTTGCGGTCCGCAAAAAATACGGATGACGTCTGTGTGCATTCCATATTTCGTGGGACGATACAGCTGGACCTTCATAGAACAGTCCTATCCTTGTCCGTAATGCGGACAATAAGTATGGAAATACGGACATACGGAATTGGAATGCACACGGAGTACCTTCCTTATTTACGCCATAAATGACATGGCTCCTCGGGGGGCAGACGCCGATCAAGATGAATCAGGACCAAAGTCCATTAGAAATCTCCAGAACTTCTCAGTAAAGAAGGACTGTAGGGTCTGTGAGGGTCCGACTGCTGAGACCCCACCAATCATGAGAACCCGCAGCCCTCGAGCCCCCTCGTTGATGCCCGACCTGCTGCTCTGTTCATTTGGGGGCCCGAGGAGTATGGAGCCCTGTCGTCATGGGCAGGGGGGTTCTCGCAGTACAACAGCAATTTACTACTGATATCAATCCTTCGTCTGACGGTCGCAAATTCATCAAAATGCAGACACCCCTCCCCGCCCGCGATCGCAGTGATATTTGTTCACGGAGAGCGCTCTGCGGAGCGTCTGGATTCATTTCCTGCGGTCGCTTTTATCAGCTCCCATCTTCTCATATGTATGTCTTCTCTGTAAAGCCGCTACCCGGGGTAGGGGCCAATATCTGTAATACAGAGGAATGACTGACCGGGGCGACATTACTGCCTCTAGCACCGTCATCATCATCACAATACATAGGGGAGAAATACACGCTGACTACATATGGCCCACGGGCTGGATGCAGATGACAGCCGCTCCTCCTACAGTAAGGTGATAAACCAGAAGTGCATGATAGAGGCACGTTCTATTGTCAGGTGATGGAGGTGATGTAGATGATAGAGGCACGTTCTATTGTCAGGTGATGGAGCCTACTTAGATGATAGAGGCACGTTCTATTGTCAGGTGATGGAGGTGATGTAGATGATAGAGGCACATTCTATTGTCAGGTGATGGAGCCGACTTAGATGATAGAGGCACGTTCTATTGTCAGGTGATGGAGCTGATGTAGATGATAGAGGCACGTTCTATTGTCAGGTTATGGAGCCGATGTAGATGAAAGAGGCACATTCTATTGTCAGGTGATGGAGTCGACTTAGATGATAGAGGCTCATTCTATTGTCAGGTGATGGAGCGGAAGTAGATGATAGAGGCACGTTCTATTGTCAGGTGATGGAGCTGATGTAGATGAAAGAGGCACGTTCTATTGTCAGGTGATGGAGCTGATGTAGATGATAGAGGCACGTTCTATTGTCAGGTGATGGAGCTGATATAGATGATAGAGGCACGTTCTATTGTCAGGCGATGGAGCTGATATAGATGATAGAGGAACGTTCTATTGTCAGGTGATGGAGCCGATGTAGATGATAGAGGCACGTTCTATTGTCAGGTGATGGAGCCAATGTAGATGATAGAGGCACGTTCTATTGTCAGGTGATGGAGCCAATGTAGATGATAGAGGCACATTCTATTGTCAGGTGATGGAGCTGATATAGATGATAGAGGCACGTTCTATTGTCAGGTGATGGAGCCGATGTAGATGATAGAGGCACGTTCTATTGTCAGGTGATGGAGCCAATGTAGATGATAGAGGCACATTCTATTGTCAGGTGATGGAGCCAATGTAGATGATAGAGGCACGTTCTATTGTCAGGTGATGGAGCCAATGTAGATGATAGAGGCACATTCTATTGTCAGGTGATGGAGCTGATATAGATGATAGAGGCACGTTCTATTGTCAGGTGATGGAGCAGATGTAGAAAATGGAGCTTCAGTAAATGTCAGTGCAATTGCAGCTGGGCGATATCTGTCTGAGAGCAGCATAAACTGGTGACTCCCCGCCTCCACAGCTCGGTCACTGACTGTTTATTGTGCAGTAGTTTTCATTAAGCACTGTAAGGGCTCATTCACACGACTGTATGCATATTGTGGTGACATCCGTGTGACTTCCGTGTTGCATGCGTTTTTTTTTGTGAATCCATTGTAACAATGCCTGTCCTTGTCTGCAAAACAGCCGAGAAAAAGACATGTTCTATTTTTTTTTGGGCAGAACGGACTTGCGGACATACGGACACGGAATGTACACTGAGTCATTTCCGTTTTTCTTTCAAGCCACATTGAAATTAATGGTTCCGTATATGAACCTGTAAAAGAAAAGGGAATGGAAAATTCAGGAGCTGCTGTCTTCTTAACCCCCCCCCCCCCCCCCCCATCCTCCCGGCCCCCTCTCCTCCACTGCCCATCGCAGCTTTCTCCCTGTGCACAGTATAGGAAAGAAGCTGTCACTTACCAGAGGGAGAACTGAGGGGGGGGGGGGGGGAGCTGCCACTCACCAGCCAGGGCTCCGGCACCGCTCAGCAGTGGAAATATAAGTGACCCCGTGCTGCCATCAGGGCGTCTGTCACTACGTTATTATACCCTCAGAAACAGAGGCATAAACCTCACACATTCCCTTTAATGAACTTGCTCTAATTTTTCTGAGCACAGAAAAAGAGAAAGACGCAGCAGGAACAATGGCGAATACGATAATTAACGGACAGCAGAGCATTCAGTGAAGGGAACATCGAGATCTGACGACTATTACATCGTGCCCACCGCTAACGAAAAGAAAGATACAAAGTAATAAACAGAACAACTCATTAACTATATCCATGCCAAAAAGTAGAATGACCCCCAACAGGCAAACCAAGAGAAGTGGTACTGTGCAAATATTGAGGATTACACCCAGTATACAGGGCAGGAGAAGTGGTACTGTGCAGTGTATATATACAGGACAGGAGACGTGGTACTGTGCAGTGTATATATATACAGAATAAGAGCAGATACTGAGGATTACACCCAGTATATAGGACAGGAGAAATGGTACTGTGCACAATAGCAGCTCAGTGAAGAAAGATGTATTACTCAGTTCAAAAGGATCTGTATAATCTGCATGTAGTGAGCTCCCTCTAGTGGTGACTGTATAATCTGTATGTAGTGAGCTCCCTCTAGTGGTGTCTGTATAATCTGTATGTAGTGAGCTCCCTCTAGTGGTGTCTGTATAATCTGTATGTAGTGAGCTCCCTCTAGTGGCGGCTGTATAATCTGTATGTAGTGAGCTCCCTCTAGTGGTGGCTGTATAATCTGTATGCAGTGAGCTCCCTCTAGTGGTGGCTGTATAATCTGTATGTAGTGAGCTCCCTCTAGTGGTGACTGTATAATCTGTATGTAGTGAGCTCCCCCTAGTGGTGGCTGTATAATCTGTATGTAGTGAGCTCCCTCTAGTGGTGGCTGTATAATCTGTATGTAGTGAGCTCCCTCTAGTGGTGGCTGTATAATCTGTATGTAGTGAGCTCCCTCTAGTGGTGGCTGTATAATCTGTATGTAGTGAGCCCCCCTACCTTTGCAGGGGAGGAGGTACATCACAAGAAGCTATGCAGGGGAGGAGGTAGATCACAAGTAGCTCTGCAGGGGAGGAGGTAGATCACAAGTAGCTCTGCAGGGGAGGAGGTAGATCACAAGTAGCTCTGCAGGGGAGGAGGTAGATCACAAGTAGCTATGCAGGGGAGGAGGTAGATCACAAGTAGCTATGCAGGGGAGGAGGTATATCACAAGTAGCTCTGCAGGGGAGGAGGTAGATCACAAGTAGCTATGCAGGGGAGGAGGTAGATCACAAGTAGCTATGCAGGGGAGGAGGTAGATCACAAGTAGCTATGCAGGGGAGGAGGTAGATCCCAAGTAGCTATGCAGGGGAGGAGGTAGATCCCAAGTAGCTCTGCAGGGGAGGAGGTAGATCACAAGTAGCTATGCAGGGAAGGAGGTAGATCACAAGTAGCTCTGCAGGGGAGGAGGTAGATCACAAGTAGCTATGCAGGGGAGGAGGTAGATCACAAGTAGCTCTGCAGGGAAGGAGGTAGATCACAGGTAGCTCTGCAGGGGAGGAGGTAGATCACAAGTAGCTCTGCAGGGAAGGAGGTAGATCACAAGTAGCTCTGCAGGGAAGAAGGTAGATCACAAGTAGCTCTGCAGGGAAGGAGGTAGATCACAAGTAGCTCTGCAGGGGAGGAGGTTGATCACAAGTAGCTCTGCAGGGGAGGAGGTAGATCACAAGTAGCTATGCAGGGGAGGAGGTAGATCACAAGTAGCTCTGCAGGGGAGGAGGTAGATCACAAGTAGCTATGCAGGGGAGGAGGTAGATCACAAGTAGCTCTGCAGGGGAGGAGGTAGATCACAAGTAGCTCTGCAGGGGAGGAGGTAGATCACAAGTAGCTCTGCAGGGGAGGAGGTAGATCACAAGTAGCTGTGCAGGGGAGGAGGTAGATCACAAGTAGCTCTGCAGGGGAGAAGGTAGATCACAAGTAGCTCTGCAGGGAAGGAGGTAGATCACAGGTAGCTCTGCAGGGAAGGAGGTAGATCACAAGTAGCTCTGCAGGGAAGAAGGTAGATCACAAGTAGCTCTGCAGGGAAGGAGGGGAGGTAGATCACAAGTAGCTCTGCAGGGGAGGAGGTAGATCACAAGTAGCTCTGCAGGGGAGGAGGTATATCACAAGTAGCTCTGCAGGGGAGGAGGTAGATCACAAGTAGCTCTGCAGGGGAGGAGGTAGATCACAAGTAGCTCTGCAGGGGAGGAGGTATATATACAGAATAAGAGCAGATACTGAGGATTACACCCAGTATATAGGACAGGAGAAATGGTACTGTGCACAATAGCAGCTCAGTGAAGAAAGATGTATTACTCAGTTCAAAAGGATCTGTATAATCTGCATGTAGTGAGCTCCCTCTAGTGGTGACTGTATAATCTGTATGTAGTGAGCTCCCTCTAGTGGTGTCTGTATAATCTGTATGTAGTGAGCTCCCTCTAGTGGTGTCTGTATAATCTGTATGTAGTGAGCTCCCTCTAGTGGCGGCTGTATAATCTGTATGTAGTGAGCTCCCTCTAGTGGTGGCTGTATAATCTGTATGCAGTGAGCTCCCTCTAGTGGTGGCTGTATAATCTGTATGTAGTGAGCTCCCTCTAGTGGTGACTGTATAATCTGTATGTAGTGAGCTCCCCCTAGTGGTGGCTGTATAATCTGTATGTAGTGAGCTCCCTCTAGTGGTGGCTGTATAATCTGTATGTAGTGAGCTCCCTCTAGTGGTGGCTGTATAATCTGTATGTAGTGAGCTCCCTCTAGTGGTGGCTGTATAATCTGTATGTAGTGAGCCCCCCTACCTTTGCAGGGGAGGAGGTACATCACAAGAAGCTATGCAGGGGAGGAGGTAGATCACAAGTAGCTCTGCAGGGGAGGAGGTAGATCACAAGTAGCTCTGCAGGGGAGGAGGTAGATCACAAGTAGCTCTGCAGGGGAGGAGGTAGATCACAAGTAGCTATGCAGGGGAGGAGGTAGATCACAAGTAGCTATGCAGGGGAGGAGGTATATCACAAGTAGCTCTGCAGGGGAGGAGGTAGATCACAAGTAGCTATGCAGGGGAGGAGGTAGATCACAAGTAGCTATGCAGGGGAGGAGGTAGATCACAAGTAGCTATGCAGGGGAGGAGGTAGATCCCAAGTAGCTATGCAGGGGAGGAGGTAGATCCCAAGTAGCTCTGCAGGGGAGGAGGTAGATCACAAGTAGCTATGCAGGGAAGGAGGTAGATCACAAGTAGCTCTGCAGGGGAGGAGGTAGATCACAAGTAGCTATGCAGGGGAGGAGGTAGATCACAAGTAGCTCTGCAGGGAAGGAGGTAGATCACAGGTAGCTCTGCAGGGGAGGAGGTAGATCACAAGTAGCTCTGCAGGGAAGGAGGTAGATCACAAGTAGCTCTGCAGGGAAGAAGGTAGATCACAAGTAGCTCTGCAGGGAAGGAGGTAGATCACAAGTAGCTCTGCAGGGGAGGAGGTTGATCACAAGTAGCTCTGCAGGGGAGGAGGTAGATCACAAGTAGCTATGCAGGGGAGGAGGTAGATCACAAGTAGCTCTGCAGGGGAGGAGGTAGATCACAAGTAGCTATGCAGGGGAGGAGGTAGATCACAAGTAGCTCTGCAGGGGAGGAGGTAGATCACAAGTAGCTCTGCAGGGGAGGAGGTAGATCACAAGTAGCTCTGCAGGGGAGGAGGTAGATCACAAGTAGCTGTGCAGGGGAGGAGGTAGATCACAAGTAGCTCTGCAGGGGAGAAGGTAGATCACAAGTAGCTCTGCAGGGAAGGAGGTAGATCACAGGTAGCTCTGCAGGGAAGGAGGTAGATCACAAGTAGCTCTGCAGGGAAGAAGGTAGATCACAAGTAGCTCTGCAGGGAAGGAGGGGAGGTAGATCACAAGTAGCTCTGCAGGGGAGGAGGTAGATCACAAGTAGCTCTGCAGGGGAGGAGGTAGATCACAAGTAGCTCTGCAGGGGAGGAGGTAGATCACAAGTAGCTCTGCAGGGGAGGAGGTAGATCACAAGTAGCTCTGCAGGGGAGGAGGTAGATCACAAGTAGCTCTGCAGGGGTAGGAGGTAGATCACAAGTAGCTCTGCAGGGGAGGAGGTAGATCACAAGTAGCTCTGCAGGGGAGGAGGTAGATCACAAGTAGCTCTGCAGGGGAGGAGGTAGATCACAAGTAGCTCTGCAGGGGAGGAGGTAGATCACAAGTAGCTCTGCAGGGGAGGAGGTAGATCACAAGTAGATCTGCAGGGAGGAGGTAGATCACAAGTAGCTCTGCAGGGGAGGAGGTAGATCACAAGTAGCTCTGCAGGGGAGGAGGTAGATCACAAGTAGCTCTGCAGGGGAGGAGGTAGATCACAAGTAGCTCTGCAGGGGAGGAGGTAGATCACAAGTAGCTCTGCAGGGGAGGAGGTAGATCACAAGTAGCTCTGCGGGGAGGAGGTAGATCATAAGTAGCTATGCAGGGGAGGAGGTAGATCACAAGTAGCTTTGCGCTCTACCTACTCCCCTGCAGTTGTAGACTCCAGTATATTGGGCGCACTACCAGTTTAAACTACATCATTAGTAAGGGCCTCGTCTCTCATCCTTCGCTCTGGTGCATGACAAGGACCCACGTGGCCTCAGATTAGTGGTGATTGATTACATAACTGTATCATGTACCTCGCTGTTTACTCAACAGAGAATCGTTTTGGATTTTTGAGTTCAATGCTTTATTTCTAGATGGTTTTAATGAGATGATTGAGACCCTTAAATGTTGTGAATGGAAGGTGATGGATATCACATCTATCGTTTTCCGATTCTCCGCACTTGTTATTTTGTATTTACTTTGATGTTGTAATCTTATGTTGCCTTTTTTCTTGTAGATACTATGTTATTCCCATCCATGGGTATCTAATGGATACATTCCTCCTGTGCACTGGGGCATCTACTTTTCGGTTTCTTCCTGCACCGTTCTTTGGGCCCCTGATCCAGTTTCTGTCCGGCCGCTCCTTTAGTAATGTCCCTGTTGACTACTTATTTATCTGCCAGTAATATCACTACCGATCACCGATTCAATAACCATTTTCACGGGCTATTCTCCGGTTTACTGGTTTCCATAGTAACAATGCACTCTGTGGTGCTCATTATGTCAATTCCCTCTTGAGCATATCCTGCTGGCTCGTGTTTTACGTATAATTATGTATTCTCCCGATTCCGTTTTTTTTATTAGTGTTTTTTATTTACATATGATATATATATATATATATAACTTTTTATAATTTTTTAAAATATCTTACGGCCTTTGGTTTGTCTCCTGGAAATTTTCATTTCCGGTTGTACTGGTATTTATTCTCCCTCTGCATGCGATACACGCAGCCTGATGAAGGTGGCGGCCACTGAAACGTGTAGCTATTTTTAAATGTTTTTATTAATAATCACTAACCTTTGAAGTAATGATAAGTGAACCACTTCGGCCCAAATTTTGCTATTTTTTGGACCACAGACAAAATTTTCAGATTTGTTTCGGATGAATCCACTAAAATGTCACATAGAAAAAAAGCAGTAGAGGGGAAGAAGAAGGGTGCACACATGACCCTGAGAGAAGTGGACAGACAGCCTGGATGAGCCAATCAGCGCTGCAGCAGTGAACAGGAAGAGAGAAGGGAGACGGCAAGTGTGTAATACCCCAGAGTGGTATTACCATTCCTACACCCTGCTACTGTATTTAATGGGCTAAACATAATGTCATCTGTGTATTTATTCCAGGTCCCTTTACAATGTACATTCCTATTATTGCTATATGTTATTCGTTGTATTTCATGTAATGTGCCTGGTTGTACAGCAGATGGCGGTGTGTGTATATAGCAGAGAGATCATTAGAGAGAATGAAACTTACCATTCTATTCTCCTCCTTTTTGGCAGAAGTGGGCTAGTCCTGCTTCCTACCAAGGGAGGGGCTGCAAGAAGTGTTTAGTCAGTCTTAGTCATTCTAGTGTTGGATGCAGATGTGTGAAGATGTAGCAGCGAGGTGTGACGGACTGAACCGTCACTGGGGCTGCTGGAGAGGCCTGAGGGCTAGCCTCTTTCCTATGGACCCAGAACTATGGAGATACCCATCCCCCACGGCTCATTATTAGAGTGATTACTTTATCCAATTGTGTTGGTTCATTTTATCACAGGTGGGTGTTGTCTGCCTGTAACTGCATGTGATTAGTTTATGTAACAAACTGTCTCAGTCTTCCACAAGGTCCTCATGGGAGTGTCCTGTAGCCCCATTAAAGTGTCCTGTTCTACCCTTCATGAAGTCTGGGCTCCTGTTTGGGGGATTGGAGAAGCTACACTCTGGGGGTTGCTATAATCATTATACTCTCCAGAGTATAATCCCTAGCTCTTGTAAGAGCTGTTCCCGCATCGCTGTCTGAAAGAAGAGAGGTTCACCCACTGGAACCTGGAAGCCTTGTCGTAGGTCCCGTGTGGGTAGAAGACGGCGAGATCCCAACCAAGCTGCGGCGGTTCGTGGGGTCGGCAGTGCTTACGGGTGTAAAGTGGAGTGCTTGGAATCCTCGGGAAGCACTAGGAGCATCCATCAATGGAGGCACCCAGTCGGGTTGCTAGGAGATCCATTACACAAGGGAAGGCCCCCCTCCTGCAGCAGGAGTCCCTCCAGAGGGAAGCAGCTCATAGAGCATAGTGTCACGATACTAGTGAAATACTGCTGGAATTTAATGGCAGGGACAAGGCCTGTACACAGGAAGCACCGGAGTCTTGAATAGGAGGTTGCAGGACTGAAGGATGAAGCAGAGACAGGCAGGCGGAGCCGTTACCGGTAGCAATGGTGCAGGACCGAAGGATGCAGCAGAGCCAGGCAGACGGAGCCGTTACTGGTAGCAATGGTGCAGGACCAAAGGATGCAGCAGAGCCAGATAGGCGGAGCCGTTACCGGTAGCAATGGTGCAGGACCGAAGGATGCAGCAGAGCCAGATAGGCGGAGCCGTTACCGGTGGCAATGGTGCAGGACTGAAGGATGAAGCAGAGCCAGATAGGCGGAGCCGTTACCGGTGGCAATGGTGCAGGACCAAAGGATGCAGTAGAGCCGAGCAATCGGTCGAGGGCAGGCGGCACAGGAATGTAGTCAAGCAATCCGGGTCGGCAACAGGAGGTAGCAGGGTAAACCGCAAGGAGGAGGAACAAACCAGAGAGCTAGTTCCAAGCAAGAGGACCGCACGAGCAGAAGCTAAAACACAATACTCAAGCAATTAGTAACAGGCTTGAGAGATTTAAATGTGAAACAGAAAGTAAGATGGCCCCCAGCTGAGACACAATCCACCATCTTAACTGAGGGAGAACTTGAGGGCAAGAAAATCTGAACTAAACAGACGTAGCAGGATGATTCCTGACATTACTCCCATCTCAACAGCGGCCTCCGGACGAGACCTGACTCGGCCTCCCAGGATGTCTTTGATGAAACTGTTTGATCAGTCGGGGAGCATTAATATTATCCACCGGTTCCCAAGAATTCTCTTCGACCCATAACCCTGCCATTTAATGAGGTAATTTAGATGGTCCGGAAAATTCTAGAGTCCAGGATTTTCTCTATAACAAATTGTTCTCGCCCATCTATCTCCACTGCATTGGGAGGAGGAAGGATACGTTCCGGAAAAGGATTGGGTATGGCAGGCTTAAGTAGGGACACATGAAAAACAGGATGAATCCTCATAGATCGTGAGAGCTTGAGCCGAACAGCTCCTGGACTAATTATCCCGATAATCTTATAAGGCCCAATAAATTTCTGTCTGCGTTTTGGTGAAGGAACCTTAAGTTTCAGATTCCTAGTGGAAAGCCATACTTTATTGCCTATTTTAAACATTGGTGCTGGTCTACGAAATGTATCTGCCGCCTTCTTGTAATTTTCTTGCGCCCTCTCTAATGCTCCTTTTGTAGCTCTAAATGTTGCTGTAATGTAGAGATCCTTCCCGCGACTGCTGGAATAGGTGAAACAGCGGGGAATTTGGGAAGAATATTTGGATGATACCCTAAATTTACAGAGAAAGGAGTTTGCTTGGTGGAGGCATTTTGGGAGATATTGTAAGAGAACTCGGCCACAGGAAGCAGATCCACCCAATCATCTTGTAAATGGCGGATAAAGCATCGAAGATACTGTTCCAGAGTCTGATTTGTGCATTTAGTTTGTCCGTTAGATTGTGGGTGAAAGGCGGTTGATAGATTAATATCAATCTCAAGTGCTGTGCAAAAACTACGCCAACATTTTGATGTAAACGGCACCCCACAATCCAAGATTACTTCATCAGGTCAGCGGTGTCTTTGGCAGAAGGTAGGTCGGTACATGGAATGAAATGTGCAGCCTTGGAGTCGGTCAACTACTACCAAAATTGTGTTAGATCTACGATAAAGTCCATGGAAATAGAACCCCAGGGACGAGAGGGGACCGACAAAGGCTTTAATAAACCCATGGGTGAAGAACGTGGAGTCTTACATCTAGCACAAACGTCACATGATATTTCTTTACATCCTGTTGATAACTGGGCCACCAAAAGAAACGGGATAAAAATTCCTGTGTCTTCTGCACTCCTTTGTGACCCGCAATCTTAGAATCATGGACTAATTTTAGAATTTTCAGTCCTATTGTTTCGGGTATATATAGCTGCTGCCCATGGGTCCACACCTTGTTCTTAAGCACCAAATGCACATCATCAGGTGGTCGCGACAGCAAGGAGTCGGTGTCATAGGCCTCTTTTATCTCTTCAAGCAAGTCCTTATTATGGATTACTCCCACAAAATTAGACTTAGGAACAATGCTCTTGGGCGGAATCGTAGAAGTGGAATCATTGGAAAAGATTCTAGATAGAGCATCTGCCTTGCCGTTACGGGAAACGGGCCTGTACGAGATGACGAAGTTTAATTGATTGAGGAAGAGACTCCAACGAGCTTGGCGAGGGGATAGACATTTGGCAGATCTAACGAATTCCAAATTATAGTGATCAGTCAGAACTATTATTTGCTGTGAGGTTCGTTGAAGATGATGTCTCCATTCCTTAAAATCTGCAATGATAGCTAACAGTTCTTTATTCCTCACATCATAATTCTTCTCAGCAGGGGATAAACGTTGGGAGAAAAAAGCGCACGGATGCAATAAACCCTTCTCTCCGGTTCTCTGAGACAGAATAGCCCCTATAGCACAGTCTGAAGCATCTACTTCCACAATGAAAGCGAGTTCTGGGTCAGGATGAACTAATACAGGGGCTGTAGTGAACTTGGACTTTAGGAGACAAAAGGATTCCTGTCCTTGAGGAGACCAGACAAAAGCAACTGTGTAATAGGAGTAATTCTTTCTGAGAAATCTTTAAATGAAGAGTCTATAAAAATTGGCAAAACCTATGAAACGTTGAACATCTTTTATGCTCCTTGGGGTAGGCCAGTCTACTATTGCTTTAATCTTGCGAGAGTCCATGTGTAGACCATGAGGTGAAATTATATAGTCAAGGAATTGGATCTCAGTCTGGTGAAATTCATATTTTTCAATCTTAATGTAAAGTTGATTCTTCCTTAGACGTTCCAAAATGAGTCTCACATGTCTCTGATGTTCTTCCATAGAGTTAGAGAAGATCAAATTATCGTCCAAATAGATGGCTGGTCCAGCGGAGCTCTGAAGATATCATTGACGAGATGTTGAAAAGTGGCCGGGGCATTGCAAAGACAAAAAAGGCCTAACAAGATATTCGAAATGTCCGTATCGTTACCTAAAAGCTGTCTTCCATTCGTCTACAGATCTGATACGGACCAGGTTATAGGCGCCTCGCAGGTCTAACATGGTAAAAAGTTTTGCATGTCGCACTCTCTCTAAAAGCTCAGGAGTCAATGGTAGAGGATAACGATTTTTTATTGTAATTTTAAGTTCTCTCTAATCAATGCAAGGTCTTAGAGAACCGTCCTTCTTCTTAACAAAGAATATGGGAGCCCCCGCCGGTAAGGAAGATGGGTGGATAAACCCCTTAGCACGATTTTCTTCTATGTAGTCCTTGAGGGCTTTTAGTTCAGGGCCGGCTAAAGGGTAGAAATTTCCAAAAGGTATGGGTGCACCAGGAAGTAAATCTATAGGACAATCGTAGGGTCGATGTGGGGGAAGCTTGTCCGCATTTTGTTTATCGCAAACGTCTGCAAATTCCTTATATGAAGATGGTGACTCTATTGCCTTATTATCTTGAGCCGGATTTTCCGAGCCTTGTTCAGACTGAGCTGTCGAGAGAACATCCTCCACTGGGAAGCTTATTTCTTTGGTCTCCCAGTTGATAACAGGGTTCTGTGCTTGCAACCAGGGTAGGCCAAGAATCAATAGAAACGATAGGACTTCACGGTGATGAGGTGTTATAATGATTTCAAGTGGTTCCGTCTCTTGATCCACCGGCCCTGAGCTCAGTGGGGATCCATCTACGGTCTCCATTACCACGGGTGAGAGTTTTTTTCTGAAATTTAACCCCATGCTTTTGCGCAAAAGAAAGGTCCATGAAATTGCCACTAGCTCCGGAGTCCACCATAGCAGAGGTGGATATCGACTGAGAGTTAATCAAGAACTTAATGGGAAGGAAGCTTTCTCAGATAATTCTGTTTCCGAAGCAATTGATTTTCCATCTGAAAAGTCAGGATCTGCAATGGCTGCCACCAACCTCCGCGGACGGCTAGGCCAGTTGATAAGGAAGTGGTCAGACTTTCCACAGTAAAAGCATAGACTTTCCCGGAGACTGTGCTCCCTTCGATCAATGCTTTCACTTCTTAGTATGGAATCTACTTGCATAGGCTCACTTCCCGATTCTCTATAAATCTTTCCTTGGGGTTCCTTGGAAGTGGAGACAGGAAAAGAGGGGGACTGCTTAGTATCATAATTCAAGGTAGCCCATTTCTCTTGTCGTCGTTCAGACAGTCGGGTATCGATTCGAATGCAATGGTTAATAAAAGGAAGCAACCCCAAAGGGGCCTCTGCAAGTTCATCTTTTAATGCGCTGCATAGTCCTTTCCTAAAAAAAGACATTTTCGCTGCGTCGTTTCAATCGGGGTCGACAGCCCACCTCTTGAACTCCATTGCATACTCTGTGGCAGGGCGTCTGCCCCGGCGCAATGCTAGTAATTCTGCTTCAGCTGTAGCCTCTCGATTGGGGCCGTCAAACATTTGACTCATGGCATCGATAAAGTCCTCTAATTTAGCCGGGCGTCTTGAGTCTCAATCAATGGACTAGCCCAGGCAATGGCTTCATGTGTCAGCAGCATAATGATACATAAGACATTAGATCTATCAGTAGGAAACTGAAAAAGTATAGCTTATATTGACTGAGGAACCCCCGGAACTTGTCGCGGTCTCCGCCAAATCTGAATGGTGGTAACTTAGGGGTCATTGCAGGCCCTATAGCGGGTGCTACAGAAACTTGATTCTCCAAGTGGACTATCCGGTCGGATAATGTCTGCACTGTACCACGTAGCTCGTGAATCGCTTGTCCATAAATTTGGATGTTGTGGGAAGCCTGTCCTTCAAAGGCGCCATATTTATTTCTTAAAGTCTGCATCTCGGTGCGCATATTAGCCACAGCGATCTGCAGTTGTTTAATGGGAACCTCTGAACTCCCAGTCTTGGCGGACTCCATTTCTGGCTTGAGTATTCTGTCACTATACTAGTGGAATACCGCTGGAATCCAATGGCAGGGACAAGGCCTGTACACAGGAAGCACCGGAGTCTTGAATAGAAGGTTGCAGGAGGTTACCGGAGCCGTTACCGGTAGCAATGGTGCAGAACCGAAGGATGCAGCAGAGGCAGGGAGAGCCGTTACCGGTAGCAACAGTGCAGAACCGAAGGATGCAGCAGAGCCAGACAGGCGGAGCCGTTACTGGTTGCAACAGTGCAGGACTGAAGGATACAGCAGAGGCAGGCAGAGCCGTTACCAGTAGAAACGGTGCAGGACCGAAGGATGCAGCAGAGCCAGACAGGCGGAGCCGTTACTGGTTGCAACAGTGCAGGACTGAAGGATACAGCAGAGGCAGGCAGAGCCGTTACCAGTAGCAACAGTGCAGGACCGAAGGATGCAGCAGAGCCAGGCAGGCGGAGCCGTTACCAGTAGCAACGGTGCAGGACCGAAGGATGCAGCAGAACCAGGCAGGGGGAGCCGTTACCGGTAGCAACGGTGCAGGACCGAAGGATGCAGCAGTGCCAGGCAGGCAGAGCCGTTACCGGTAGCAGTGGTGCAGGACCGAAGGATGCAGCAGAGCCAGACAGGTGGGGCCGTTACCGGTTACAACAGTGCAGGACCGAAGGATGCAGCAGTGCCAGGCAGGCAGAGCCGTTACCAGTAGCAACGGTGCAGGACCGAAGGATGCAGCAGAACCAGGCAGGGGGAGCCGTTACCGGTAGCAACGGTGCAGGACCGAAGGATGCAGCAGTGCCAGGCAGGCAGAGCCGTTACCGGTAGCAGTGGTGCAGGACCGAAGGATGCAGCAGAGCCAGACAGGTGGAGCCGTTACCGGTTACAACAGTGCAGGACCGAAGGATGCAGCAGTGCCAGGCAGGCAGAGCCGTTACCAGTAGCAACGGTGCAGGACCGAAGGATGCAGCAGAACCAGGCAGGGGGAGCCGTTACCGGTAGCAACGGTGCAGGACCGAAGGATGCAGCAGTGCCAGGCAGGCAGAGCCGTTACCGGTAGCAGTGGTGCAGGACCGAAGGATGCAGCAGAGCCAGACAGGCGGAGCCGTTACTGGTTGCAACAGTGCAGGACTGAAGGATACAGCAGAGGCAGGCAGAGCCGTTACCAGTAGAAACGGTGCAGGACCGAAGGATGCAGCAGAGCCAGACAGGCGGAGCCGTTACTGGTTGCAACAGTGCAGGACTGAAGGATACAGCAGAGGCAGGCAGAGCCGTTACCAGTAGCAACAGTGCAGGACCGAAGGATGCAGCAGAGCCAGGCAGGCGGAGCCGTTACCAGTAGCAACGGTGCAGGACCGAAGGATGCAGCAGAACCAGGCAGGGGGAGCCGTTACCGGTAGCAACGGTGCAGGACCGAAGGATGCAGCAGTGCCAGGCAGACGGAGCCGTTACCGGTAGCAGTGGTGCAGGACCGAAGGATGCAGCAGAGCCAGACAGGTGGGGCCGTTACCGGTTACAACAGTGCAGGACCGAAGGATGCAGCAGTGCCAGGCAGGCAGAGCCGTTACCAGTAGCAACGGTGCAGGACCGAAGGATGCAGCAGAACCAGGCAGGGGGAGCCGTTACCGGTAGCAACGGTGCAGGACCGAAGGATGCAGCAGTGCCAGGCAGGCAGAGCCGTTACCGGTAGCAGTGGTGCAGGACCGAAGGATGCAGCAGAGCCAGACAGGTGGAGCCGTTACCGGTTACAACAGTGCAGGACCGAAGGATGCAGCAGTGCCAGGCAGGCAGAGCCGTTACCAGTAGCAACGGTGCAGGACCGAAGGAGGCAGTAGAGCCGAGGTCAGACAAGCAATGGGTCAGGGCAGGCGGCACAGGAACGGAGTCAAGCAATCAGGGTCGGGAACAGGTGGTAGCAGGGTGTCACAGAGTAGCCGGGTAAACCGCAAGGGGGAGGAACAAACCAGAGAGCTAGTTCCAAGCAAGAGGACTGCACGAGCAGAAGCTAAAACACAATACTCAAGCAATTAGTAACAGGCTTGAGAGGTTTAAATGTGAAACAGGAAGTAAGATGGCCCCCAGCTGAGACACAATCCACCATCTTAACTGAGGGAGAACTTGAGGGCAAGACAATGTGAACCTTACAGACATAGCAGGATGATTCCTGACACATAGAGGATGGCGTCCTAGTGCGAGGAGAAGCAGCTCGGAGACTCTGTGGAGTTATAATTAGGGCAACGCTAGTACTCGTACAGCGCCCCGGCGACCGCAGCAGCATGGAATCAGCTAGTTCTTGAGCAGCGTTCCACCAGGAAGAGGAGGATCACCCGGATCTCCGGGATGCAGTCCGGAAAGGCGTATGGCATGAGGCCCTGGAGGACGTGCAGCATCGGCGGGGCGAGAGTCTCCCCAGTGAGGAGCAGAGGTTGCGGATGCGATGGGAGCTGCGAATGCCTCTACTGGGAGAGCAGCCCCTGAAGGGGGGGGGTGTCGGAGCGCGAGACCCTGGTATGGCAGGAGACCTGGCTGAATGATGCATATCAGGCACTATGAGAGGACCCACAGTCGGCAGGTGGAGATGGGACCAAGGTCTCTCTACCGGCCCTGCAGGGATGCTGGGCAGCCGGCCCAGTTGGAAGAGGTTCTGGATTCATCTTGTCCGACTAACACAGGTCCAGACCAGTTGGGGGTCTGGTACCTGGTTAGTCTACTGTTGGGAGGGGAGAAATGTGACAGACTGAACAGTCACTGCGGCTGCTGGAGAGGCCTGAGGGCTAGCCTCCTTCCTATGCACTATGGACCCAGAACTATGGAGTCATTATTCTACAAAGGGAAAAATTGGTAGTTTCTACCAGTGAATGGTTACATTATCCCATTGTGTTGGTTAATTGTATCTCAGGTGTGGGTTGTCTGCCTTTGAGTGATTACGTTATCCCATTGTGTTGATTCATTGTATCACGTGTGTTGTCTGCCTGCAACTCCATGTGATTGGTTTATGTAAAAACTGTCTCAGTCTTACACAAGGTGCGGCAGTTTGTGGGGTCGGCAGAGCTTACGGTGTGGAGTGGAGTGCTTGGAGCCCTCAGGAAGCACTAGAAGCATCCATCAACGGAGGTGCCCAGTTGGGGTGCCAGGAGATCCGTTACACGAGGGAAGGCCCCCCTCCTGCAGCAGGAGTCCCTCCAGAGGGAAGCAGCTCATAGAGCACCATGACTCCTTACAGAACATTGTGAGGGGGTCAACAGTTAAAGGCACCCCCACTCCAAAGGTATCCGAACAGTCCTAAAGTCCAGCTGCCAGACTAAAGCCGAGTTTAGCAGAGCAGGGAAGGATAAAGCAGAATATCCCAGTATGCCTGCCAGTTTATGCCAAAACATGCTGGAACCAAGAAAAAGTCTGAATAAGCGATACAAATTAGTCCTAGGGGGCACGAGGGGGTAACATATCAGCTTTTAGGGCAATTGGAGCAACGAAACGATTCAGGTACAAACCAAACTTTTTCAATCATTCAACGAACTGGACCTGAAACTAATCTTGAGTGGTTCGCTCATCTCTACTTTGAAGTCACCCGCCGCGGCGCGCAGGTTCTTCTGCTTCAGTCCCTTCTGGCGTCACAAGCGCAGCATCCGGTCTCTCCTCCCCGCGTCGGGGGCTCCGCCATGTCCTAGTGTTGTGCCTGACCTCGCACAACACTATCCGGTTAGGTACATTCATCCAGCGACTCCTGCGCTGGTACACTGAGGATATCAGAGGAGGACACAGAATATTCCAGTGTCACACTGACCCCCAAAAATATCTTCATTCAATCCCATCCAGCACTGGCCCGAAACTGCGCTTAGAAATGACGATCCAGAGGATTATACGGTGATACTTTATATCCTGTATATTATCAGGTTACATCGTATCCCACTATACTAGATCTTAAACGACATCCTGTATATTGTCTCACCTTACATTGTCTTCTATGTTACATTATATCATACACTTATATTCGGTGTATTCTCGCCATCTACTATTAAATTTAACGCCTCGTCGCGTGACGCTATAACAGACTCTTTATATTTTCCACCATATTCATCATCACCGGCGCCTCCATTGCTCCTGGAATAAAGATTTACCCAAGAGTGGATGTTCATTTATGCTGCGGACACCCCCAGGGCTCTGCCCTCTGCAATGCATAGGCTGCGGATATGGATATGGGGAGCGATGGTGAATCTACACCCCTCCCCCATGTGTTAAATTAATGCAACTCCCATTTTACACTCATCTCCACAAAGTGCAGTTAAGCGCTGTGAACTTTAGCGCAGTCTCGCCGGACGCCTGGTGCGTAATTTCTCCAATTAAGGCTGCATTAATGTCGTGTTTATGGCTGCAGAGATAAGAGGAAGAAGAAAAGCAGCATTTCCCTTCTGCCTGGACACATTATTATTGGCAACTTCTGGGCGCTGGAGGAAAAGTGATAACGAGGGCCCCGGGATCTGCGCTGCCGATTGTGTAAATATAGACGCCGCACCAAGAAGGAGCTGATCCGGATTCACGCAGATCATTAACCATGTACAGGGAGAGTTAATGAGGAAGCAGCCACTTGTTTGGTGCACAGGTAATTAGAGGCCATGTTCTCAATGACCTTGACAATGAGGCATCTCCTGGTCTCACTGCATATAATACCTACCAGGATCAGGCATGACCCTTCTACCCATCAGGACCAGCCATGAAACCTAAGCCCACCAGGACTAGACCTAAACTCTACACCCACCAGGAATAGTCATGAAACCTCAACGCACCAGGACTGGACATGAACTCTCCGTGCTTCAGGACTAAACATGAAACATTCACCCACCAAAACCAAACATGAATCCTTCACCCATCAGGACCAGACATCAACCGTTCTCCCACTAGGACCAGAGATGAACTCTCCAGCCACCAGGACTAAACATAAACCCTCCACCCATCAGGACCAGACATGAACCCTGCACTCATCAGGACCAGACATGAACCCTGCACTCATCAGGACCAGAAATGAACCATGCACCCACCAGGACTAGACATGAACCATGCACCCACTAGGACTAGACATGAACCATCTAGCTACCAGGAATAGACATGAAAACTCAACCTATCAGAACCAGACATGAATCCTCCACTCATCAAGACCAGACATGAACCATCTAGCTACCATTAATAGACATGAAAAATCAACCCATCAGGACCAGACATGAACCTTTCTCCCACTAGGACCAGAGATGAACTCTCCAGCCACCAGGACTAAATATGAACCCTTCACCCACCATGACTAGTCATGAAACCAAAGTCCACTGAGACCAAACATGAACCCTCCACCCAACAAGACCAAACATGAACCCTTCACCCACCAGGACCAGTCATGAACCCTGCATTTATCAGGACCAGACATGAACCCTGCACCCATCAGGACTAGAGATGAGCCATATAGCTACCAGGACTAGACATGAAAACTCAACCTATCAGGTCCAAACATTAATCCTTCAATCATCAGGAACAGGCATGAACTTTCCACTCACCAGGACCAGATAAGAAACCTTAATCCACCAGGAACAGACACAGAAGCTCAACCCACCATGTACCAACATGAACCCTCCATCCTTCAGGACTAAACATGAAACCTCCACCCACCAAGACCAAACATGAACCCTTTACCCATCAGGACCAGACATGTCTGCATCCATATGTCCGTTACATTGCACCCACCAAAAAAATAGAACATGTCCTATACTTGACCGTTTTACGTATTATGGGCCAGACGTTCCGTTTGGTAAAATGCGGAACGCACATGGCTGGTATCCATGTTTTGCGGATCCGTGATATGCAGACCGCAAATACAGCTACAGTCGTGTGCATGAGCCCTTAAGCAGGGACTGCCGACCAGTTGTGGTCTGCCATTTAGGGCAGTTGTGCAAGTAGGTTGGGATAGTGGGACAGGGAACGCAATGACAAGTCCTAGGACCGCAGTGATGTGCGATTCCACTGAAAGCAATAGGGACGAGGCTGCGACTTATCAGATTAGACTAAAGCTTCCGTCAGCCACAGAAGCTCATATATCAGCAAGTGCTCTAAAATACTCTGTGCTGCTGGGGATCTGTCTGGAAGTCCCAGTTTGTGACCTTTCACAAGATCGGCACACTCCGCTACTGAAATCCTCTGTGCTGCTGGATCACCAAGCTAGTCACAGACTGTGAACAGTATAGAAATCTTCTGAGACGAGTGCATATGGGGGTACGGGGGGCACATACTTTCTACCTCTCGGTAGGATTTTGTTACTTCAGTAACCATGAGATGATGGGATCTGTAGTACAATCAGGATGATCCCCGCAGCACTGCGCTCAGCAGCAGCTTTTATCGTTTGCCATAAACATGATACACGGAGAAACGTTAATGTACGAAAGTCACAGAGCGAACGAGACGTCACACCCGTCCCTCGCCATTTCAGAAGGACCCTCGTACGATGCCGGCGGTCTGACGAGCTGCTGCCACACATCTTATCAATGTAGCCGCACCCGCAAAACTGATGGAAAAGTGAAAAAAATGGTGGCCAGAGCCGATGTAACGTAAAGAAGGGGTTAATCCCGGTTCTGGCACAGCGGGCAGAGACGAATCGCCCCTACGGTCGCCTCTGTGTCCAGATCCGCTAACGCACTGAACGCACCTTTTTATTGCGCTCAGTCTGGCGATTTCTCAGCAGCTGTTACTCTGCGGATGGACACAAGGTGGCGCCAGATTACGAGGATTACAGACGGAATGACGCTAAAGGTTTCCATGGAGACCAGAGGCGAATGTATAAGACCCAATGGGAAGAGAACAACCTCACCTATCATACACATTCTAGAACCTGCAAGATACTTGCTGCCGGGCCCCCCAGACTGGGGCCCTATATGCTGTGATCATCAAGAGACTATTCAGGGAGATTCTCCAAAGTGGAAAGTATTGGAAGTTTTAATATATCTGCTAGCTGTCAGTGAATGGGAACATTCTTGTTTACATTCAGAAGCTAAAATCCCAACCCCAGCTTAGGCCTCTAACAGCTGAGGGTTTGTTACAATGGCGCCCAACCTTGTGTCCAGGGGCGTAGCTAAAGGCTCATGGGCCCTGGTGCAAGAGTTCAGCTTGGGCCCCCCTTCCCTCAGTGATTTGTTTGCAGCGGCAGGGAAGCACATTGCCTTCGTGTTACCTGAGGCAAAAATTTAAACAGCCCCCCCATGCCGAATTCTTGACCTAAGCCCTTCCCTTCAGCCAGAGATGTAACTTGACCAGCATGCACTTTCTATAATACTGGTGTCTTCTTGTGTGGAACAAGGGTCTTTAGGCCCCCTCAGGCTCCCGGGCCCGGTAGCGACTGCTACCTCTGCACCCCCTATAGCTACGCCCCTGCTTGTGTCACAATCCTCCATGAGCTCCATGGACTCCAGACTGATACATTACCTGCACTGATACATTGTAACAAACCATCAGGGCAGGAGACAGACTTGTGCTGCTGCTGCAGAGTTTACCTCACAGAGGATTGTTTGGACATTGTAACAAACTTTCAGCTGTGAAAAGTATTAGGTCAGGATGGGTTTTCAGTCTTGGAATCTAAAAAATAACAGCAAGCAGAGATCTTGAAGAGGGTAAAGAATTGATGGATTTACAGCTAACAATCCAGCATGAGCTTAAATGCAGCCTCCCACCTGTTACAATGTATCAGTGCAGGTAAATTGTATCCGTCCAGACATAGAAGTGTCTATATTAGATATAACTGTAACAGACCCTCAGCTGTGTGAGCAGGATTAGGTAAGGTCTGTTTTACCCTCTGGACATAAGCAATCATTCCCATTCATTGACAGCAAGCAGACATTTAAAAAATTGAGCAGAATTGATCAGTCTAGTTGCAGGGCGTTCCATTATACAACAGATATGCCTTAGACCTGTAATACAGGGCCCCTCATCATCCTCGCAGGGGCCCGAGCGTCCCCTCTGTGGGGACGTTACCTGTAGTTCTTCTCTTTCCTCCGGAAACTTTCCCTCATCCTGGATGCTCCGCGGTCACCGGCGACTCTCTGGTCGGGTGCTACAGTCCTGGGATTTGGGGGATCAAAGGTCTGAGGCGGAGATAAGCGCCACCCAGGAAATGGCGGCACATAGGTATTTACATAAGGTCATGCGGGGTCAGCGGCGACCGGTGGCGATTGCTGGGGTAATGAACTTCAGGACACGGACACCATGACAGTGTCCAAATAATCCCTGGACTCGTCTGCTTAGTAGTTATGTCCATCCCGGGAAATCTGGGTGACGGTCAACAGGTCCCCAATAGAGGTCGTTACCCAGTGGTCTACAGCTCCCATGCAGATCTATGTGTCTCCATGGTAACAGACTGCAAACTTTGTGTAGTCTGATCCTGCAGTCATATTGCCCCCGTCGTCTTGTTAATACACATTAGTGGCTGAGACGATCATTGTGCAAAGCGAAGAAACGGGAATCCCGGCCTAACAAGTCCCTGAGGTCACAGGTGGACCAATCAGAACAACCGACACATGACTGGAACAGCCTGCAGCCAATCAGAACAACCGACACATGACTGGAACAGCCTGCAGCCAATCAGAACAACCGACACATGACTGGAACAGCCTGCAGCCAATCAGAACAACCGACACATGACTGGAACAGCCTGCAGCCAATCAGAACAACCGACACGTGGCTGGAACAGCCTGCAGCCAATCAGAACAACCGACACATGACTAGAACAGCCTGCAGCCAATCAGACCAACCGACACGTGGCTGGAACAGCCTGCAGCCAATCAGACCAACCGACACATGACTGGAACAGCCTGCAGCCAATCAGAACAACCGACACATGACTGGAACAGCCTGCAGCCAATTAGAACAACCGACACATGACTGGAACAGCCTGCAGCCAATCAGAACAACCGACACATGACTGGAACAGCCTGCAGCCAATCAGAACAACCGACACATGACTAGAACAGCCTGCAGCCAATCAGACCAACCGACACGTGGCTGGAACAGCCTGCAGCCAATCAGAACAACTGACACGTGGCTGGAACAGCCTGCAGCCAATCAGAACAACCGACACATGACTGGAACAGCCTGCAGCCAATTAGAACAACCGACACATGACTGGAACAGCCTGCAGCCAATCAGAGCAACCGACACATGACTGGAACAGCCTGCAGCCAATTAGAACAACCGACACATGACTGGAACAGTCTGCAGCCAATCAGACCAACCGACACATGACTGGAACAGCCTGCAGCCAATCAGACCAACCGACACATGACTGGAACAGCCTGCAGCCAATCAGACCAACCGACACATGACTGGAACAGCCTGCAGCCAATCAGACCAACCGACACATGACTGGAACAGCCTGCAGCCAATCAGACCAACCGACACATGACTGGAACAGCCTGCAGCCAATCAGACCAACCGACACATGACTGGAATAGCCTGCAGCCAATCAGACCAACCGACACATGACTGGAACAGCCTGCAGCCAATCAGACCAACCGACACATGACTGGAACAGCCTGCAGCCAATCAGACCAACCGACACATGACTGGAACAGCCTGCAGCCAATTAAGAACAACCGACACATGACTGGAACAACCTGCAGCCAATCAGAACAACCGACACATGACTGGAACAGCCTGCAGCCAATCAGACCAACCGACACATGACTGGAACAGCCTGCAGCCAATCAGACCAACCGACACATGACTGGAACAACCTACAGCCAATCAGAACAACCGACACATGACTGGAACAGCCTGCAGCCAATCAGACCAACCGACACATGACTGGAACAACCTGCAGCCAATCAGAACAACAGACACATGACTGGAACAGCCTGCAGCCAATCAGAACAACCGGCACATGACTGGAACAGCCTGCAGCCAATCAGAACAACCGAAACATAACTAGAACGGCCTGCAGCCAATCAGAGGATCACACACCCAGGGGCCCGATCTGACAGCACTCGGCCCCTATGATCTGGCATGCAGGAAACAATGAGAAGACTAGAAACATTGTATCCAGATGTAAACATTTACTTATAATAATTTGCATTAAAGGGACATTGCAGCTATTTTCAGGGTTCCGGCTCATGGTGACGAATCCCTGCTGAAGCGATGATGTCACCAGCCCTGTATCGGTCAGCTCCTCCCCCTCCCTATTTAGTATCATTGTGGCATTATAATATCACATTGGATATAATAATCGGAGCCTCCATATTTCGCAGTGAGTGGGAGGGAACAGGAATCTTTTCGTCGCCTGGTTTCCATAGCAACAGGTCCTCGGCGAGCAGGTAAAAGACACACAATGGAATGGATTAACTTCCACATCGAGAAAAGACGATAATTAAAGAAGGAGCGCAAGGAAAATTTAAGACTCCGACCCCAGTCCTCCGAACCCGACCGTAACTGTGCGCCACTGCTGCAGCTTTATAAAAAATAATGGAATAAGAAAATTAGCAAAAAAATTGTGTTTTTCCCAAAAAGCTACCAATAGAAACTACAGTTAACAAGTAGTAAAATGTAATAAAATCCGTAAAAGGCCTCATGCGGTGGATCCGCAATATACGGGCACTGGCCGCGTGCACTACGTGCTGCGGATGTGGACCCATTGACTTTTGCGGAGCAGAGCCACGGATCAGAACCCCACGGAAACACTCCGAAGCGCAGCTGGTGCCCGTGCATTGCAGTCCGTTATTTGCAGCATGGGCGCGGAGCCCTTACGTTTGTGGGAATGAGCCCTAAATGTGGTTTGCCATAATTGTATAGAGCGCAGAATAAAGCCGCGTTCACACCGCTGCCATTTTCATCGATCAGGCTCGTAACAAGTCTCTGAGCAGATCACATTCACGATATCGGGGTCTGTTCAGTTTCCGTTCAGGTGTGCGCTTTTTTAGCGGATGCACGCAGGACTTTTTTGTCCACCTTTTTTGGCGGAGCCAACCCTCGGACAGGTGTGAACAGGCCCTAATCTGGCCACGGCAGTTTCACTGCTATGGAATTGCTTTTTGATTCCCCCCCCCCCCCCCCACCAATATTTTTCTTACTGTTCTACATCACGTGACACAGAGAATTAAATGGCGCCAATAAAAAGTATCGTCTCTCAAAAAGAAAAAAAAAGCCGCCAACCGGCTGCACCAACCACAAAATAAAAATGAGCTAGGAGTCTTGGAAGGTGACAAGGCAAAATTTCAGTTTTACATCTTCACAGTTTTCAAGATCTCTGTTTGTTGTCAATGAAAACAAATTGTCGACATCCAGAGCCTGAAAGCCTGCACTGACCTAGACCTGCGCCCACGTCTGAAGGTTTGCCACAATGTGTCAGCGCAGAGGCCATGACAAGGGTGAACTATGTGTTGCTTACTTCTTGTAACAAACCTGCATCAGCTGTGTGAGTAGCTGACAGCAAGCAGAGGTCCTGTAAATGGCGAGGACCTGAAGCTTAACACAGAAGGATGCATTTCTGTAATGCACAGTTCGGGGGGGGGGGGGAGGGGGGATAATTAGGGATCCTGCTTTGTGATTGCACTCTTGGATAGAGCCGCCATGGGCCAGTATAGTTAGGGATGGATGCGCCAGCTTTATTGGTTGTCCCCAGCGCCAGTCTTTGATTGGATGGGTGCCCCCCCCCCTGTATAATGTATCAGTTATACCCCCTTCTCTTATCATAACCAGTCCTCCTATCCTACCCCCTCCATATATTATACTTTTAATATACCGCCTTCTCCTATTATACCCCCTCCTCTTAACCCCTTAAAGACCGGTCCTATTTTCATTTTTCTATTTTTCCTCCGCACGTAACAGTAGCCATAACTTTATAATATTTTTCCATTCACATAGCCATATGCGGGCTTATTTTTTGCCGGACAGGATGCATTTGTTAATGGCGCTGTTTAATTTATCATGTCTTTTATTGGAAAATGGGGGGGGGGGGAATTCCGCCAAGATTTTTGGGGTTTTGACATCATGGCGCTCACTGTGCGCTAAAAATGACATGAAGTCCTTATTCTGCATCTCAATACAATTATGACAATACCAAATTTGTATAGTTTGTATTTAGTGTATTTAAATGATATTTGTATCACAGCCATAACGTTTTTATATTTTGGTCTGCACAATTGTATGAGGGCTTGTTTTTTGTGGACAAACTGTAGTTTTTATTGGTACCATTTTTGTATGTACGACTTTTTGATCACTGTTATTCAAAAATTTGGGGGGGGGCAAGGCGACTAAAAATGGCGAATAGTTCATTTTCGGATACGGCAATACCAAATTTGTTTATAAATCTTTATATGTAAATTTGGGAAAGGGGGTGATTTAAAGTTTGAATTTTTTCCCCACTTTTTATGTAATAACTATTAGCCCCCTTAGGGGGCTAGAACCTGGGTGAATAGGATTTTGCACACGGTCCATGCTGAGCTGTGCCTCGTGCACAGTTTTGTAGACAGATTACCTTCAGCGGGCCCCAGTCTGTCACGGTAACTGATCGGAGCCCCCAGATTGCACTGCGGAGGCTCCGATCAAAAGGCAGAAGTAGCTGCACCCCTCTGCCTTACCTCATTGATTTCACATTTTCTGAGGGGTTAAATGATGGCATTCGGCCTGATCGCCGTTTCCTGCCATTGCGTGAGGGTGCCGGCTGTATTATACATGCCGTGTATAGAGAGGACTGACTGCAGCTACCGGCTCCATACAATTCCAGGCATAAAATGCCAAACATTTACGGCATTAGGCATATAGGGGGTTGATATACCCCCTCTGGTAGTTTCGAGGCAGAATTCCTATACCAGCCAGATCTGATTTTCTGATACAAAGGTCCAAATCCCCAGCCGCCTTGCAACATAAAAAAAAATCCTGTCTGACTCCAACTGCAACTATAGGGAGTGTCTCACAAAAGTATGAATACAGCTACTACTAGAGGGAGCTCACTACATACAGATTATACAGCCACCACTAGAGGGAGCTCACTACATACAAATTATACAGCTACTACTAGAGAGAGCTCCTCACTACACACAGCTTATACAGCCACCACTAGAGAGAGCTCCTCACTACATACAGCTTATACAGCCACCACTAGAGGGAGCTCCTCACTACATACTGATTATACAGCCACCACTAGAGGGAGCTTACTACATACAGATTATACAGCCACCACTAGAGGGAGCTCACTACATACAGATTATACAGCCACCACTAGGGGGAGCTCACTACATACAGATTATACAGTCACCACTAGAGGGAGCTCACTACATACAGATTATGCAGCCACCACTAGGGGGAGCTCACTACATACAGATTATACAGCCACCACTAGAGGGAGCTCACTACATACAGATTATACAGCCACCACTAGGGGGAGCTCACTACATACAGATTATACAGTCACCACTAGAGGGAGCTCACTACATACAGATTATGCAGCCACCACTAGGGGGAGCTCACTACATACAGATTATACAGCCACCACTAGAGGGAGCTCACTACATACAGATTATACAGCCACCACTAGAGGGAGCTCACTACATACAGATTATACAGCCACCACTAGAGGGAGCTCACTACATACAGATTATACAGCCACCACTAGGGGGAGCTCACTACATACAGATTATACAGTCACCACTAGAGGGAGCTCACTACATACAGATTATGCAGCCACCACTAGGGGGAGCTCACTACATACAGATTATACAGCCACCACTAGAGGGAGCTCACTACATACAGATTATACAGCCACCACTAGAGGGAGCTCAGTACATACAAATTATACAGTAACCACTAGAGAGAGCTCACTACATACAGATTATACAGCCACCACTAGAGAGAGCTAACTACATACAGATTATACAGCCACCACTAGAGGGAGCTCACTACATACAGATTATACAGCCACCACTAGAGGGAGCTCAGTACATACAAGTTATACAGTAACCACTAGAGAGAGCTGACTACATACAGATTATACGGCCACCACTAGAGGGAGCTAACTACATACAGATTATGCTGCCACCACTAGAGGGAGCTCACTACATACAGATTATACAGCCACCACTAGAGGGAGCTAACTACATACAGATTATACAGCCACCACTAGAGGGAGCTCACTACATACAGATTATACAGCCACCACTAGAGGGAGCTCACTACATACAGATTATACAGCCACCACTAGAGGGAGCTCACTACATACAGATTATACAGCAACCACTAGAGGGATCTCACTACATACAGATTATACAGCTACCACTAGAGGGAGCTCACTACATACAGATTATACAGCCACCACTAGAGGGAGCTCACTACATACAGATTATACAGCCCCCACTAGAGGGAGCTCACTACATACAGATTATACAGCCCCCACTAGAGGGAGCTCACTACATACAGATTATACAGCCACCACTAGAGGGAGCTCACTACATACAGATTATACAGCCACCACTAAAGGGAGCTCACTACATACAGATTATACAGCCCCCACTAGAGGGAGCTCACTACATACAGATTATACAGCCCCCACTAGAGGGAGCTCACTACATACAGATTATACAGCAATCACTAGAGGGAGCTCACTACATATAGATTATACAGCCACCACTAGAGGGAGCTTACTACATACAGATTATACAGCCACCACTAGAGGGAGCTCACTACATACAGATTATACAGCCACCACTAGAGGGCGCTCGCTACATACAGATTATACAGCCACCACTAGGGGGAGCTCACTACATACAGATTATACAGCCACCACTAGAGGGAGCTCACTACATACAGATTATACAGCCATCACTAGAGGGAGCTCACTACATACAGAATATACAGCCACCACTAGGGGGAGCTCACTTTATACAGATTATACAGCCACCACCAGGGGGAGCTCCCTGTAGCAGAACTATTAAACCAGCTACAGGTTTCCATTCTTTGGATTTCAAAAAGCATATTCTTATTCAATGAAAGCAAGCAGAGATCTCGGGTGAGGAATTGATGTATGAATTTTATTGGAAAGTTCCAGGATTACACAGCGATATTTTCAGAGACCCATCTGTCTCTCTGAGAGCTCGTTGTGGTGAATGCATCGCAGTCTTCTTGCGCTCACTGTGGTGGACATATCCCTGTCTCCTGCGCATTCGTTGTGGTGGATGTAACTCTGTATCCCGTGCGCTCGCTGTGGTAAACATATTGCACTCCCCTGCGCTCTAACTGTGGTGGATGTATCGGCGTCTCCTGCGCGCTCGCTGTGGTGGACATATCTGCGTCTCCTGCGCGCTCGCTGTGGTGGACGTATCTGCGTCTCCTGTGCGCTCGCTGCGTTGGATGTATCGACGTCTCCTTCGCGCTCGCTGTGGTGGACGTATCTCCATCTCTTGCCCGTTTGCTGTGTTGCACGTATCGGTGTCTCCTGCGCGCTCGCTGTGGTAGACGTATCTCCTGCCTGTCTGCTGTGTTGTACATATCAGTGTCTCCTTCGCGCTCGCTGTGTTGGACGTATTGGCGTCTCCTGCGCGCTCGCTGTGGTGGACGTATCGGCGTCTCCTGCGCACTCGCTGTGGTGGACGTATCGGCGTCTCTTGAGCGCTCGTTTTCATCCTCATTTTCTTTGCGGTGGGCGTGAAGCATTTCGGTATCACAGTCTTCTTCACACTTTCTTTAATGAATCATTTGCAGTGATACAAAGCGTCTGATACGTCTGCAGCCGATTGTAACAATGTAAATACGGACTTCGGGGTCACCTCCCCCATATTAACCCTTGTAGGAGAGAAGAGAGGCTACCTCTGACCTTGGATTTGAACCCCATTATTTATGTGATGGGGAGGGGATCCTGTGCAGGTTCATAAAAATCTTGGGCAAAAAGAACAGGTTCCGACCAGAGCTGGGGCCCCTCTTTACAGGCTCCATATACAATTCTACATAAGACACTGGGGGGTTCCCCTTTAAGTGACGCTGTGGATTTCAATAGGCTAGGGGTGAGGGGCTAGGAGTGGGCTCAGCTGTTTCCTATATTTAGCACTTCATTGCCCCCGCGGGGAAGTCTCGAGTCCATTGTTAGTAATAAAAGCCTCCATCTGATATCAGAGGATCTGACTTCATTCATGCGGAATCGGCTGGATCTTCCAAGAAACAGTTTTTCTTATTCCTGTTCCCTCATCACCAAAAAACAAGGGAGGGATGCGGCCGGGAGAGGAGATTTTACCGCGGAACCGCACCGTGTGGGCTGGGAGCAGCGCCCAGAATGTCTGATACAATGTATCACAGGAAGATGATGACCATGGGATGCATACTCGATATAATGTAGCAGAGATGTTTAGTAGAGGATATATACTGCAGTAGATACAATGTATCACAGGGAGATGAAGTATGGAATACATTATAAATACAATGTAACCTACCAGATCCATGGCTGCACAGCTTACATATGTTCTGAGCGGCGGCCTGGGTCAGTACCGGCACATTCTGAGGGGCGGCCTGGATCAGCATCGGCACATTCTGAGGGGCGGCCTGGATCAGCACCGGCACATTCTGAGGGGTGGCCTGGATCAGCACTGGCACATTCTGAGGGGCGGCCTGGATCAGCACTGGCACATTCTGAGGGGCGGCCTGGATCAGCACCGGCACATTCTGAGGGGCGGCCTGGATCAGCACTGGCACATTCTGAGGGGCGGCCTGGATCAGCACCAGCACATTCTGAGGAGCGGCCTGGATCAGCACCAGCACATTCTGAGGGGCGGCCTGGATCAGCACTGGCACAATCTGAGGGGCGGCCTGGATCAGCACCAGCACATTCTGAGGAGCGGCCTGGATCAGCACCAGCACATTCTGAGGGGCGGCCTGGATCAGCACTGGCACATTCTGAGGGGCGGCCTGGATCAGCACCGGCACATTCTGAGGGGCGGCCTGGATCAGTACCGGCACATTCTGAGGGGCGGCCTGGATCAGCACCGGCACATTCTGAGGGGCGGCCTGGATCAGCACCGGCACATTCTGAGGGGCGGCCTGGATCAGCATCAGCACATTCTGAGGGGCGGACTGGATCAGCATCAGCACATTCTGAGGGGCGGCCTGGGTCAGTACCGGCACATTCTGAGGGGCGGCCTGGGTCAGTACCGGCACATTCTGAGGGGCGGCCTGGATCAGCATCAGCACATTCTGAGGGGCGGCCTGGGTCAGTACCGGCACATTCTGAGGGGCGGCCTGGGTCAGTACCGGCACATTCTGAGGGGCGGCCTGGATCAGCATCAGCACATTCTGAGGGGCGGCCTGGATCAGCACTGGCACATTCTGAGGGGCGGCCTAGATCAGCACTGGCACATTCTGAGGGGCGGCCTGGATCAGCACCGGCACATTCTGAGGGGCGGCCTGGATCAGCACCAGCACATTCTGAGGGGCGGCCTGGATCAGCACCAGCACATTCTGAGGGGCGGCCTGGATCAGCACTGGCACATTCTGAGGGGCGGCCTGGATCAGCACCAGCACATTCTGAGGGGCGGCCTGGATCAGCATCAGCACATTCTGAGGGGCGGCCTGGGTCAGTACCGGCACATTCTGAGGGGCGGCCTGGATCAGCACTGGCACATTCTGAGGGGCGGCCTGGATCAGCACCAGCACATTCTGAGGGGCGGCCTGGATCAGCACTGGCACATTCTGAGGGGCGGCCTGGATCAGCACCAGCACATTCTGAGGGGCGGCCTGGGTCAGTACCGGCACATTCTGAGGGGCGGCCTGGATCAGCATCAGCACATTCTGAGGGGCGGCCTGGGTCAGTACCGGCACATTCTGAGGGGCGGCCTGGATCAGCATCGGCACATTCTGAGGGGCGGCCTGGATCAGCACCGGCACATTCTGAGGGGCAGCCTGGATCAGCACCAGCACATTCTGAGGGGCGGCCTGGATCAGCACCAGCACATTCTGAGGGGCGGCCTGGATCAGCACCGGCACATTCTGAGGGGCGGCCTGGATCAGCACCAGCACATTCTGAGGGGCGGCCTGGGTCAGTACCGGCACATTCTGAGGGGCGGCCTGGATCAGCATCAGCACATTCTGAGGGGCGGCCTGGGTCAGTACCGGCACATTCTGAGGGGCGGCCTGGATCAGCATCGGCACATTCTGAGGGGCGGCCTGGATCAGCACCGGCACATTCTGAGGGGCAGCCTGGATCAGCACCGGCATATTCTGAGGGGCAGCCTGGATCAGCACCGGCATATTCTGAGGGGCGGCCTGGATCAGTACCTGCATGTTCTGAGGGGCGGCCTGGATCAGTATCTGCATGTTCTGAGGGGCGGCCTGGATCAGTACCGGCACATTCTGAGGGGCAGCCTGGATCAGTACCGGCACATTCTGAGGGGCGGCCTGGATCAGTATTCCAGAAAACAGAGGAATGGTCTGCAGGGTGTCTGGTTAGGTGCACAGGGTGCTGTAGGTGAATCTAGGAGAACATGGAGGCGTCACGCCCATCTTTCTCTGACAACAGGGTCCTTATTCATCCTCCAAACATTAGTTAAGAAATTGCTGACAGCAGAAAGAAATCATCCAAAAGCGACAGCGCGGGTCTGCGATAGACATGATCGGCAGCACAATTAGAGTTGCATACTAGAATTTGTTCTCCCTACAGCCGCCACTAGGGGGAGCTAGTATGAATAAATCAATATGCAGTCAGCTCCTCTAGTAACAGGATTTTATGGCCGTGTGAAGGGAAAAAGGGAATTTGGAGCTCTGTATCAGGAAAACACTGATGTGAGTGTATATACATATACACCAGAGTGATATATATATATATATACATACACTGCTATCCGTCCTGTGGTTGCTGCTCTTTGCATTAGTACAAGTTGGGGCCACTCCTGACTAAAGAGACACATAAATTCTGGTTATACCCCTGGATACATTGCAACAATTTCCTTCTGAAAGTTTTCATTCACTGAAAGCAAGCAGAGATGACACTGAGAGGCTATCGCTCCCTGCTGCACATCACAAGATAATGTTTTGCTGCTCATCTCCGTATAATCCTGGTGATTCCTTTGCTTCTCTTAACTTCACTGACTGAGGCTCCAGCACACCCAGAGCTGCACTCACGATTCTGCCAGCTGGGATGATGTAGTATGAGGAGAGCGATCTCTGTCGTTCTCTCTGCGCTTTCAGTGACTTGATTTATGGATCGGATTGTGTAAGGAGGAATCTTTAATATTCATCTCCCCGGGGATTTTATAAGACAAATCCTTAGCAACCGGCCTGACACCGAGGTCTCCAGGAGCCGAGCGACGCGAGCAGGGGAACCTGTGCGTCGCGGGCATCGATCCTATGCCGCCCCGGCCCCATGGAGGCTTGTTGTCACCGGACCCATGGAAACAGAGCGGCGGAAAGAACAGACTCCTCGGGGCCCCTGAGATCAGAGCGCCGGTGCAGACCACCGGGGAACGGACAGGAGCGCGCACTATTAAAGGGGTCATCCACAGGCCTGAGAGATGAGGGGCCCACCATAGCGGGGTGCAGTGGTAGATCCATGACTAAAGGGGTTGCCGCTGTGGATAATTCGGCCAATGAACCCTAATAGCACCCCCTATAAGGTGCAGGACCCGTCGCCTCCATGTAATTCTCCAATTCACGCAAACGTCTCCCCTGCAACACAACATGGATCCTGAGGGTCCTATCAGCACCACCCCCATCATCAGGGGCTCATGGCAGTGAGGACCCCCATCTACAGAAGAGTCACTGAGATTCTCTGATGTCATCATGGAAGCCAGCGGTGTGCTCAATGTCAGGCTGGAGGCTGCACAGCTCCAAGTAGGGAAATAAAAGGCCAAAATAACCCAGAAAGAGCCGGGCCTGGACCTTACCCCCACACAACAGGGGCAGAGCAATGTGCTGCAGATCTCTAGAGAGGTCAGTGGTGTAATAATCTGCAGGATATATCACTATGTATCTGTCAGGAGGTAGAGAGGACAGAGCGATGTTCTGCAGATCTCTAGAGAGGTCAGTGGTGTAATAATCTGCAGGATATATCACTATGTGTCTGTCAGGAGGTAGAGAGGACAGAGCGATGTTCTGCAGATCTCTAGAGAGGTCAGTGGTGCAATAATCTGCATCATATATCACTGTGTATCTGTCAGGAGGTAGAGAGGTTAGGCCTCATGCACACAACCATATGCATTTTGCGATCCACAAAAAAACGGATCCACAAAAAATACGGATGACGTCCATGTGCATTCTGTATTTTGCGGAATGGAACAGCCGGCCCCTAATAGAACAGTCCTATCCTTGTCTGTAATGTGGACAATTATAGGACATGTTCTATGTTTTTGCGGAACAGAAATACGGATATATGGAAACGGAATGCACACGGAGTAAATTTTTTTTTGCGGACCCATTGAAATGAATGGTTCCGCATATGGTCCTAAAAAAAAAAAAAAGAACGGACACAGAAAGAAAATAAGTTTGTGTAGAGTGGTCAGTGGTGTAATAATCTGCAGGATATATCGCTATTAGGAGGAAGAGAGGACAGAGTGATGTTCTGTAGATCTCTGGAGTGGTCGGTGGTGTAATAATCTGCAGGATATATCACTATTAGGAGGTAGAGAGTATAGAGCGGTGTTCTGCAGATCTCTTGAGATGTAATAATCTGCAGGCTATATCGCTATTAGGAGGAAGAGAGGACAGAGTGATGTTCTGCAGATCTCTGGAGTGGTCAGTGGTGTAATAATCTGCAGGATATATCGCTATTAGGCCTCATGCACACAATCGTATTTTAATTCCGTGTCCATTCTAGGTTTTTTGCCGACCGTATACAGAACCATTCATTTCAATGGGTCTGCAAAACAAAAAAAACGGAAGGTACTCGGTGTGCATTCCGTTTCCGTATGTCCGTTACACAAGAAAATAGAACATGTCCTATTATTGTCCACATTACGGACAGGAATAGGACTGTTCTATGGAGGGCCAGCTGTTCTGTTCCGCAAAATACGGAATGCACACGGATGTCATCCGTATTTTTTGCAGACCACAAAATACATACAGTTGTGTTCATGAAGCTTTAGGAGGTAGAGAGGTCAGAGCGATGTTCTGCAGATCTCTAGAGAGGTCAGTGGTGTGATAATCTGCAGAATATATCACTATGTATCTGTCAGGAGGCAGAGGGAACAGAGCGAGAGGTCAGAGGTGTAATAATCTGCACGATATATCTGTCAGGAGGTAGAGAGGACTGAGCGATGTTCTGCAGATCTATAGAATAGTCAGGGGTGTAATAATCTGCAGAATACGCCGAGATAAGGGGTGCTGCTGGATCAGGTTGGAGCCGGTGGGTTTGGCGTCCAGTAACTGCTAACTGTGAAGGCCTAGGCTTTACTCAGAAGAACCTGAAGGGTTAAATCAGAAACCCACCTGCCTACATATAACACATATAATGGGCGGGGCATATTCTGACCCCTCCCCCACCGAGCAGCACAGCCTCTGACTCCCGGGGACACATTACAATATATCAAGTTTATGGCAGTCTAACCTGTAATAAGCCTATAAAGTGCTGCGATCAGCGGCGCCCGGCACCGCGATCACACATATTACTTCCTGCAGCTCAATTATTTATCCCCTTTATAAAATGATTCATCTCCAAATGCATGAATGATTCATCCGCTGTCTGTACACAGAGCATGCTGCGGCGGACGCCCGGACAGCTCTGCTATATACACATATGGGGCACATTGTAACACATTGCTGCAGCTGCGGACTGACACATTGTAACTGGCTGCATTAACCTCCAGTGCGCTGGGCCCTGATCAGAAGCAGGATGCACGGTACCTGTCATAGCTCCACCTGCTGTAGCACATGGTTCTGCTGCTGCTGACCCCAGTCCATCCTCAGGGGCTGCCGGCTGCTGCTTGGCACTGGGTTGTGGCTGGGATTGGTACCTCCAGTCCGGTAAGTGGAGTCACAGAGAGATTCACGGAGGCTCATTGACTTGGGTCTCACAATCTGAGGAATGTACCACTTTCAGTGTGAGGAGGGGGATGCAGGCTCCTGGCAGCGAGACCCTCAGCTCTGTCAGCCTGCTTGCTGCCGCTCCAGTGTGATGGAGGAGACGGAGTGTGAGGAGCCTGGAGAGGACGCTGGGTCTCCCCTGGAGTCTCCTGATACTGGCAGCCTCCTTGCTCTGTATCTACAGCTGCTGCTCCATCCTGACATCACAGTCCCTCTGTGCCCAATAGACTCCAGTCCCAGCCTGACGCTATGTGTGTGCAGGTACAGGCGGCCGCACGGATGGGAGATGGACCTGGAAGATATTCTCCAACTGCAGATCGTTCATTATCAGGGATCTGGTTTTCAGGGTAATGGGTATTCCTATAGAAGACGATTAAAAACAACCTGCTGATCGCAGAAGCCGCCTACAATAAGAACTACTACTACTACCATCCTCCACTGCATACTGATGCTCGGCTAAGCCACAGTATGTCGCATCTAAAACGGCAACTCTGTTCATAGCAGCAGCAAGAATCAGCCTGAATAATATGGTTAAAGATAAGGGGATAGATTTATTAATATAATATCTAACATAAATGTAGGAGACATCTACACATAGAGCAAAATATAACTACTATAATACTGCTCCTATGTACAGGAATATAACTACTATAATACTGTCTCATATGTACAAGAATATAACTACTATAATACTGCTCCTATGTACAAGGATATAACTACTATAATACTGCTCCTATGTACAAGAATATAACTACTATAATACTGCCCCTATGTACAGGAATATCACTACTATAATACTGCCTCCTATGTACAAGAATATAACTACTATAATACTGCTCCTATGTACAAGAATATAACTACTATAATACTGCTCCTATGTACAAGAATATAACTACTATAATGCTGCTCCTATGTACAAGAATATATCTACTATAATACTGCCTCCTATGTACAAGGATATAGCTACTATAATACTGCCCCTATGTACAAGAATATAACTACTGTAATACTGCTCATATGTACAAGAATATAACTACTATAATACTGCTCCTATGTACAGGAATATAACTACTATAATACTGCCTCCTATGTACAAGAATATATCTACTATAATACTGCCTCCTATGTACAAGGATATAGCTACTATAATACTGCCTGCTATGTACAGGAATATAACTACTATAATACTGCCTCCTATGTACAAGAATATAACGACTATAATACTGCTCCTATGTACAAGAATATAACTACTATAATACTGCCTCCTATGTACAAGAATATAACTACTATAATACTGCCTCCTATGTACAAGAATATAACTACTATAATACTGCTCCTATGTACAAGAATATAACTACTATAATACTGCCTCCTATGTACAGGAATATAACTACTGTGATACTGCCTCCCATGTACAAGAATATAACTACTATAATACTGCTCCTATGTACAGGAATATAACTACTATAATACTGCCTCCTATGTACAAGAATATAACTACTGTAATACTGCCTCCTATGTACAAGAATATAACTACTATAATACTGCCTCCTATGTACAGGAATATAACTACTGTAATACTGCCTCCCATGTACAAGAATATAACTACTATAATACTGCTCCTATGTACAGGAATATAACTACTATAATACTGCCTCCTATGTACAAGAATATAACTACTATAATACTGCTCCTATGTACAAGAATATAACTACTATAATACTGCCTCCTATGTACAGGAATATAACTACTGTAATACTGCCTCCCATGTACAAGAATATAACTACTATAATACTGCTCCTATGTACAGGAATATAACTACTATAATACTGCCTCCTATGTACAGGAATATAACTACTGTAATACTGCCTCCCATGTACAAGAATATAACTACTGTAATACTGCTCCTATGTACAAGAATATAACTGCTATAATACTGCTCCTATGTACAAGAATATAACTACTATAATACTGCCTCCTATGTACAAGAATATAACTACTATAATACTGCCCCTATGTACAAGAATATAACTACTATAATACTGCTCCTATGTACAAGAATATAACTACTATAATACTGCCCCTATGTACAAGAATATAACTACTATAATACTGCTCCTATGTACAAGAATATAACTACTATAATACTGCTCCTATGTACAAGAATATAACTACTATAATACTGCCTCCTATGTACAGGAATATAACTACTATAATACTGCTCCTATGTACAAGAATATAACTACTATAATACTGCCTCCTATGTACAAGAATATAACTACTATAATACTGCCTCCTATGTACAGGAATATAACTACTATAATACTGCTCCTATGTACAAGAATATAACTACTATAATACTGCCTCCTATGTACAAGAATATAACTACTATAATACTGCTCCTATGTACTACTATAATACTGCTCCTATGTACAAGAATATAACTACTATAATACTGCTCCTATGTACAAGAATATAACTACTATAATACTGCTCCTATGTACAAGAATATAACTACTATAATACTGCTCCTATGTACAAGAATATAACTACTATAATACTGCTCCTATGTACAAGAATATAACTGCTATAATACTGCTCCTATGTACAAGAATATAACTACTATAATACTGCCTCCTATGTACAGGAATATAACTACTATAATACTGCTCCTATGTACAAGAATATAACTACTATAATACTGCCTCCTCTGTACAAGAATATAACTACTATAATACTGCTCCATATATACAAGACTATAACTACTATAATACTGCCTCCTATGTACAAGAATATAACTGCTATAATACTGCTCCTATGTACAAGAATATAACTACTATAATACTGCCTCCTATGTACAAAAATATAACTACTATAATACTGCTCCTATGTACAAGAATATAACTACTATAATACTGCCTCCTATGTACAAGAATATAACTACTATAATACTGCCTCCTATGTACAAGAATATAACTACTATAATACTGCTCCTATGTACAAGAATATAACTACTATAATACTGCTCCTATGTACAAGAACATAACTACTATAATACTACTCCTATGTACAATACTATAACTACTATAATACTGCTCGTAGCTGTGAGGACGTGTGTTAGAGGTTCAACTGATGTCTAGAGAAAGCCCAGGGAGGGGACACCCTGGGTGGGGAAGCTCCCCAAGCAAGGCCCAGGCTTCCAGGCCTTCACTGGGAGGAAACTCTCAAACTCTTCCAAATGTTGATAAAAAAATATAAAAAAATGAAGAAATGGAAGAGAGAACCTCCCTGGAGAGACTGGCATTGCAGGAGAACCTGCAGCAGTGTGATCTGGTGTCCAACATGGCGTGCTCAGGCCACACAAGATCTCAGGCTAGTGGTGGGAGCATGAAACATGCTGAGAAGCCTGTGGAGATGGCCCAGGGGAAAGCTGCAGCAAAGTCTCCAGGACTATCACAGGTGCAGACTCTGGACCCAATGATGAGACCATCAAGCCAGGAATGGGGAGACTGAGTTTAAACAGCCTCAGACTTTGCCCAAACCAAGACCCCAGGTGAAGGAGACGTTGCATGCACCTGAGCTGCAGCTGGCGGAGTAGATCCCAGGGCTGGTAAGGAGAATGAGGGAGCTGAACCACCATAAGGAAATGCTGCAGATGCAGATAGACTGTCTGTATAAACTTAAGACTGCAAACCCTAAGAGTAAGAACTTGTATGATGGTAGACTGCACTCACTGAGCGTAGAGCTGGCTGGGGTGGTGAGGGAGATGGACTGTGTCCTGGAGAAGATGGGGCCCCTGGCAGAGTCCTATAAGAACCAGGAGCGGTTTGCCACCTATAGGCAGAGCACTGAACTGGAGCCCAGATCCTCTAATAATACCCCAGATGGGCCCCGGCAGAGGACACGGCCTGTCCTGCAGGCTGCAAGCTTCTCCTTCCAAGAGGGTGTTACACGCAGAGGGAAGCAATCACGTCGCGAGGTTCAAACACCGAGGCACCAAAGAAGACCTCCCTAATAGGAGCTTTGTGGTGAGGGAACTTCTGTGTCACCAGATGGGGTTCATGCCAGCTGACATCTTGGCAGTTATAAACCTACCAGATAGACAGGGCTATGATGTCCGCTTTAAGTTCATGTGTAATCTGGATAGGTTCTGGGCTAGTTTCCCCAGGTTTCAGAAGGTTGGAATAAATACATTTTTATTCCAATCTCCAAACCAGACACTGTCACAGTCAACATCATCTTCTGGAATGAGGCCGTCCCTCCCCAGGACATTGTGGCTCCGGAGACACTGTGACCTTATGTCTGACCTGACTAAGAACAGGGACGATGAAGGTATCTGGACGGGAGGGTGGAAGGTCCTGGTAAAACTGCGCTAGCAGAACAATGTAACATGGCATCTACCCAATTCCTTCTACATTGGGAGAGAGAAAGGCGTCTGCTTCTACCCTAGTCAGCCCAGGAAGTGCTTCAGATGTGGCAAGGCCGAACATCTGGCCAGTGCCTGCACTGTGGTGAAGTGCAATCTATGTGGTGAGGTCGGCCATGTAAGTGCTAACTGTGAGACCATCAGATGTAATCTGTGTGGAAACATGGGCCACCCTCACAGAGATTGCCCAGATGCATGGCACAAGATCTGTAAAGAGCTCCCTGATGAGGAACTGGTGGCAGAGGCTGTAGAGGAGGAGGCCTTGATGTCAGGGACAATACTGACCAGGCAAGAAGTCCAGCAGGGGTCGGATAGTGTAGAGCCAGAACATCAGGGCTTAGAGAATGTGCAGGGTGACATGGAGACTGTCCATCAGGTCCAGCAACTCATCTATTTCACCATCTATACCTGAGGAGAGTAAGAGTAAGCAGGGCAAATGGAGGAAAAAAGACACCTCTTCCCGAAAGCCAGAGGCAAATTACAACATGGGCCAGAGGACCAAGAAAAAAATACTGGTGCAGATGTAATGGTGATAGCTAATAGGTGCGAGGTTCTGACAGAGACAGATGGTGATTACGAGAGACAACTACAAAGATTAGATGCTGAATGTGAAGGAGACACAGGAGACCTCCCAACAAAAAGGAGACCCTGTGCCATAGAAGATCAGGTCAGACATGGAAACAAGTGGCAGACAGAACAACCCAGACTAGGACCTATGATGATGGGGACTTCACTGCTTTTATTTTGTTGTGCTTTGATGCCACGTTTTCTTTAAAAAGTAGCTTCAAGTAACATGAACAGCATAAAAGTAAGGAGTACGAGACACTCTGTGTATGACCATCTCAGGTATCTGGATGCAGATGTCATCTTCTTGCAGGAGACCCGTCTGACCACATTAGGGCTTTCAGTGGAGGTAGAAAGAGATTGGAGGTCTGGTCCTTCTTTCTAGTCACTGGCTGTGGAGCCTTATGCCGGGGTGGAAATCATGTTCACCACCAATAATGTGACAGTACATCGGTTAACAGAGGTGGCTATGGGAAGATGTCTGGTTTTAGAAGTCACTATTCATGGTAGGAGGCTCCGGCTCATTGATATCTATGGCCCACAGTCAGTGGCGGAAAGGATCCAGTTGTTCAGTGAGGTGAAGCAATGTCTCTTTACCTCAGTTCCTCTGGTAATGGCTGGAATCTCAATGTCGCTAGAACATCGGGTGACAGATCCTCTGGCCAAGCAGTGACCAGGGACTCCAAGGTCTTAAATAACATGATCTCTCAGGCAGGTTTAATTGATGTCTTCACACAGGGAGGTAGGAAGCCAAATGTCACCTACTCTTGTGCTGACAGAAGTAGGATAGATTTGGCTTTTGTTAGTCCAGCAGAGACTGTTGCTGGGATGAAGGAGCGAGTAGTCCCTTATTCAGATCATCTGGCCTTGTTTTTCTGCTTAGGAGTCACTAAGTGCCCTGATATTGGTAGGGGGTTATGGAGACTTAACTCCAGTCTTCTGGAGGATCCTTATGTCCAGGATTATGTCCTCTCTCTTTTTCAGCATCAACTACAGAGGGTAGACTTTTACGACAACATGGCCGACTGGTGGGAGGACGTCAAGGAGGAGATCAGATCCCTCTTGAGGAGACGGTCATTTAAGAAAGGGAGGAGTAAGTACAGCCAGTACCTCAAGCTGCGGAAAGAATTGGAGTCACTGTATTTGGTGGGTGGGGATGACAAACTAAAAATCAACCGACTGAAATCTGAGATAAGACAATATCAGTACAGCAGATACACCTCCCTGGTTCTTGAACGGCATTATGGGACCTTAGGGTCATCTGATCCCTTTGAGAACTGTCGGGAGCGCGTGGCAAACAAAGTGGTCACAGGTCTCACTGACTCCCAAGGTGGTTTGCAGGAATCTCGGGAGGGTATCCTGGGGGTGGTGAGATCTTACTATGCTGACCTTGACAGTGGATGAAGTTAAAGTGGCCAATGATAAATTACATCTGAAGAAGGCACCAGGTCCCGATGGTATTACAGCAGAATTTTATAAGAAATTCAAAGCCCAATTGGCTCCAATTCTCATGGATTTGTACAACACTTGTTTAGAAAATCACCTGATGTCTCCATCCATGAGGGTGTCCTCGTTAATTCTGCTGTCTAAAGGTAAGGAGCCTAGTGACATCAAGAACTGGAGGCCTATTGCCCTCTTGAATGTCGACAGGAAAATTCTGGCAAAAATCCTTTTCTCTAGATTAGTCCGTTTGTCCCGGGCACTGTTGGCAGGCTGTCAGTTCGGCACAGTAAACGGGCAGAACATCTCTGGGGCAGTCATCTCGATAAGGGAGATGTTTGAGAGATGTAAAGCTCTTCGGTGTGGGAGATATGTTGTGTTAAAAATAATAGCAGTGTGTTTAAAAAAGTTAATAAAGCTCAAAGTCCTTCTAATAGCTTTTATTTCCATCCACACAAATGCATTGGGAACACTACACACTTCTATTCCAAATCAAAACATGAAGAAAAATATATCAAATTTGTGTTGTTCCTCTAAAAAAAAAAAAATTTGAATAAAAGTGATTAGACTGTTCAAAAAAATAGCAGTGTTTGTCTTCTTCTTTACAAACTCAAACACTCGCTCTATAAACTGAGAAATGTCTGAGGCTTTTCTCTCCTCTGAATCCCGTCACTGATACTCAGTTGTATGGCCGCTGTCTCTGAGACCTGCTGGACGTCTGTGCTGCTCGGAGTCACCACCTTCTGCCCCTGTGACCAGGTTCTCCAGCCCTGGAGGATCGGACCACATTCCACAGTTCTTCTCCATTTCTTGGTTTTGCCTCAGAAACGGCATTTTTGATGTCGCCCACAAGTTTCTTATTGGATTAAGATCCGGGGATCGGGCCGGCCGCTCCATAGCGTCAGTCTTGTTGGTCTGGAGCCGAGATGCTGCCCGTTTACTGCTGTGTTTGGGGTCGTTGTCTTGTTGGAACACCCATTTCAAGGGCATTTCCTCTCTAGCATAAGGCAGCATGACCTCTTCCACTATTCTGATGGATTCACATTGATCCATGATCCCTGGTCTGCGATAAATAGGCCCCACACCGTAGTCTGAGACACATCCCCGTATCATGATGCTTGTCCACCATGCTTCACTGTCTTCACAGTCTACTGTGGCTGAATTCAGTGTTTGGGGGTCGTCTGACAAACTGTCTCCGGCCACTAGACCCAAAAAGAACAGTCTTACTTTCATCAGTCCACAGAATGTCTCTTCAGGCCGGTCAATGTGCTTATTGGCAGATTGTAAGCTCTTCAGCACATGTCTTGTTTCCAGCAGTGGGACTTTGCGGGGGCTTCTTGCAGATCGCTCGGCTTCACATAGGCGTCTTCTCATTGTAACAGGACTCACAGGGAACTTCACACCTTCTTTTATCTTCCTGGAGCTGATTGTTGGCTGAGTCCTTGCCATTTTGGCTATTCTTCTATCCATTCGAATGGTAGTTTTTCGCTTTCTTCCACGTCTTTTTCAGGTTTTGGTTGCCATTTTAAAGCATTTGCGATCATTTTAGCTGAGCAGCCTATCATTTTCTGCACTTATTTATATATTTTCCCCTCTCCAACCAACTTTTTAAAAGGTACGCTGTTCTTCTAAACAATGTCTGGAACGGCCCAGTCTCCTCAGAATTTCTGAGAGAAATGCACTGTAAACGGCAGGTACAACATTTGCTGCCTTCTTTCCTTAAATAAGGGCAATAATTGCCACCTGTTTTTCAAAGAATGAATGATCTCACTCATTGAACTCCACACTGCTATTATTTTGAATATTCCCCTTTCAATTAGTGATTCAATTACACAGAATCAGCAGCAGGTCCTGACTGTTGGATTTCTATTACTCTACTACACCTGCTAGTAAATTATTTGCCATGTAGAAATATCATTTCTATCAACAACAGTGATTGATCAGGTTAGTGATGTGTGACTGCTATTATTTTGAACACAACTGTATGTTGTTGGTCTTGACCTGGCAAGAGCCTTTTACAGAGTAGACCATGAGGATCTATGGGCCACTTTGTCAAAGTACGGTATTCTGGGACAATTTATTGATTGGCTGAAAACCTTGTATATAGAGAGGCAGAGAGCTTTCCTCTGGTCAATGGTTGGCAGGGTGGCACGTTCAGGGTTGCGGCAGGGGTGAGACAGGGTTGCCCGTTGAGTCCACTGCTGTATGCGTTTGCCTTAGACCCGTTTCTGAGGTCACTGCAGGAGTGTGGTTTTCGGGGGGTGCCGGTCCCCCACTGCTTGCCTCTGAGTGTCGTTGCCTACGTGGATGATGTGACGGTGGCGATATCTGAACCTCGTGAGGTGGAGAGGTTGTTGGCAGCCATCAGAAGCTACTCGGAGGCCTCAGGGTCTCTGGTCAACCTTGAGAAGAGTCAAGCTTTCTGGACACTGAATTCTGATCCAGATTTTGATCTGCCACAATTTGTCAAAGCCTCCACCCATATTAAAATCCTTGGGGTTAAATTCGGTAGCGACGAGAACGCCAGGATAAATTGGGAGGAAAAGTTGGAAGCTGGACATGCAAAGGTTCAGAGATGGAAGAACTGGAGGCTGACCTAGAGAGAAAGGGTTAAAATGTTGAAGACTTACCTGGTCCCTGTCTTCTTATACATCTCTGTTGTCTTTCCTTTGCCAGAATCTTTCTCGGCTAGGCTCTTTAGCCTGTTCTTCCAGCTTCTTTGGGGGAACAGGTTGAACCCAGTTAAAAAAGGCATCACCTACCTACAGAGGAGAGAGGGTGGGCTGGATATGATAAATCCAAGGTGTCACAACCAGACAGCTGAGAAGCTCTGACAGAAGCCTTTCAGAACCTCCCCCTTGAGTTTCTGTGTTGTGGTATTCAGTTACTCATCTCGTTAGCCTCTCTCAGCTGTCATGTGTTGGACTAATTGCTTCCCTTTAAATTCCTCCCCATGAATGCTTTACTGGGCGGCTTATACTTCTTCCTGGAGTGTGTGTGCATGCTCATCTGGTTCTCCTCTCTTCTACAAAGTTAAGTGTGGAACATTTATCTGTTATTTTCTGTTTGCTGGATCCCAGGTGACCCTGACTCCCTCCGTATCTTGTGTAGGGAGCCGGTGGTCGTGTCCCCTCACTATTGTAGGTAGTTCAGGGGTTATATAGTCAAGGTACGTGGATATGCAAACCTCCACCATTCGGATCTTTGCATAGGCTGAGCAGCCAGGGAAAGTGCCAGGTCTTCTGCAGGGGTCTCCCTTTTGTTCCTTAGCTTTTGGATCCAGCGACTCATTTATGCATGTTGTTTTGCCTTGTTTCCTGTACACCGTCCGTGACATTATAGGCCACCATAACCGTCTCAAGCATGGATCCGGTTTCACTTTTGGCTGAACGCCTTCAGGGTCTTTCATTGGAGGTAGCTGATCTCCGCAGGACTTTTTCTCAGCTTCAAGTGACCGGTTCAGCTGGCGTTCATGGAGTTTGTTCTGAGCCTAAGATCTCTCTCCCGGATACGTTCTCCGGGGGTAGTGAGAATTTTGTGCGTTTTAGAGAGGCTTGCAAACTCCATTTTCACCTTCTTCCCCATTCCTCTGGTGATGAGGAACGGAGGGTGGGGATCATTATATCGCTGCTCAGAGGTAACGCTCAGTCCTGGGCCTTTTCGCTGCCGGAGGGGGCACGGCCCCTCCGTTCAGTGGATGAATTCTTTTTAGCCCTGGGTCAGATATATGATGATCCGGATCGTATTGCTCTGGCTGAGTCTAGACTACGTCTATTATGCCAGGGTAAACAGTCCGCAGAGATATACTGCTCAGAATTTCGGAGATGGGCAGCTGATACTGGTTGGAATGATGCTGCACTCCGAAGTCAATTTTGCCATGGTCTTTCAGAGGGATTGAAAGATGCATTTGCCTTTCATGAAAGGCCTATTTCTTTGGACTCTGCTATGTCTCAGGCCGTTCGTATTGACAGGCGTCTTAGAGAGAGAGGAGAGATGTCCCCTTCCTGTCATACTCGGTCCCAGGACTGTGCAGCGGTCCCATTCTGTGCGCAGGGGTCTCAGTCGCTGTCAGCCCCTTCTGAGCAGGAGCCCATGCAGCTGGGGTTGATTGCTTCTGACAATAGAAGATTCAGCTCGCATGGGAGGGTTTGTTTTTGTTGTGGAGGTATTAATCATTTGGCAAATATTTGTCCCTCTAGGAGATTCAGGCAGTTTTCTGGGAGTAATAAAGAAACAAAGAGGAAGAAATCTTTTAAAAATGTTCCGTCTGTTACTATTGGCAGGGTTGAGGCGGAAATTGAAGGTTTTCCGTTTGCTTGCAGTTCCCGTTTTGTCCTGCCGGCTAGGGTGGCGCTAGAGAGCAAGAACATTTTTTGAGAGATTTTTGTGGATAGTGGAGCAGCGGTTAATCTCATTGATAATCACTTTGCGATAACTCATGGTTTCCAGGTGTGCGCTTTGAGAAAGGATATTCCTGTTTTTGCTATCGATTCCGCTCCACTTTCTCAGAAATCATTAAAGGGCATAGTTCACAATATCCGTTTAATTGTGAGTGATGCTCATGTTGAGGATGTGTCATGTTTCGTCCTTAGCGGTTTGCCTACCCCTCTGGTGTTGGGGCTACCCTGGCTCACTAAACATAACCCCACCATTGATTGGCAAGCGAGGCAAATAAATGGTTGGAGTGACTTTTGCAGAGAGAATTGCCTCACGACATCTGTTTCTGAGGTTGCTACTAAGACTGTACCATCTTTTCTCTCTAATTTTTCGGATGTCTTCTCTGAGAGTGGAGTTCAGGATTTGCCCCCGCACAGGGAGTACGATTGCCCTATTAATCTCATCCCAGACGCCAAGCTGCCTAAATCTCGTTTATACAATCTTTCCCAACCTGAGAGGATCGCTATGCGTGCTTATATCTCTGAGAGTCTGAGAAAGGGACACATACGACCCTCGAAGTCACCTGTTGCCGCTGGTTTTTTCTTTGTTAAGAAAAAAGATGGCTCTTTAAGACCTTGTCTGGATTTCAGGGAGCTGAACAATATCACAATTCGTGACCCTTATCCGCTTCCTCTGATCCCTGGACCTGTTTAACCAGGTTGTTGGGGCTAAAGTCTTTTCCAAATTAGATCTAAGAGGGGCATACAACCTGGTCAGGGTCAGAGAAGGGGACGAATGGAAGACGGCCTTCAATACCCCTGAGGGCCATTTTGAAAATTTGGTTATGCCTTTTGGTTTGATGAATGCCCCAGCCGTTTTTCAGCATTTCGTGAACAGCATTTTTTATCATTTGATGGGAAAATTTGTATTGGTGTATTTGGATGACATTTTGATTTTTTCTTCCGATTTCAAAACTCATAAGGAACACTTACGTCAGGTCTTGCTCATCCTGCAGGAGAATAAATTATATGCGAAACTGGAAAAATGTGTGTTTGCGGTTCCAGAAATTCAATTTCTGGGGTTTCTTCTCTCCGCTTCTGGTTTTCGCATGGACCCCGAGAAGGTCCGCGCTGTGCTTCAGTGGGAGCTTCCTGAGAATCAGAAGGCGCTGATGCGTTTTTTGGGCTTTGCCAATTATTACAGGAAGTTTATTTTGAATTATTCTTCTATTGTTAAACCACTCACTGATATGACCAGAAAGGGGGTAGATTTTTCTTCTTGGTCAGTAGAGGCGCGTAAGGCTTTTTCTGATATCAAGGAGAGTTTTGCTTCCGCTCCCATCTTGGTGCAACCTGATGTTTCTTTACCCTTCATAGTTGAGGTTGATGCTTCTGAGGTGGGTGTGGGGGCGGTCTTGTCTCAGGGTTCCTCTCCTGCCAATTGGCGACCGTGTGCCTTTTTCTCAAGAAAACTCTCCTCCGCAGAGAGAAATTACGATGTGGGAGATAGGGAATTGTTGGCCATCAAGTTGGCTTTTGAGGAATGGCGCCATTGGCTAGAGGGAGCCAGACACCCTATTACCGTATTTACTGACCATAAAAATCTGGCCTACTTGGAGTCAGCCAAGCGTCTGAACCCGAGACAGGCCAGATGGTCTTTGTTCTTTTCTAGGTTTAATTTTGTTGTCACGTTTCGCCCTGGAGTTAAGAATGTGAAGGCAGATGCCCTGTCACGTTGTTTTCCGGGAGGCGGGAATTTTGAAGACCCGGGTCCCATTTTGGCTGAAGGTGTGGTGGTCTCGGCTCTTTTTCCTGAATTGGAGGCAGAGGTGCAGGCAGCCCAGTCAGAGGCTCCTGATCTTTGTCCTCCTGGGAGGTTGTTTGTGCCTCTCGCTTTAAGACACAAGATTTTTAAAGAACACCACGATACGGTCCTTGCTGGGCACCCGGGGGTAAGAGCCACACTGGATCTCATCGCTCGGAGATTCTGGTGGCCTGCGCTTCATAAGTCGGTTGAGGGTTTTGTGGCAGCCTGCGAGACTTGCGCTCGTGCCAAAGTCCCTCATTCACGGCCATCAGGTCCTCTCCTTCCCTTACCCATTCCTTCCCGTCCTTGGACACATCTGTCCATGGACTCCATAACGGACCTGCCTCGTTCCTCGGGGAAGACTGTGATCCTGGTGGTGGTGGACCGTTTTAGCAAAATGGTGCATTTCATCCCTTTTCCTGGTTTGCCCAATGCTAAGATGCTGGCGCAGGCATTTATTGATCACATTGTCAAATTGCACGGTATTCCTTCAGACATAGTCTCTGATAGGGGCATGCAGTTTGTTTCCAGATTCTAGAAGGCTTTCTGTTCTCGCTTGGGGGTTCGGTTGTCATTCTCTTCTGCTTTCCACCCGCAGTCGAATGGCCAGACAGAGCGCGTCAATCAGAATCTGGAGACATATCTGCGCTGTTTTGTGGCGGAGAATCAAGAGGATTGGTGTTCTTTTTTGTCCCTTGCTGAGTTTGCTTTAAATAACCGTCGTCAGGAGTCCTCTGATAAGTCACCATTTTTTGGTGCATATGGGTTTCATCCGCAGTTTGGGACTTTCTCGGGAGAGGGGTCTTCTGGTTTACCTGATGAGGACAGATTCTCCTCGTCTTTGTCATCTATTTGGCAAAAGATTCAAGATAATCTAAAGAGCATGAGTGAGAGATATAAGCGTGTGGCTGATAAGAGACGTGTGCTTGGTCCGGACCTGAATGTTGGTGATCTGGTGTGGTTGTCTACTAAGAATATCAAATTGAAGGTTCCCTCCTGGAAGTTGGGTCCTAGGTTTATTGGGCCTTACAAAATCCGGTCTGTCATCAATCCTGTTGCATACCGTCTTGATCTTCCTCAGACTTGGAAGATCCATAATGTTTTTCATAAGTCCTTATTGAAACCTTATGTTCAACCCATTGTACCCTCGCCTTTGCCTCCTCCTCCGATTATGGTTGATGGGAATCTTGAATTTCAGGTCTCTAGGATTGTGGATTCTCGTCTTGTCCGCGGTTCTCTTCAGTACCTTGTTCATTGGGAGGGGTATGGTCCTGAGGAGAGGATGTGGGTCCCAGTGACGGACATTAAGGCCTCTCGTCTCATCAGGGCTTTCCATAGGTCCCATCTTGAGAAGGTGGGTTCTGAGTGTCCGGAGTCCACTCGTAGAGGGAGGGGTACTGTCACAACCAGACAGCTGAGAAGCTCTGACAGAGGCCTTTCAGAACCTCCCCCTTGAGTTTCTTTGTTGTGGTATTCAGTTACTCATCTCGTTAGCCTCTCTCAGCTGTCATGTGTTGGACTAATTGCTTCCCTTTAAATTCCTCCCCAGAATGCTTTTCTGGGCGGCCTATACTTCTTCCTGGAGTGTGTGTGCATGCTCATCTGGTTCTCCTCTCTTCTACAAAGTTAAGTGTGGAACATTTATCTGTTATTTTCTGTTTGCTGGATCCCAGGTGACCCTGACTCCCTCCGTATCTTGTGTAGGGAGCCGGTGGTCATGTCCCCTCACTATTGTAGGGTGCTCAGGGGTTATATAGTCAAGGTACGTGGATATGCAAACCTCCACCATTCGGATCTTTGCATAGGCTGAGCAGCCAGGGAAAGTGCCAGGTCTTCTGCAGGGGTCTCCCTTTTGTTCCTTAGCTTTTGGATCCAGCGACTCATTTATGCATGTTGTTTTGCCTTGTTTCCTGTACACCGTCCGTGACACAAGGGTGCTCTTTGACTCTTTGTTCCTAAAAGTTCATTTTGGTTGCCTGGACTCGGAGAACAGCTCCCTGTGGGTGAACAGTGTCAGGGACTGGATATTGCCTTTTGCAGATTCTTGGGTGCGAGGCGGCAGTCTCAAGAGGGGTTGGTTGACTCGTGACTACCTCCCCCAGTACCTGGACTATGGTCTTAGATGCCTGAAGAAGTGGGGTACAGAGAAGTCTTACATTCAGACTAAGACCAGGAAAGAGCTGTACTCCAGGGTATGTAAGACCTTCTTCTGTTTACAGCCCACACTGAAAGACTGTACGACCACCATCTTACAGGACAGTCTGAGGTTCCTCAATGGCGTAAGGCTCCCTCCTAAATTTTATGATATTGCTTGGCTGTCCTTACATGGGAAGCTTTTTGTTAAAAAGAATCAAAAAATTTTGAGCGTGTCAGAACGCATGTGTGCCTTGGGTTGTCAGCAGGAAGAGACCATGGCACATTTTATAATAGAGAAAAATATGGCAGGAAATATCCCGTAAGCTAAAAATCCCAAGACTGCAGTCTCTAAAATACCCAGATATCATCTATGGGGGGCCATCTCATGTCGGCGACATTGACCGGGGGACCATGTATCTCATCATTACCGTCATCAACGTACTATCACTGGAAAACCAGAACCAGAGTGTCCATCAGTAACGAGCCATTCCAGCACACAAAAGCAATGACCCTCATCATGTCAGAGCTGAGGTGGATCAAATCTCTGGAAGTCAGGAAAAATGGGAACAACGTGACATTTTTGGGATTTGATGATACTTTTAATGCAATTGAATTATGTTTGATTGGTATTATTTTTCTTTTAACATATATTGAAATTATGAGTTTACCCTGTATGGGGAGGGGTATGATTTCTGTTTAATGACCATTGTTTTTCAAAAGTTTTTTGGAAATGTATATTTTATTATTTCTGTTTGCTTTTACTAATAAAAAATGCCTCCTATGTACAAGAATATAACTACTATAATACTGCCTCCTATGTACAAGAATATAACTACTATAATACTGCCTCCTATGTACAAGAATATAACTACTATAATACTGCCTCCTATGTACAAGAATATAACTGCTATAATACTGCCTCCTATGTACAAGAATATAACTGCTATAATACTGCTCCTATGTACAAGAATATAACTGCTATAATACTGCTCCTATGTACAAGAATATAACTACTATAATACTGCTCCTATGTACAATAATATAACTACTATAATACTGCCTCCTATGTACAAGAATATAACTACTATAATACTGCCTCCTATGTACAAGAATATAACTACTATAATACTGCCTCCTATGTACAAGAATATAACTGCTATAATACTGCTCCTATGTACAAGAATATAACTGCTATAATACTGCTCCTATGTACAAGAATATAACTACTATAATACTGCTCCTATGTACAATAATATAACTACTATAATACTGCCTCCTATGTACAAGAATATAACTACTATAATACTGCCTCCTATGTACAAGGATATAACTACTATAATACTGCCTCCTATGTACAAGAATATAACTACTATAATACTGCTTATATGTACAAGAATATAACTGCTATAATACTGCCTCCTATGTACAAGAATATAACTACTATAATACTGCTCCTATGTACAAGACTATAACTACTATAATACTGCTCCTATGTACAAGACTATAACTACTATAATACTGCTCCTATGTACAAGACTATAACTACTATAATACTGCTCCTATGTACAAGAATATAACTGCTATAATACTGCCTCCTATGTACAAGAATATAACTGCTATAATACTGCTCCTATGTACAAGAATATAACTACTATAATACTGCTCCTATGTACAAGAATATAACTACTATAATACTGCCTCCTATGTACAAGAATATAACTGCTATAATACTGCCTCCTATGTACAAGAATATAACTGCTATAATACTGCTCCTATGTACAAGAATATAACTGCTATAATACTGCTCCTATGTACAAGACTGCTCCTATGTACAAGAATATAACTGCTATAATACTGCTCCTATGTACAAGAATATAACTGCTATAATACTGCTCCTATGTACAAGAATATAACTGCTATAATACTGCTCCTATGTACAAGAATATAACTGCTATAATACTGCTCCTATGTACAAGAATATAACTGCTATAATACTGCTCCTATGTACAAGAATATAACTGCTATAATACTGCCTCCTATGTACAAGAATATAACTGCTATAATACTGCCTCCTATGTACAAGAATATAACTGCTATAATACTGCCTCCTATGTACAAGAATATAACTGCTATAATACTGCTCCTATGTACAAGAATATAACTGCTATAATACTGCTCCTATGTACAAGAATATAACTGCTATAATACTGCCTCCTATGTACAAGAATATAACTACTATAATACTGCCTCCTATGTACAAGAATATAACTACTATAATACTGCTCCTATGTACAAGAATATAACTACTATAATACTGCTCCTATGTACAAGAATATAACTACTATAATACTGCTCCTATGTACAAGAATATAACTACTATAATACTGCTCCTATGTACAAGAATATAACTACTATAATACTGCTCCTATGTACAAGAATATAACTACTATAATACTGCTACTATGTACAAGAATATAACTGCTATAATACTGCTACTATGTACAAGAATATAACTGCTATAATACTGCTCCTATGTACAAGAATATAACTACTATAATACTGCTCCTATGTACAAGAATATAACTACTATAATACTGCCTCCTATGTACAAGAATATAACTACTATAATACTGCCTCCTATGTACAAGAATATAACTACTATAATACTGCTCCTATGTACAAGAATATAACTACTATAATACTGCTCCTATGTACAAGAATATAACTACTATAATACTGCTCCTATGTACAAGAATATAACTACTATAATACTGCTCCTATGTACAAGAATATAACTACTATAATACTGCCTCCTATGTACAAGAATATAACTACTATAATACTGCTCCTATGTACAAGAATATAACTACTATAATACTGCTCCTATGTACAAGAATATAACTACTATAATACTGCTCCTATGTACAAGAATATAACTACTATAATACTGCTCCTATGTACAAGAATATAACTACTATAATACTGCCTCCTATGTACAAGAATATAACTACTATAATACTGCCTCCTATGTACAATAATATAACTACTATAATACTGCTCCTATGTACAAGAATATAACTACTATAATACTGCCCCTATATAAGGATATGAGTGGTATAATACCGCACAGTAATGTTTATACGTTTAGCTATAGATTCTGACACATACGGGGAAGCATTTCCAGGATTTTCCATGTGCTGATGGCTCCTTCGTCTCTGCTGCTCCGTACTCCGGATTAGTGACCTGCACATGTATTGTGGCGTCATACGATGTGCTTGTATTTAGCTGACAGGCCGCACACTGGATGCGACTGTTAGATTGTCCTGTGGACTGTGAGATGCCGCCCTGGGCTCAGCGCACGGAGTTGTGTTCCCATAGAAACAGCCGTACGCCTGATGGGAGCTGATCGGCACACAGAGGACTTCGAGGGGCTGCACCCTCCCCCCAGTAATGCCTGTCACTAATTAAGTGGCCTGTAGGCGCTGTCAGCAGAGAACACAGAGGTGCAGTATTATACATAGGGATAATGTACAGGTGAACTATAAGGATGTTACAGATCAGCTCTATATCATACACTGCGCAGCTGCTGCAGAACATCTTCAGGGAGCATCACATCATCACTAGGTATATGACATCATACAGTGAAGTCCAAAAATATTGGGACATGGACACAATTCTAACATTTTGGGCTCTATACACCACCACAATGGATGTGAAATGAGACGTACAAGATGTGCTTTACCTGCAGACTGTCAGCTCTACCTGCAGACTGTCAGCTTTACCTGCAGAATGTCAGCTGTACCTGCAGACTGTCAGCTGTAATCTGAGGGGATTTACATCCAGATCAGGTGAACGGTGCAGGAATTACAGCAGTTTGCAGATGTGTCTCCCACTTGTTAAGGGACCAGAAGTAATGGGACAACTGTCTTCTCGCCTGTCCCATGGCCGGTGTGTGTTATTCCCTCATTATCCCAATTACAATGAGCAGATACAAGGTCCAGAGGTCATTTCCAGTCTGCTATCTGCTATTTGCATTTGGAATCTGTTGCTGTGAACTCTCAAGCTGAGATCCAAAGAGCGGTCACCATCAGTGAAGCCACCATTAGGCTGAAAAACACCACAAACCCATCAGAGAGATAGCAAAAACATCAGGCGCGGCCAAAACAACAGTTTGGAACATTCTTAAAAAGAAGGAACGCATCGGTGAGCTCAGCAACACCAAAAGACCCGGAAGACCACGGAAAACAACTGTGGTGGATGAGCGAAGAATTCTTTCCCTGGTGAAGAAAACGCCCTTCACAACAGTTGGCCGGATCAAGAACACTCTCCAGGAGGTAGGTGTATGTGTGTCAGAGTCAACAATCAGGAGAAGACTTCATCAGAGTGAATACAGAGGGTTCACCACAAGATGGAAACCATTGGTGAGCCTCAAAAACAGGATGGCCAGATTAGAGTTTGCCAAACGACATCTAAAAAAGCCTTCACAGTTCTGGAACAACATCCTATGGACAGATGAGACCAAGATCAACTTGTCCCAGAGCGATGGGAAGAGAAGAGTATGGAGAAGGAAAGGAGCTGCTCATGGTGCTAAGCATACCACCTCATCAGTGAAGCATGGTGGTGGTAGTGTCATGGCGTGGGCATGTATGGCGGCCAATGGAACTGCTTCTCTAGTATTTATTGATGATGTGACTGCTGACAAAAGCAGCAGGATGGATTCTGAAGGGTTTCGGGCAATATTATCTGCTCATATTCAGCCAAATGCTTCAGAACTCATTGGACGGCGCTTCACAGAGCAGATGGACAATGACCCAAAGCACAAAGCATACTGCAAAAGCAACCAAAGAGTTTAAGGGAAAGAAGGGGAATGTTCTGCAATGGCCGAGTCAATCCCCGGACCTGAATCCGATTGAGCATTTCACTTGCTGAAGACAAAACTGAAGGGAAAATGCCCCAAGAACAAGCAGGAACTGAAGACAGTCGCAGTAGAGGCCGGGCAGAGCCTCACCAGGGATGAAACCAGCGTCTGGGGATGTCTATGCGTTCCAGACTTCAGGCTGTAACTGACTGCAAAGGATTTACAACCAAGTATTAAAAAGTGAAAGTTTGATTTATGATTATTATTCTGTCCCATTACTTCTGGTCCCTTAACAAGTGGGAGGCACAGATGCAACTGCTGTAATTCCTGCACCGTTCACCTGATCTGGATGTAAATACCCTCAGATTACAGCTGACAGTCTGCAGGTACAGCTGACAGTCTGCAGGTACAGCTGACAGTCTGCCGGTACAGCACATCTTGTTCGTCTCATTTCACATCCATTGTGGTGGTGTATAGAGCCAGAAATGTTACAATTGTGTCCATGTCCCAATATTTATGGACCGGACTGTATGAATCCGGCTGGTAGAGCTGAACAAGTTGTTACAATGTATCCGTATTGCGTTCAATGCTTACTGTCAGTGAGTGAAAATGCTGAAAACCCCTCCTGACCTAGCCCTGCTCACACAGCTGATGGGCTTGTTACTATGTGCCAGTGCAGAATTAACGGCCTGGTGTCTGGCTCCCAGAGGGGACGGTCTACACTGACACATTGTCACAAACAATCAGCTGTGTGAGCAGGACTAGATCAAGGGGAGCCTTCCGCCTCTGGATGTTATGTTCCCAGTATTAACCCCTTCAGTTCTGTGTGTGGACCTGCTGCTCTGCCCCGCTGACATCAATAAAGCTGAGCTGCAGTACCAGACACGGCCTGTGGACGATGGTGGAGCCGTTTTTGAGCAATTTCATAATCCTGGACAACCCCTTCACCTTTGACGGGGCCAGGTTTTAGGTTCAGTCTTCATTTTTATATTTTTGATTTATCCCCGCGATGCTCGCTGTGTGCAGGATGGCGCCATGTCATCTCCCATAGAATGTAATGCAGAAAAAAAATAAAATAAAATAAATTATTTGTGGGGCGAGGTTCGGGTTTATTTTTATTGTTCCTCTAGATTTATATTGTTTTTAATATTCAAAAGTTTTATTCTTTTTTTATTTATTTTTTGCATTGTGAAACCCATAACTTTATTAGTCCACGTGGAACTATATTTTGGGGCGCACTGCAGTTTTTATTGGCACCATTTTGGGGAACATGCAACTTTTTGATGATTTTTATTCACTTTTTTTGGGAGATGAGAAACCCAGACGTTCCGTCACTAACTCTTCAGACATTTCTGGATTAGAAGTAACGTTTTTTATATTATTGATGGGAAACGCAGTTACTTTTCAATATTTGTGCTTTTTATCATTTTAAAGACTTTCATGAAGCTTTTTTTTTATTTTTTTCTTCACTGTTTCTCTAGTCCCACGGGGGGGACCTGAACCTGCGATCACACGATTTCACTCTACTCATGGGGTCGGTTTCTGACTGATCAGATGCTGTGGTCATGTATGACTGTGGCATCTGAGGGGTTAAAGGGCCAGGATCGGAGTCATCCCCGCCACTGCCGGCAGGTGTCAGGCGTATAACACCCAATTCTGTCTTAAATATCTATGAATCCCTTCAGATATTTTCAAAATCTCTGCCAGATGTCAGTGAATGGGAACGTTCTGGAGGCAGAGACCCCATCCTCCTCCATGCTCACTGCTGAGGGTTTGTCGTGTCCTTTGTGAGCCATGCGCGAGGAGCCCCCTGGGGGTCTGTACACACTGTCCGGGCCCCTCACCCTGCAGGTCGCGGATGTCACATGCGACTCGTGTTTTCCTCATTTGGTAATTACTTATAAATAAACACACCGGCTGTTAGAAATTGGCCCCTGGGGGCCCGATGCAGGTGAGGCGTGTCAAGCCAGTCTCTGTAGATCACTGCCCTCTAATTATAGAGTATAACACGGAGAGCGGCGCTCCGGGCGGAGACGTCATCAAGAGACATCCAGAAAAACAGAACGTCAAAAGGAAGGGATCCATGAGGCTGCCCCCTAGTGTTCAGCATTACAGCCCACTGACCCGTCACCCAGCTTTCCCAGGGTCCTGAGAGCAAACCTCTACTATTCCTTCTGGAAATCAAGCAGAACAGTGCTTCAATCTGTCACTACCTTCAAGATATTTGCTTGCAGTCAATGAATAAAAACAGTATTTATTCCATTCTGAAGCTGAAAGCTTGTCCATACCTAGTTCTGCTGTCACAGCTTAGGGTTTGTTACTACGTGTCAGCGTAGGCGAGTGCTAGCACCCTGCAGCAAAGGACAGCAGACAGCTTTGCATGCGTTTGTGGTTCACAGAACTGATACGTAGTGACAAACCTTCAGCTGCAGCCAGGAATGCTCAGCACGGTTATTTCTTCCTATACTGACACACTGTAACAAATTCTGCAGTGAACACTGAATCCGCTCGTTTTTCTGGTTCTGGGAAGCCATCTTCATGCATCGTCATGTAAACTGTCACGGATTCTGCAGAGATTTCTCCATGTCCGCACCCATTCATTGACAGCAAGAACTTATCCAAAATATTAATTCATTATACAACTATCAAAGCAGTCTGCTTCTTCCCATGAACAGCGCCCCTCCAATCCTAGAGGACACACCTGGTATTACAGCTGATCCTCACTAAAGTGAATAACTAAACTGCAATACCAGTTACTGCCCAGGGAAAGGAGGGGCGCTGTTCTCACTCTCTAATTCAGGACACGCCCTTTAAGCCTTGTTTACAGGAGACTGTACCGGCCCTTTAAGTCTTCTCTCTGTACATTCCAGGCATATAAATGGATGCCGACTGCGCCACACTTACACCAATAACCTTTATTGTCATCAGAATTTGGCAACGGTTAAGACGCTCACCGCCCGCGTATGACGCCATATTTGCGCTCATTCCTCCAGGGTCAGAGTTCAGCTCAGGCACTTAGTTGCTTCTCCGCCGGATGGTACGTCAGAGTCCTCAGTACTTGGCTTCGAGACGGGCGCTACATTAGATTCCCGGAAGGCGAAAATAATAAGATGGAGAAGAGGGCGCTCGGCCCGACACTGGATCAACGTGACGCGGACCGCGCGGATGTCAGCGGAGTTCTATGGGCTATAACGACCGCCATCTTACAAGAAAAGGACACTTAAAAACGGATTCTTGGCGAATAAAAATCTCATCCTGAAATGCGACAAAATTCAATTTAAAAGATGAAAAATGTAAAAAAAAAAAAATTAAAAAAGATCAGTCCCCACCGCATACGTCGTGGACAGACCTCACACCCCGCGCCCTCGGCACCCGACCGCCGCACGGAGAATTTACCGCTCAATAACAAAAAAATATATAATAATTGAAAAAGATATAGATTAAAAAACAAAAACAAAACTATTAAAGTCCAACTTTACGATTGGTCGCGAGCTGGCGGTGAATTTCCGGGGAGACCTGCTCGCTCCTGCATTGGGACGGGGCTTCGAGGGACTGTCCTGGGTCTCGTGGACTAAGGCCATCCTGGTGACACGTACTGAGAAACGCTGCTCCGACAGGACGCCAGGTATCAGAACAGGACGCAGTGACAGCCTTTCTTGTCCTTCTCCTTCCGCGTCGGCTCCGGAGACGGGGGGCATTCCTGCTCCTGAAACTTCCTGCAGACAGAGAAGACAAACTCAGCGAATGATGGGAGTTATGGGCACGGGCGTGTCCTCAACAGCTCGGCCATAACTGTGTTATACAACATTCTACAACTTACTGATATATTTTGTGTTTCGACTCTTCAATATTTCTCTGCTTGTTGTCAGTGAATAGAAATATTTACTATTTAAATCCAGCAGAACGGCGCAGAACCTGCACTGATACATTGTAACAAACTCAGACAGGGAAGCCGTGTGCCGATGAGGAACTTTATAGATGTTAATGGTGTTTCCATTTACGGACAGCAAGCAGAGATCCTGACTGATAAGAGTTAGGGCTCATGCACACAAACTTATTTTCTTTCCGCGTCCGTTCTGTTTTTTTTGCGGACTGTATGCGGAACCATTCACCAAGTTACTCCATGTTTGTTCCGTTTCCGTATGTTCCATGTCCGTTCCGCAAAAAAATAAAAATAGAACATGTCCTATTATTGTCCGCATTACGGACAAGGATAGGACTGTTCTATTACTGGCCCGCTGTTCCATTTCGCAAATACGGAATGCACACGGACGCCATCCGTATTTTTTGCGGTCCGCAAAACACATATGGTCGTGTGCATGAGCCCTTACTGACAGGCGTCTCATTTCCCGATCTACGATGGCCGCTGCGCTCACCTCACTACTCGCACCAGTTCATGAAAAGCTTGATCAACGTTCATCCGGATTTTGGCGGACGCCTCCATATACGTCACTTTCAGCTGCTGCGCCGACTGCTGCCCTTCCTCCTGCGTTACCTGTGAAGAGCAACGTGATGGCAGTGGGTGCGATACTGAGTCCACGGCCGACCTGCTGACCCCCAACATTAATTACCCACATGAAGATCCAAGCACCAGCCTGCAGTTCTGGGGGTGTTCGGGATCTTACAGGGGGGACGCCCTGTGCTATTCTAACACAACATAAAAAAGAGCTGTGGAGGAACCCCGCAGCAAGAGCTGAAGCCTCCCCGTGTGCCTCAGGCCTCCTGGCTCACAACTGTGGCTGTTGTAGATGCCATCAATCTTCAATGCTTTGTGCCACCTGCTGGTGGAAGGTGGGTATTACACGGGTAAAGTATGAAGATGGCGCCGCTGATTATTTGGACTTCATTGTGTCTGACAGAACGATCCTAACCTATGAATGAATGGAAGACTTGTCTGTAATGTTTGTACAAGGCGTTGTCCCATTTACTTCATAGAATCAAGGACTTGTTTGTAACGGTTTGTTCAGTAAAGGCCCCATTACACGGAGCGAACGTCGTACAGATTCTTGTGCGAGCGAAAATGGATGAGAATCGTGTGATACAATAGGTATGAACGATTGAAAGAGGAGTGATAAATCGTTAGTTTTTCATCCAAAAAATTATCACTCCTCGATGGATTGTGCATCGTGTCCCCGTATGACGTCTGCTGGTGCAATAGAACCTGTAGGCATTGTCTGCCGAGGTTATCCCTGGATTCAGATTTATTGCGGATCTGGGAATCTGCTGCTCCGAGCTCCGGAATTATAACAGATGAACAAGATACACACAGTGACCCTCATGGAGCGCATGCGCAGGCTACATTCCACTAGGGGATGAAGCTCTATAGTTAAACAGCATAAATGCTGGAACTTTTCACGGAGCGGTCAGAAGCTCGCCACGAGGGGCGCCGTGTGCAGGAGCTGGTGGTTTCCCAATGAGACTCTGATTGCTTAAGCTAAAAGGGCGTCCCAGCTGGTGTGTCGCTGTCAATGTAAGGTATTTATCCTTTGTATATACTGAACATGCAAGAGAAGGACATTATGGGGGTCATTTATTAAAACAGAAATACGCCTATATTAGGTGTATTTATGGCGCAGATTGCGGTGCAAAGGTCCTCTGCGCTGCAATCTGCGACTTCTCCCCGCTCATACCAGCTCTACAAAAGTGGTGGTGGTGCAGGCGAGGAAGGGGATGCTCGGAGGCCGTCTTACATTTAGAACTGGCGCTGGATGCGCTGAAGTTACGGAGAGGCCAGCGCCAGTGCAACAAGTAATATCACGGAGTAGGCGCTCTCTCCCAGGGCAACACCCCGAGCCCGTAAATACAATGTTACAGAAATCGAAGTTAGAAGGTTGGAGGGCGCTGCGATCTCTGGAGGTTACGAGGAAGTCTAATCCAACGGTATCAAAACAAATCTCCATGCGTGTATCCCCCCCCCCCCCCTCAGAGGTTGCTGCGATACACGCACGGATTCAAGCATCAGTGGATGGGTAAAGTAGCCAGTGCGGCACTCCGATTAAATGAGGAGAGTATTTGGCAAACACACTATCGGCCGTGAACGGACTGCGCCATTAATCAGACACACGGGATTCTTTAGATTTACAGTTGCGCCGGAGTCACCAGCGGCGTGCACTCCTGCTGAATGGCGCATGAACCCTTACACAACTGGGAATACAATCACTGCTCCTTATTAAAAATAGCTATAGGACCTTAAATATATTCTGTGATACTAATTGGACACACAGGACTTTATGTATTTCCCGCTGCCCGGAGCTCGGCGCACTCTTACTGGACGGTGCGTGAACGTGACAACGACAGTCACAGAATTGTATTTCTATTCTACTCGATACAATCAGATCGCTGCTGTTTGTAATTCTCTACAGTATTGCTTTGAGATTTTATATTTCTTTATAATTGTATTTTTATATTTGTATTTGGTTTCAGAATAAATTTACATAAAATCACTGAAAAAAGGTGCACCTCAATAATATGCGACTGACCAGTACCGGCCGGACCCTCACGCTGATGTGAAAGGGCTCTTACTATGGCAGCGAGTCGGTCCTTAGCACCTATCAGACTACGATAGGTAGTTTAGGCCTCTTTCACACTTGCGTTGTCCGGATCCAGCGTGTACTCCACTTGCCGGAATTACACGCCGGATCTGGAAAAACGCAAGTGTACTGAAAGCATTTGAAGACGGATCCGTCTTCAAAATGCTTTCAGTGTTACTATGGCACCCAGGACGCTATTAAAGTCCTGGTTGCCATAGTAGTAGTGGGGAGCGGGGGAGCGGTGTACTTACCATCCGTGCAGCTCCCGGGGCGCTCCAGAATGACGTCAGAGCGCCCCGTGCGCATGGATGTCGTGTTCCATGTGATCACGTGATCCATGCGCTTGGGGCGCCCTGACGTCACTCTGGAGCGCCCCGGGAGCCGCACGGACGGCAAGTATGCTGCTCCCCCGCTCCCCGCTACACTTTACCATGGCTGCCAGGAGTTAAGCGTCCCGGCAGCCATGGTAACCATTCAGAAAAAGCTAAACATCGTATCCGGCAATGCGCCGAAACGACGTTTAGCTTAAAAGGGAACCTGTCACCAGGATTTTGTGGAGAGAGCTGAGGACATGGGTTGCTAGATGGCCCCTAGCACATCCGCAATATCCAGTCCCCATAGCTCTGTGTGCTTTTATTGTGTAAAAAAAACGATTTGATACATATGCAAATGAACCTGAGATGAGTCCTGTCCCTGACTCATCTCACCTACAGGACTCATCTCCGGTTAATTTGCATATGTATCAAATCGGGTTATTTACACAATAAAAGCACACCGAGCTATGGGGACTGGGTATTGCAGGTGTGCTAGAGGCCATCTAGCAACCCATGTCCTCAGCTCTATACCCAAAATCGCGGTGACAGGTTCCCTTTAAGGCCCGATCCGGATCAATGCCTTTCAATGGGCATTCATTCCAGATCCGGCCTTGCGGCAAGTGTTCAGTTTTTTTGGCCGGAGCAAAAAGCGCAGCATGCTGCGGTATTTTCTCTGGCCAAAAAACGTTCCATCCGGAACTGAAGACGTCCTGATGCATCCTGAACGGATTTCACTCCATTCAGAATGCATAAGGATAAAACTGATCAGGATTCTTCCGGCAGAGACAATAACGCAAGTGTGAAAGAGCCCTTAGCGGTAGGACCCACGCCACACTGAGATACCTTGACGGGGTGCGCAGGGCTCCGATATGTTCCTGACTGGAAGATATTGGCTAAAGTCTCAGCTTTTAACATCAGCGTGAGGGCCCGGCCAGTACGGTCAGTCACATATTATTGTGGTGCACTTTTTTTCCGTGATTTATGTATTTTTATATTTTCATCCACACATTATTTCATCTTCTGTAGGATGCCATTGTGGAGCATGTGCTCCGCTGCCGACATCCTCCATTGGATGCATTTTTGCTGGGGATTGCCGTTAGCAGCGGATCGCATGCGGAGGGATTGCTCCCCGATTATAAACACGCTGCAGTTTTGGGGTTCAGCATTTCCTCCCATTTAGGCCACTTTACTCAGTGATTTTTCTTAAGAATAAATTTGTTTTAATACCATTGGATTATACTTAAAAGGCCCCTGTATCTCTATAACTTATTGTTGTTATATGTAACAAAACTATATTATTACCCTTCATTCAAGTGTCGTTGCAGTTCAGAGTCTCTGCTTACAGAGTATCCGAACCTCAAGTCTTATCAGCAAAACCCCCGGGAGATTCCCCTCTCACCGGCAGAAGGCAGGCTGCACTACAGAGACAGACTGCAGGAGTATGACCTCACAGGGGCCGGACGGACAGCGCTCCTGACTGCCGACACACGGACTCCGTCACGGAGCAGAGTTACCTGTCTCTGATGCTCCAGATCTGCCTTGTTCCCAACCAGGACCATAGGAAATTCATCCCGATCCTTTACTCGGAGGATCTGTCTCTGGAATTTATAGATTTCTTCAAAACTGCAAAAACAAAAATCAAGAAATCTTCATTACAATATAGTCTGAGAGCGAAAAATCATGTGGTCGACAGCAAGGAAGTTAAAGGGAAACTCCACCCAGAAACCATAAAACCTGATATCCTGATGACATCACTGATATAATGACATGTGATCAGACATGAGATCACACCTTATACTACAGGAACATCTATCACTGCTGACAACCTGCCTGTATATCCTGTATGATAGGTTGTCACAGCCCCGCCCCCTGCTGATGACATCACTGATAGAATGACATGTGATCAGCCATGAGATCCACACCTGATACTACAGGAACATCTATCACTGCTGACAACCTGCCTGTATATCGTGTCTGAGAGGTTGTCACAGCCCCGCCCCCGTAGCGAGTTGCTTTAGACGTTTGGGACGCACCTTCCTCTGTCCGTTACGGAGAAGACGAGTAAGAACCCCTCCCCGGTCCTCATGTACTGTTCTCTCATGGCTCCGAACTCCTCCTGCCCGGCGGTGTCCAGGACTGGAAGACACAAGCAGCAGTGTTAGTCCAGGAGCGGTGGCGCCTCCTGCAGGACAGACCATTATATAACATGAATCACATCCTTCACTCCAGCCCCCCCAGGAGCTGACAATCCGATTTCTCTCACTCTCCATTACAGAATGTACTCACTGTCCAGCCGCGCGGCGCGCTCATCGATAACGCACTGCTTGGTGTAGGAGTCCTCAATGGTCGGGTCATAGTCTGTTACAAAGTAGGACTGCAGGAAGAAGAGAACAGCAGAGCGTCAGCGCCACGTACACAAATTCCCGACATCAGGATTATGGGAATCTGATCACAATACATCCGTGAACGACGCTTGGAAATTAAAGGGACACAGAAACCAGAGCCCTGTACTTACCGCATCTCACCACAAGGTGTCGCCACCAGGCACCTTCACAGCTTATACTATAGGGATAGGGTGGAGGGGGCAATTCAGTGGACATCACTATCACGGGTTTGCTGCATGTTATTATGACATCATACGTCGCTGTTTCTGCACACACGGCCACAGTGATGATGTCATAGATGAGACGAGCGGCTGGATCCATCCCCTAACTGGTACTTTGGTTACAATGAGCCCAGCACTGCGGTCAGACCCTGCACCCTCATGACGGTCTCTGCTGTACACAAAGGGGCAGGAGCCCTTTAAGGCTTCCCCCCCTATGGTGCTCCCTAATGTCCCTGGACATCACATAATGAATCTTACAATCAATCTGTGGAGTCTAGACCGAGGTCTGTCTGCGCCCAGCAAACGCCAGCACAGGCGCACGGCAGGCGGACATTTGTCTACTTAATTAGGACGGATCAGGTTCTCCATAACCAAGAAAAAGCCAAAATAACTTCCAGCTGTCGAGCGACCCCGAGATAAAGAGGAACAAAATGTATGAGATGAAGATCTGACGTCACATAATAAACATTATAATCCAGGTGACACCGGAGCCGCAGCGTTATAACAGATCAGCGCCGTAATAACCCTGCGCAGGAGAGTTATACATGTACATATCACACAGGAACGGAGGACTAAACAGATGTCACCGCCATACATGTCCTGCTACAATAGTGCCCCCTAGGGGACAGCAATGGGGCAGACGCACAAGGAAGACATTAATTTACAACTTTACTAAAATAAACAATAGAAAAGGCACAAAACAGCGAACTGTGCGGCAACCATTACACCATCCGTCATAGAGAAGAGTCACACATTACAGAGTCCGTTATCTACTAGAATATATAACTACTATAATACTGCTCCTATGTACAAGAATATAACTACTATAATACTGCCTCCTATGTACAGGAATATAACTACTATAATACTGCTCCTATGTACAAGAATATAACTACTATAATACTGCCTCCTATGTACAAGAATATAACTACTATAATACTGCTCCTATGTACAAGAATATAACTACTATAATACTGCTCCTATGTACAGGAATATAACTACTATAATACTGCTCCTATGTACAGGAATATAACTACTATAATACTGCCTCCTATGTACAAGAATATAACTACTATAATACTGCTCCTATGTACAAGAATATAACTACTATAATACTGCTCCTATGTACAAGAATATAACTACTATAATACTGCCTCCTATGTACAGGAATATAACTACTATAATACTGCTCCTATGTACAAGAATATAACTACTATAATACTGCCTCCTATGTACAAGAATATAACTACTATAATACTGCCTCCTATGTACAAGAATATAACTACTATAATACTGCTCCTATGTACAAGAATATAACTACTATAATACTGCCTCCTATGTACAAGAATATAACTACTATAATACTGCTCCTATGTACAAGAATATAACTACTATAATACTGCCTCCTATGTACAAGAATATAACTACTATAATACTGCTCCTATGTACAAGAATATAACTGCTATAATACTGCCTCTATGTACAGGATATAACTACTATAATACTGCTCCTATGTACAAGAATATAACTACTATAATACTGCTCCTATGTACAAGAATATAACTACTATAATACTGCCTCCTATGTACAGGAATATAACTACTATAATACTGCTCCTATGTACAGGAATATAACTACTATAATACTGCTCCTATGTACAAGAATATAACTACTATAATACTGCCTCCTATGTACAAGAATATAACTACTATAATACTGCTCCTATGTACAAGAATATAACTACTATAATACTGCTCCTATGTACAAGAATATAACTACTATAATACTGCCTCCTATGTACAAGAATATAACTACTATAATACTGCCTCCTATTTACAGGAATATAACTACTATAATACTGCTCCTATGTACAAGAATATAACTACTATAATACTGCCTCCTATGTACAAGAATATAACTGCTATAATACTGCCTCCTATGTACAGGAATATAACTACTATAATACTGCTCCTATGTACAGGAATATAACTACTATAATACTGCTCCTATGTACAAGAATATAACTACTATAATACTGCCTCCTATGTACAGGAATATAACTACTATAATACTGCTCCTATGTACAAGAATATAACTACTATAATACTGCCTCCTATGTACAAGAATATAACTGCTATAATACTGCTCCTATGTACAGGAATATAACTACTATAATACTGCTCCTATGTACAGGAATATAACTACTATAATACTGCTCCTATGTACAGGAATATAACTACTATAATACTGCTCCTATGTACAAGAATATAACTGCTATAATACTGCTCCTATGTACAAGACTATAACTACTATAATACTGCCTCCTATGTACAGGAATATAACTACTATAATACTGCTCCTATGTACAAGGATATAACTACTATAATACTGCTATAATACTGGTCCTATGTACAAGAATATAACTACTATAATACTGCCTCCTATGTACAAGAATATAACTACTATAATACTGCCTCCTATGTACAAGAATATAACTACTATAATACTGCTCCTATGTACAAGGATATAACTACTATAATACTGGTCCTATGTACAAGAATATACTACTATAATACGGCTCCTATGTACAAGAATATAACTACTATAATACTGCTCCTATGTACAAGCATATACACTACTATAATACTGGTCCTATGTACAAGAATATAACTACTATAATACTGCTCCTATGTACAAGAATATAACTACTATAATACTGCCTCCTATGTACAAGAATATAACTACTATAATACTGCCTCCTATGTAACAGAATATAACTACTATAATACTGCCTCCTATGTACAAGAATATAACTACTATAATACTGCCTCCTATGTACAAGAATATAACTACTATAATACCGCTCCTATGTACAAGAATATAACTACTATAATACTGCCTCCTATGTACAAGAATATAACTACTATAATACTGCCTCCTATGTACAAGAATATAACTACTATAATACTGCCTCCTATGTACAAGAATATAACTACTATAATACTGTCTCCTATGTACAAGAATATAACTAGGGCTGCAACGATTAATCGATGTAATCGATTATATTCGATAACTGGATTCGTTGTCGACGAATCCAGTTATCGAATAATCGCCGATTCGTTGCTATGCGGGCGGGCGGTCGCTGCACCTTTATTTTACCTTTTTACAATGACGCTCCTGTAACAGCCAGGCAGAGCGGACGGCGGCGTAACGTCACTCACTCACGTGACACGCCTGCTCCGCCTCCTTCATTCATGAGGTGGGCGGAGCAGGTGCGTCACGTGAGTGAGTGACGTTACGCCGCCGTCCGCTCTGCCTGGCTGTTACAGGAGCGTCATTGTAAAAAGGTAAAATAAAGATGCAGACGTGATTAGTCCGACTTATAAGCATCGGGGCCGGGGCTGTTATGGGGAGGGGGGAGGATCTGTCTATGGCACTGCTATGGGAGGGGGGTCTGTGTATAGCACTGCTATGGGGAGGGGGGTCTGTGTATAGCACTGCTATGGGGAGGAGGGGGGGGTCTGTGTATAGCACTGCTATGGGGGAGGAGGGGGGGGGTCTGTGTATAGCACTGCTATGGGGAGGAGGGGGGGGGTCTGTGTATAGCACTGCTATGGGGAGGGGGGGGTCTGTGTATGGCACTGCTATGGAAAGGGGATCTGTGCACTGTTATGAGGAAAGGGATCTGTGCACTGTTATGCCCATAACAGTGCACATATCCCCCTCTCCATAACAGTGCCACCCACAGATCCCCCTCTCCATAACAGCGCCATCCACAGATCCCCCTCTCCATAACTGGGCCGCCCACAGATCCCCCTCTCCATAACTGCGCCACCCACAGATCCCTCTCCATAACAGCGCCATCCACAGATCCCCCTCTCCATAACTGGGCCATCCACAGATCCCCCTCTCCATAACTGCGCCGCCCACAGATCCCCCTCTCCATAACTACGCCATAACTATCCCCCTCTCCACAGATCCCCCTCTCCATAACTGTGCCGCCCACAGATCCCCCTCTCCATAACTACGCCACCCACAGATCCCCCTCTCCATAACTGCGCCGTCCACAGATCCCCCATAAGTGTCGTCCACAGATCCCCCATAAGTGTCGTCCACAGATCCCCCATAAGTGTCGTCCACAGATCCCCCATAAGTGTCGTCCACAGATCCCCCATAAGTGTCGTCCACAGATCCCCCATAAGTGTCGTCCACAGATCCCCCATAAGTGTCGTCCACAGATCCCCCATAAGTGTCGTCCACAGATCCCCCATAAGTGTCGTCCACAGATCCCCCATAAGTGTCGTCCACAGATCCCCCATAAGTGTCGTCCACAGATCCCCCATAAGTGTCGTCCACAGATCCCCCATAAGTGTCGTCCACAGATCCCCCATAAGTGTCGTCCACAGATCCCCCATAAGTGTCGTCCACAGATCCCCCATAAGTGTCGTCCACAGATCCCCCATAAGTGTCGTCCACAGATCCCCCATAAGTGTCGTCCACAGATCCCCCATAAGTGTCGTCCACAGATCCCCCATAAGTGTCGTCCACAGATCCCCCATAATAGTGTCGTCCACAATTTGTTTTAATATGGCCTTTGAACATATTTTTTCAAGTAAGATCATATAAACCTCTCTGTTTTGTAATTTTGTCGTTTTTGCCGATTAATCGTAGAAATTAATCGGCAACTAATCGATTATTCAAATAATCGTTAGCTGCAGCCCTAAATATAACTACTATAATACTGCCTCCCGTGTACAAGAATATAACTACTATAATACTGCCTCCTATGTACAAGAATATAACTGCTATAATACTGCCTCCCGTGTACAAGAATATAACTACTATAATACTGCCTCCTATGTACAAGAATATAACTACTATAATACTGCCTCCTATGTACAAGAATATAACTACTATAATACTGCCTCCTATGTACAAGAATATAACTGCTATAATACCGCTCCTATGTACAAGAATATAACTACTATAATACTGCTCCTATGTACAAGAATATAACTACTATAATACTGCTCCTATGTACAAGGATATAACTACTATAATACTGCTATAATACTGGTCCTATGTACAAGACTATACTACTATAATACTGCTACTATAATACTGCCTCCCTAGTACAAGAATATAACTACTATAATACTGCCTCCTATGTACAAGAATATAACTGCTATAATACCTGCCTCCTATGTACAAGAATATAACTACTATAATACTGCCTCCTATGTACAAGAATATAACTACTATAATACTGCCTTCCTATGTACAAGAATATAACTACTAAATACTGCCTCCTATGTACAAGAATATAACTACTATACTACTGCCTCCTATGTACAAGAATATAACTACTATAATACTGCCTCCTATGTACAAGAATATAACTACTATAATACTGCCTCCTATGTACAAGAATATAACTACTATAATACTGCTCCTATGTACAAGAATATAACTACTATATACTGCTCCTATGTACAAGAATATAACTACTATAATACTGCTCCTATGTACAAGAATATAACTACTATAATACCTGCCTCCTATGTACAAGAATATAACTACTATAATACTGCCTCCTATGTACAAGAATATAACTACTATAATACTGCTATAATACTGCCTCCTATGTACAAGAATATAACTACTATAATACTGCCTCCTATGTACAAGAATATAACTACTATAATACTGCCTCCTATGTACAAGAATATAACTACTATAATACTGCCTCCTATGTACAAGAATATAACTACTATAATACTGCCTCCTATGTACAAGAATATAACTACTATAATACTGCTCCTATGTACAAGAATATAACTACTATAATACTGCTCCTATGTACAAGATATAACTACTATAATACTGCTCCTATGTACAAGAATATAACTACTATAATACTGCTCCTATGTACAAGAATATAACTACTATAATACTGCCTCCTATGTACAAGAATATAACTACTATAATACTGCTCCTATGTACAAGAATATAACTACTATAATACTGCCTCCTATGTACAAGAATATAACTACTATAATACTGCATCCTATGTACAAGAATATAACTACTATAATACTGCCTCCTATGTACAAGAATATAACTACTATAATACTGCCTCCTATGTACAAGAATATAACTACTATAATACTGCCTCCTATGTACAAGAATATAACTACTATAATACTGCTCCTATGTACAAGAATATAACTACTATAATACTGCCTCCTATGTACAAGAATATAACTACTATTAATACTGCCTCCTATGTACAAGAATATACCTACTAGAATACTGCTTCTATGTACAAGAATATAACTACTATAATACTGCTTCCTATGTTACAAGACTATAACTACTATATACTGTCCTATGTACAAGAATATAACTACTATAATACTGCTCCTATGTACAAGAATATAACTACTATAATACTGCCTCCTATGTACACGAATATAACTACTATAATACTGCCTCCTATGTACAAGAATATAACTACTATAATACGCCTCCTATGTACAAGAATTAACTACTATAATACTGCTCCTATGTACAAGAAATATAACTACTATAATACTGTCCCTATGTACAAGAATATACCTACTATAATACTGCCTCCTATGTACAAGAATATAAACTACTATAATACGGCTCCTATGTACAGGAATATAAACTACTATAATACTGCCTCCTATGTACAAGAATATAACTACTATAATACTGCCTCCTATGTACAAGAATATAACTACTATATACTGCCTCCTATGTACAAGAATATAACTACTATAATACTGCTCCTATGTACAAGAATAATACTAAAAACCCATGTACAGATATAACTACTATAATACTGCCTCCTATGTACAAGAATATAACTACTATAATACGCCTCCTATGTACAAGAATATACGTACTATAATACTGCCTCCTATGTACAAGAATATAGCTACTATAATACTGCCTCCTATGTACAAGGAATATAAGCTACTATAATACTGCCTCCTATGTACAAGAATATAACTACTATAATACTGCTCCTATGTACAAGAATATAACTACTATAATACTGCTCCTATGTACAAGAATATAACTACTATAATACCTGCTCCTATGTACAAGAATATAGCTACTATAATACTGCTCCTATGTACAAGAATATAACTACTATAATACTGCCTCCTATGTACAAGAAGTATAACTACTATAATACTGCTCTCCTATGTACAGCATATAACTACTATAATATGTACAAGAATATAACTACTATAATACTGCCTCCTATGTACAAGAATATAACTACTATAATACTGCCTCCTATGTACAAGAATATAACTACTATAATACTGCCTCCTATGTACAAGAATATACCTACTATAATACTGCCTCCTATGTACAAGAATATACTGTAACTACTATAATACTGCTCCTATGTACAGGAATATAACTACTATAATACTGCTCCTATGTACAGGAATATAACTACTATAATACTGCCTCCTATGTACAAGAATATAACTACTATAATACTGCTCCTATGTACAAGAATATAACTACTATAATACTGCTCCTATGTACAGGAATATAACTACTATAATACTGCTCCTATGTACAAGAATATAACTACTATAATACTGCTCCTATGTACAAGAATATAACTACTATAATACTGCCTCCTATGTACAAGAATATAACTACTATAATACTGCTCCTATGTACAAGAATATAACTACTATAATACTGCTCCTATGTACAAGAATATAACTACTCTATCTATGGTGTACATTTACTTTCCCGCTATTACTGCTGGATGCCGCTTCATGGCTCGATCTGGTATATGGCGGTATAAAAGTGACAGGTTTCATGTATATTATGTCTTCTCTTGACGACGTTTAGATTATTTCAGGAAAGAGATTAAGATTCCAGCGTCTAATTAGAGCCCCTCTGTGTCCATATACTGGGGGGCTACAGTCCACGAGGACCCTGCAGGGACGTGGACAGCTGCAGTCCCTCCATCCCAGGTATGTGGAGGCGAGACGGTGGAACATGAGCGTGGTCGCCAGAGGACAACACTGTATGAGGAGCACAGACGGGGGCGCGTCGTCTGTCCGCCAGGTAGGAGCCACCAAAAGAAGGAAGGAGAAAACAGACTGCAGCTCCTAGTCATGTGGTAACTGTAGCATTGTGAGTGCAGCTCTGGATGTGACTGCAGTATAAGACATGATGTAGTTGAGGATCAGTAGAGGGATCTGCAGGTGGTCAGCACTCATGTGATGATGAAGCAGAGCCGACTGTGTTACAGGGTGTAGGGCGCAGTCTCTTCTGATTTGTGGGGGTTTCCAGGCCGGTTTTCCCCTCCTGCAGCATTTTTAGCTCCCCCTGATTTACATACTACAAGCTATTCCTGAGATGTGCTGGCAAATGCCCAGGGGAGACCCCTCCACCTGAACCTAGACCCCCAAAATAATACTCAGCCCCACATGCAACCAACAAGAGCTAGTGAGGACTCTAGGAAAGCTGGGTGACATCTTCATGGTGGTCACGGTGCAGCATAGCTCCTCCGCTGCCGCCGGCGGGGTCGTCACACAATGTCGCCGATGATGCGGGAAATGTAACAATGTTCAGTGGAGACAAGCGGCACCCGATGAGCCGCCGCCGCTTATCACTTATTTCCTGTTGTCTCAACTTCTACGATGAGAAACCACATCAATAAGACAGAAAATCTGTAATATACGGGGGAGGGGGGGACATATTGGAGGGTGGATGATATATACAGTATGTAGGGGGGCATACAGTAGGAGGGGTGATATATATGGGGGGGGGGGACACACCGATTATTTACAGGGGGTAATTACATTTTAGGAACAGTTTTACGGTTTCAATTCATCTTCATTTTAAATATTTCTACTTGCTGTCAGTGAAAAGAAGCATTCGCTCTTTTAATCCCAGGTCTCCTGACATAGCGGCATGGAGTGTAATGTGCTGGTGGTTTGTTACAATGTATCAGTCTCACAAGGATTCTCTACACTGGATACAGCTGTGCGACACCCGTCACCTGTGCGACACCCGTCACCTGTGCCCTGGCTGCAAACAAGAACATTCCCGTTCACTGACAGGAAATAGACCGTCTCTTCACAAGATGACAAAGCTTCTCTCCCTTGTGATGTCAGAGCAGCTGCTGGGGTTCATGTGGTCATCAGTGGCTTACAGGGGGTTAACCCCTCTGATGACATCACAACAATGCAGATGCCGGGGCTCCCTGCTGGAGCGGCATACCATGAAACATGGCCAGAGCTCCGTCTACTACTACATGGGCGCGAGGCACCGCAATGCCGCCCACCTCGTCATCTTACTGCCGATCCTGCACTACGTCAAATCCTATGCTCCAGCTACATCTAAAGCTGCATTCACAATTCTATGTTTAGGCCCCTGCAGATTGTGTTGTGCTGTGGAGCGTCGTGGGACTGGTACTCACATCATCTGACGGCAGCATGCTGATGGCCTCCAGCAGCAGCAGAACTGCAGTCATGAGCTCTGGTCACATCTAGAGCAGCACTCAGAATTCTGCTTGCCAACAGGGAACCAAAAATGAAATCAAGATAACACCTGCAGCTCTGGATGTAACTGGAGTAAAGTTAGGCGGTAACTATGACCAAACAAGTGGAGGAAGAGAAATGTGTGTGTGTGTGGGGGGACGATGACATGCAGAATTCTGGATGCAGCTCTAGATGTGACCGGAGTAGTAGACATGCGATTGCTCAGGATCGGTCACTAATTTATTTTATTGTCCCAATAAAAATGTAGAAAACACTGAACCGTTCAGCGTGTGCAGCTCCGAGCAGACCATGCGTCTCCATGGTAACAGACTGTGCCTGCAGGATCAGACTGCACGTTGTCATCTGTTACCATGGAGACACAGTCCGCACAGGAGCTGCAGACACAGAACGGTAGGAAATTACTCACCTGACTTTAGCAAAGCGGCTTCACACGACGGTCTGCAAACTGTGGATCCGCAAAACACGGACCCCGGCCCATGTGCATTCCGCAATTTACAGACCGCACATGGCCGGCACTGCGATAGAAATGCCTATTCTTGTCCGCAATTGCGGGCCGCGGAACGGAACTGCGGATGCGGATGGCGCAGGGTGTGCTGTTTGCATCTTTCGCCGCCCCATTGAAATGAAAGGGTCCGCACGAATACGTGTGAATGAACCTTTACTGTGGAGGAGACGCGGCCGATGCGTCCAGGATCTAGAGGGTTAACCATTCAGTATAGGGCGTGTTCACGCACCGAGCTCCTCGCCCGCGCTCCTGACCAGGCCTCCATCTTTGCTACGGCCAGAATTCACATCCAGCTTACGGACGGACCGGTCTGCGTCCTTACGTGAAGGATGCTGCAGCGCTGGAGATGGCGGTAATCTCTGCGAGAGGATACAGGTGGCGTCCATGCTGTCTACTGTGGGAGTCCTTGGAAGGAGCCAGAGAGCCAGAGCCAGAGAGACAGAGCCAGAGAGACAGAGCCAGAGAGACAGAGCCAGAGCGAGACCGAAGGATACAGAAAGTGAAAGACAGGGAGAGACAAAAAGCGAGAGTATGTGAGAGAGACAGAGACAGAGGAAAGAGTGCGAGGACGGGACAGCGCCCCCACCCACATCACCTGAAAAACCACAGTGAAAAACAGACTGCCGCCTCACACCCAGAGCAGCGCGCCTCGTACTGGGAGCACATGCGCAGGGTGGAGGCGTCACTTCAGGCTCACGGTTTGTGCAGTGACTGGGAGCATTGTCCTCACACAGCTGAAGGCTTGTTACCATGTATCGGTGTGTGCTGCTGACACAGAGGACTGTCTGCACTGATACACTGTAACAATCTCAGGCGAATCCTTCCAAGACACAGAAGTCGTAACGCTCGGAACCAGGAACGTCTTGCAGGTGGTGACAAGCGGCGGAGAACGCCGCTGATCTCCCATCATGCCCTGCACTCAACTTTACCTGCAGGGGACACTTTCCTAAATGGCTGAGGCTCCTACAAGAATTAACATGCCCCCCCCCCCAAAAAAAAATGCATGAACCAGGGGCCTCAGGATGAGCAGCAGCTCAGATACACAAGTGCTGCATTTTATGTACTTCTCATATTCTACTGATTAACCAGGAGGCTCAGGATGAACCACGAGTTATGTAGCGGCTCGTGGGAGCGCACACATGTGGAGTTTCCGGGGTATAAATAAACGTGGCTCTGGACGAGCGCACGACCCTGAACGCCGCGGCCGCTTCGTCCCTCTGGTTAATATTTTCTTGTCTTCTCAGTCAGGGATCAATGTCCTAGAAGAAGCAGAGAAGAGAGAGGCGGCGCCACAGCAAGGTCACCGCTCGTCACACCCAGTAAAATAACCCGTTTGTTCCTGGGAAAGCTGGGTGACAAACAATATGGCCAACACAACGAGTCTGGGAAGAGAGGAACACAGCTTTCCGGGAGCCCTGAACAGCCAAGGTGCCAACGCTGAACCAGCAAGGTTATGAAGCCAGAAGAGTTGTAGATGCAGCTCCGGATGTGAATATAAAAACAAGATGCAACAGCAGATGTGTGAATGCAGCTCTGGGTGTGACTGGAGTATAAAATATGCTGTAACAGCAGACAGGTGAACGCAGCTCTGGGTGTGAGCGGAGTATAAAATATGCTGTAACAGCAGACAGGTGAACGCAGCTTTGGGTGTGAGCGGAGTATAAAATATGCTGTAACAGCAGACAGGTGAACGCAGCATTGGGTGTGAGCGGAGTATAAGCACATACCGCAGGGGTAACATACGTAAAAAGCTAAAAATGACAGGACAAGATGGCGGCAGCGGGGGAGGGGGGGTAAACAGGTCAGCAAATGACAGCTGCAGCAAGAGGCCTGAACGACAACAGCTGCGTCCGATCGCAAAGCATGGCGTCACACGCTGCCCGGGTAACCCTTCCCTCACCGCATACGCTGCGGACATCACCCGACACATCGGATCATGGGACGGATGTTAAAGGGCCGGCATCATAATAGAATGAGAATTTCTGCAGCTTTCTCACTGCTCACTTCATGTCAGTGAATGGGAAAATGCCTATTTACATCCAGAGACTGAGGGTCTGTCACAGTGTATCTGTGACTTAACCCTCCTGGACTCCAGACTGATACATTGTAACAAACTGTCAGGACAGCGGTCAAACTGTACACACAGATAAACTGTAACAAACCTTCAGCTGTGTGAGCAGAACTGTGGATGTAACTAGGAATGGACCTATTCACTGACAGCAACCAGCGACTGCAGGACATGTGCCAAGCGGTCCAGGGAGTTGCCTTTCATGCAGTTTCCTGGGTATCAGGCCGCTACATACACCCCCTGTACAAACTGCATCCCTAGTCTTCTGATTTTTGGTCACTGGATGTAAACAATGTTCCTATTCGTTGACAGCAAGCAGGGGTTCTAAAAATGATGAACAAATCAGGAAATTACTGAACCTTTCATTACAAGTTAAAGGAATAATCGTTAGCGGCCACTGATCATCCCCGGATAGCAGAAGGGTGATTAGGTGGACCTGTGAACAGGTGGGCGCTGACCGCCGCTGCAGGGCCGAGGGCACCTCGCGCCGACCGCCGCTGCAGGGCCGAGGGCTCCAGGTGCCGACCGCCGCTGCAGGGCCGAGGGCTCCAGGTGCCGACCGCCGCTGCAGGGCCGAGGGCACCTCGCGCCGACCGCCGCTGCAGGGCCGAGGGCACCTCGCGCCGACCGCCGCTGCAGGGCCGAGGGCACCTCGCGCCGACCGCCGCTGCAGGGCCGAGGGCACCTCGCGCCGACCGCCGCCTGCAGCGCCGGAGGGCACCCTCGCGCCGGACGGCCGCTGCAGGGCCGAGGGCACCTCGCGCCGACCGCCGCTGCAGGGCCGAGGCACTGGACACCGACTGACGTGAATGCACCACAAATCTACGAGCTGGGGAAGATTTCGGCTAAAATTCACCACAATTTTCAG